>NC_044349.1:15439558-15774169 GCF_007364275.1 Archocentrus centrarchus | reverse complement strand
AAAGGGAACTCTCTTTGGCATACTTTCAAAAGAGAAAACAAAAGCTTCAAGGAGCCGCAGCTAGACTTTGAATTTATGCTTTTGACTGTGCTGACTGGACTCGAGATTTATTAAAATGAATCTTCCTGGCCTTCATGTACTTTCTTTCATGCTTGAATAAAAAGAGAATCTGTGTTTGTTTTTTTTTAATAATTATTATCTGTTTGTTGGTTGAGGTTTTTGCACATTGTTCTCAGCAGCTGTTTGTTGTATTTTTGCAAGGTCTTGCCAACTGAGGAAAATAGCAGCTGGAATTGATTTTTTTTTCTTTTGAATGATACTTCTTCTGAGACCGCTGTTGCTCTTCCTCACCCCTTTTGTCCTCCCACCTCCCTTTCCTCCATCCCTCTCAGCTCTCTTGTTCTCGCACCCTGAATCTTTCCCTGCATGTGTGATAGCTTCTGTAATGAGGACTCTTTGATGTGGAGTCAATCTAGGGTAAGCAGAGTGCTTAGTTGAGTGGGAGGCAAGGAATGTGAGGCAGGTAGTCTACACCACAGTTGTGTTGATTAGAACTCATCTTTTCTCCCATCAGACCTGCTCAACCATCCTGAATACAAATATTTCTCTCTGGGTTTCTGCGCTGTCTGGGTTCCTTGATAATGCTCATCCTTAATCAAACATTTAGCTCATTAACGCATATTCTTCACACGCCTGTCTTTGTAATGTACACTATCTCCACGCTTGTTTATTTGAGTATTCTTTAAACCCTTTGTCCCAGTTTGACTCCTCTGAAACCAATTCAGACTCTTGCTGCAGCCAACTACAAAGCCTGAACCTATGTGAGCTGCTGACAGACATGTGTCCACAGAGGACACAAAGAGAAAAACACTTTGATTCAGTCCATTGTAGATGGAAAAGATGGAAGTGCAGGGGGGGGGAAATGGGCCTGCTCTCTGATTTGATGGATATTTCTGACGTAAACTGGTAAGAAGGTGAGTGCTGCTGCTGGTGCATTTATGGGTGTTTGTCCAAATAAGTGTTTCCTTATCCTGCTCTGCATCTGTCTCATACAAAAAGATTCAAGCCAAGGCTATAAAATGGTAGTGTTGGAAAATAGCTTTTCAATTCACATCAGTTATTTATTATTTCTTTGGATATCTTGGCAGTGAGAAAGTTCATCAGCCATGGTTGCGGAAGGTAGCATAAAAGGTAGACTGTAATCACTAGGTGTTTAGGGACTGAAGAAAGTGAGAGGAGCAGAAGACAAAGAAGTGGAGCGCCAAGAAGAAGTAAGTGGAGAAAACCATGGCACTGTTGGGGGGGAAAATAAACCTGAGAGCTGAAGATGCTTTGAAGCTCTGAGGCAAAATGATACTGTTTATAATCATACTTCTCTTCCACAGGTGTGGCTGCACAGGTAAGACTTTTGCTTTGGTTTTGTTGTATTTGTGATGTTGCTAAGGGAGCAAGAAGCAGAGCAAAGGTCAGCAAACAAGCGATCATTAGGACATTTTTGATGTGGTCACTACGAGCCCATGAAAGCATTATTTTATGACATGATGCAATATAATTTTCAGTGCACGCAGTAAAAGTGGCGCTATGTGCCTGGGAATAGGTTTACAGTCATTTACTTTTTTCCATGTTATGACTTCTTTGGTCAGACATCAGAGAGTGGCACACACACACACACACACACACACACACACACACCACACACACACACACACACACACACACACACACACACACACACACACACACACACACGTTTCAGATGCTCACTCCTTCTTGCTAAAGCAGCCTCTTTAATGTACTCTGCCAACATATGAACAAACACACATGCTAGCACGAACTATAACCTAATTAGGATGAGCGCCATATTCCTTTTATGAGTCTAAGTGGGGCCACTTCTCAAAGCTGTCAAACTGTTTATTGTTGAAGTAGCACCCTCTTGCCATAGCTGATGTGAGTGGCTGGCTTGAGCCTGGACCCAGGTCTTGGGGGGCTTTACCTCTCATTGCCCCCCCCCCACCCCAGTTGAGTTGCATGCCAGCAATAAAACATTTTATGACCAGCCTTCCAAGTACTCTGAGATAGGATCTCAGTCACCAGCTCTGCTCAGAAATGTAGCCTACATCATTTATGTTGCTTCTTAAATTGATCCAGATCTATTCTTCATCTGTTTTGTGCATGTCACTCTATGACTATGTGCTTTCGGGGGGGGGGGGGGGGGTGTCATATTTGTGACACGGCCAAAATAGATCACAAGCATCATTGCAGACATAGTTTAATTGTTCCACCAGTGCTGTCTCTGTTTTTGTTCTCTTTAAGATCTGGCAGTCAGTCTGTCTTTTCCATCTTTTCCAACTGGATGTCCTTTTTTTTTAGATACCCTCTCAAGCATCAACAGCTTTCACCATCAATATCCTTGACTCAGTCTATTTTTCCTCTGTCACTGTCATTAGAAAAATAGCTTTTAAATGCTATCTTTTAAAAGTCAGGGGAAAACGATTTGGCTCTTTCTTTGAAACTGCGGCTGTGTGGTCTGGCACCACCTACACGTATATCCTCGCCTCGATGACCTGAACCTAAACATTTCCCCCCTTGAGTGGTAATCTGAACGCAAAATCTAGGTAATCACTGTAATTTACGCAATCTATACATTAAAAGACCCCAGCGTGTTGAAAGCAGAGGAAAGGGAAGTAGAGTGGAGTGTGGTATTTTTGTTCACTTTTAGGGGAGTCTGACCCAGGATCCAGATGCTGAAATGAAAGAGTGGTGTGTGTGTGTGTGTGTGTGTGTGTGTGTGTGTGTGTGTGTGTGTGTGTGTGTGTGTGTGAAGAGGTGTGCATGAAACTACATGTTTTCTCTGCATTAAAAAAGGGGATTGTTTTAGGTCCATTATTTATCAGCCGTAAACGTTTGGTAAGGACAGTGTCACAAGAGATTATAAATTTATACCCCTCTCCCCATTACATTATCTGGGAAGACAACCAGCTAGAGAAAACCAGAAATACTTCCACTAGAAAGATGTGTGAGAGTTGCCATAAATTCAAAATAAATAATGCTGCTGTTTCAGCAACAGACAGATATCCTCCTGGACAAAGATTATTAGTCAAAAGATGGAGACTTTTTAGATTTGTGGACATTTGTTTTCCTTGTTCAGAAAGGATAGGAGGTCTGTTTAAACAAACCACATGATGGAGAACGGCCACCCTGCTGCACGGTTTCCGCTGATCCGTGATCTCAATGGTGTGCACAAGTCACCATCTGCTGCACTATAAATATCACATGCATATACGCTCCCTCTCCAACAGAAGCCAGGTTAAGTTGACTATTTTACTTGGGGTAAATTAAACATATCAGACATTCTACCTCTGAAGGTAGTGAGTAGTGCAAATAATTCCGTTTTCTGTATATGGTTATATCTTTAAAAAAACACTATGTGCAACATCAGAAGAACATGGATCAGAACGCTGCATGTCAAAGAATTCATTCTCCTACTAAAGTGAATTGTTGTTGTTGTGCTTTTGTCTGTTTCTCTGTTTACAAAAGAGGCTAAAGTACCATTTGGTGCATGGATGATCCATGCTGAGACCTAAAACAGCCGCCAGGTGTTTACACTAATTTGACTTTCCCAGCTAGACTTTCTCTCGGGGGCAAACCCATAACAAATGAATGCTCAGACATGCTCCCACAAGTTTTCCTGCTTTTGCACATGCCACTGGTATTTCCAGTTTGTGTGGTGTGGGCTACATCATGTGAGGCCTCTTTACCCAGATTGCTTTTATGATTTTATTGCAGCCTTGATTAGGCACATGTGACTAACTGCAAACCCCTGTTGGCAACGCATGAGCGGTTGGCAGAAAGCAGAGATCTTCCAGAGCTCTGAATTGTAACAAGATTGGGTTCACAAGGCGGGAGCCGTTCACCAGGAATTTGATTCTTCTGGCCATGTGGAACAAAGTTGGCCCACCTCACTTCGTTTCACACGTTAACTGTTGTGTTTGCATAGAAGAGAGAAGACATTTTCATTCTGCAGGCGGGCTCCACTACCTCACAGAAGAAAAATGCTAACCCTGCTTCATTTCCCACAGAAAAACGGGCCAAGTTGACTTAGCAAGAGAGGGAAAATATTGGGGTCTTTTAAATGCAAAATATTCAGGGGAGGGAAATGGAAATATGACCATTTTCCTGACATAAAAAACAGAGCACATCAAGCCTCAATCATGATATTCTTAAGAATAGACTGGACTTTGTTCCCTTTGTGTCTGTGGTCTGTTTGTCCAAGGGATGGGGGAAACGAAATGGAAAGAGACATGGTTATGATTTTGTAAAATGATGAATGCCAGCATAAATTGGATAGCCATTTTTTTCTCCTTGTTAAAGGGACTGCTTAAAAAGACCCATAAGGCACATACCACATCAGCAAATCATTCAGATCTCTATCACACACAGAATAGGGAAGCTGGGGAAAAGTAGAAGAGGAGAGAAAAATTATGTAACATTTAAAAATCAATAAAATGGGTTTTCAGGAACTAACATGAGTAGTAGTAGAGAATGATGCTTGTGTGGTCCTCTCACTCTGTCTCTCCTCCTGCTCTTCCTCCTTCTCTCACACTCACTCTTCCCTCTTTTGTGGCTCTAAGCCTATGAGCTGGCTTGGGCCCTTCCTTACTACACACCCAGTGGGGCTTTATAAAGGCAGGGCCGGAGGTCTCAGCAGCCACACTCTCTGCCTGTGCCTCTGCCTTTGGGTCTGTACTGAAAGCCGGCTGTGTCAATTTCTCCAGCTTCCAGGTCGTGTGGAACAGACATGCTGACACCACATTACAGGGTCCCCAGTCTCCTGGTCCTGCTGGGCCCCATCCTGATGGCTGTCAGCCGGGCCGCTATGGACAGCCAAGGTGAGGAGACGTCAGAGTTATTATTGCTGTCTGAGGTTGGGATATTAGTAGCACTTTGTGGGCAGACAAACGGACATACGGGCTCAAGCAGGTAACCTCAAACTGGGAAAGGGTATGTGAGTGAAGACAGACTCCTTTTGAAAACTCAGGTGTGTGCGTATAAAAGAGGGGCTGTGTTTGTGAAGATGAACATAAGCTTGTGTCAGTATATTTATGCCTGTGTCTACCTGTTTGTGTAAACTTTGGGATGGACTGTTTGTCTTTCCCTTGTTTTGGTGTGTGGCCAGAGGAATTTTCTTTTTTAGTTTTTTTCTCTGTGAGGCTGTCTGTGGGCATGAATGGACAGAAATGAAACTGTCTTCACAGCCGTTTCTGTCATTTCTTAGTGTCATTCACACTAAGAAAGTACATGAAGTACATGTATGTGTCAGGAAATTATGGCAAAGAGAGAAAAAATATGTGCTCACACTCGCACACATGATTTTAAGCGAAGTTTCTCTACGAGATAGTTCTGCACATGGAAACGCCACACACACAAATACTAAGCATGCCACACACATACCTTCTTCTTTACCTGTAAATCTCTGGGATCTACTCATATCCATCCACTACACGCATCTCATTATTTTTTCTGTGTGTGTTCCCATGGAGCAGCATTATATGAGCTTGAGAAAGAGCCGGGCTACTGGGATGAACAAGCAAGGGCAACGCTGGATGCTGCACTCAAACTCCGTCCTAGGGAGCACCAGGCCAAGAACATCATCCTGTTCCTCGGTGATGGTAAGTTCATGTGAAATTCGTTCTAGCCAACATTCAGTGCTGACATAGCTGTGGTTGAATTTCTTTCTAGAAAAGGAACTACTTTCCTCTTTACTGACTAACATGACTCAATATGCAAAGTAGGATGATGTAACAGTATTTAGGAATAATCATAAAACTTCTTTAGAAGCAGTTTTTGGAAACCGGAAAACAATGTGAGGTTCTGTTTGTTTTGCGAGGACTGACATTTTACTAAACAGAAGAATTGAATACGATTCGGCAATTGCCATCAAATTTGGTTCAAATATTTTGCAAAAATATGCTCTACAGTGGTGTTTTGCCACTTTATGGGAAAAATATGGAACAAATAGATGGAAACAGTAATTGCACAGGTTAACTGCAATATTAAAAGTACCTGCTCTGACAGGTCAGACGCTGTGTTCTTGCACTGAGATGTTGGCAGTAGATCCTTTCATTCCTGTGGGTTGACAGGTGAGGTCTCTGTTAATCAGGCTTGTTCCGGTCTGCCCCAGAGATGCTCGATCAGGTTTAAGATCACTGGAGATTAGAAACCTTTGGCTTTTTGACGTTCTTCACGAGCTGTTCCTGAGCTTATTCTTTGCAATGTGGAAGGGCATCTTGTAGTAGTAGCAGTAGTAGTGATGTAGTTGCCAGATTGTGGAGCGGGCACCACTGGTCAGAGACTGGGTCATAGGACAGCTGCAGGTGGGGGTGTGTATGACCTGTTTGTGGTTATACTTTTGATACGTGATATTGTACAGGGTGCAATGAAAATTTCCATGACTCTGCCCATGAAAACCTTATCTGATTTAAAACTCTGGACCACTTTTAGAACTCCAGCTATTTTCATATATCCTCCAGTGTCAGTAAGGCCAACTTTTCAACTCTGATTTCATTTTAAGGAAAAAAGAACAGAATCATAGAGATCCACATCTTGAGAATAGCTGGTGGTTAGCAAAGATTATGTTGGTTTGGCAAAAACTCCTCTTTCCAGTGTGCTGTGAAAGGGCACACATGTGTCACAGTTTAGCTCCTTTGCCTTTTCACTGAAAGACCATTAGGATCTAAAACAGTAGAGCGCTGCGTTGGCACCAGTATGACCCTGGGGAAGCACTCGCAGTGCAATGTTTTGTTTTTTAATAATAGTACAAGTATTAACAATGTTGTAACTTCCAGTTTGACCTCATTGTGGCAGTGTTGTCCTAGGGTTAGAGTATCCAAACCCAGATAAAATGATACAGAACTGTGTTTGTTCGACTTATGCTGCATTCCATTTATTTCGGAAGTCAAATGTCAGAGCTGGAAGTGAGAGTGTTAAAGTCAGAAAAGCAAGGGAAAATGGGATTTGTTTTGCTCCTCAGCAAGGTAAAGCCATTGATCACTAGCTATACTTTGCAATGCTAGTTTTTGCTTTAAAACACTGCAGTACATTCATGGATAGAGCCTGGTCAATGCTCTGCATATGGCTTATTTATTGAATCACAAATACACAATCGTGTATTTGCAGATTGCAGGTTTTACTAATGATTACATGCACTGCAGCCTTTTTGGATTGTTAAGTTGGGGTTAGTGGGGCTGGTCCAACTTTCTGAGTTGAAAGTCCACGGGAGTACTGAAAATGAGGAGCTTGGAAATTCCAACTACTGACTTCAAATGGAATGCACCATTATTGACTTAGTGGTATAGTGCTGCTTCATCTGGGTTTAATGCAATTAAAAATTTATTTAATTAGAAAAAAAAAAGAAGTATGAGCTCTAACAAATGTTTTGTGTATATTTTTGTCACTTACAAAGCACTTACAGGGCCATTTATTTTGTTATTTTCTCATGCAGGTTTACACACAAGTTGTTCTTGTTAGCAGTTGTCTTTGTACATCTTCGCTACATTTGTTGCCCTGTAAAGTTGGTGGTCATCAGTTTCTAAGATAACCTTATTGATCCTCTCCTGCATCCTAAATGCTAAATGCATCCTTCTTTAGCACTGTAGTCCCACACTGCAATGTCTAGAGACAGCTATTGCCAGTTGAGAAAAGTTTCCATCTGCATTAGATTTGACTGGGAAATTTCTACCATTAATTGTTACTTTTATGACTAGTGAGGATTAAATCAGTTTAGGTAAGAGAAGCTGATGGGTATGATTTAAAGCAGATATTGTTTGTCTTTAACATCTGCTTTAAATCATACCCATCAAGTGGCATTTGTGGGTGGTCGGTGAGTTGAGTTTTCTTTATGTGTCTGTCCTGCCCTGCCTTGCCCAGAGCCTGTTCTCAATTTTATGAGTGTGACATTTAAGGGAGACTTAAATGCACCACAGCAGGGTTTTTTAATACAATGGCAAAGAGCTTACAGCACCCACAGCAGCAGAAAAAAGTGGAGGCGTCATAGCAAGCAAGTAAGTCCATCAGTTTGCCCATCTTCAGGGGTCCCCCACTAACAAAAGCCTAACTCCACCTGTTTCTGTGACTCAGTCTAACTGGTAGGAAGAGAAGGGTGTGAAAGACCGAGTACATTAACAGCCTCAGAAAGAATATGCCTTTAGTGGAAGTTACCTTACTTTAGTCAGCTACTGTGTACAAAGGGCCATGTTTTATAGTTCTGTAATCTGTGAAGGGGTGTAGGAGGTGGTGGGAATCCAGCTTTCTGGGCAAGTTACCAGTGCATTTGGTTTGATGATTGACTTACACTGTTTACTTCTTGCCTGTTTTATTCTAATTGATTTTTGAGTGACTGTCTATCACAGAGAGTTGTTACCTGTAGAAACACTGCAGTAGGATCAAAATAGTTGCTTGGAAGAGTCAGAGTTGGTTTGTGTGATGACTTTGTTAGAAAATGAGGCTCTCCTACAAAACCACAGTTAATGGACTTCACATGCAGTGACTTTGTTTACTTAGAAAATTATTGAATCGAACCTTTTAGAAAAACATTGCCTGGTCTGATTAATCTCGATTTCTGCTACAATATTCAGATGGTAGGCCAGAATTTGTCAAAAATGCCGTGAAACCAAGGCTCAATTTTGCCTTTGTATCAACAGTTCAGGCTGCTGGTGGTGTAATCATATGGGGGATATTTTCTTAGCACATTTTGGGCTCCTTAGTACCAACTGGGTATTGTTTGTGGCTGTGGTGTTGTGGGCAACACCACAGACTACTAAGTATTGTTGCTGACCGTGTCCATCTCTTTACAATCATAAACTGATGGCTGTTTCCAGTAAGATAATGCAAAGCTCAAATCATCTCATACTGGTTTCTTGAACATAACAATGAGTACTCAAATGGCCTCCACAGTTGATGAATGTGCAGCAACTGTGTGATGCTATCATGTCAATACGGACCAAAATCTCCAAGAAATGTTTCCAGCACCTTTTTGAAACTCTGCCATGAAGAATTAAGACAGGTCTCAAGGCAAAAGGGGGACTAACCCCATAATAGCAAGGTGTACCTTATAAAGTGTCCAGTGAGTGTGTATACTGTGGCGTGACCACATCAGTGACTTCAGTTTTCAATCACTGTCTCACAGGAATGGGCGTGTCCACAGTGTCAGCAGCTCGAATCCTGCGAGGTCAGATGGATGGTGGGTCTGGAGAAGAAACAGTGCTGGCCATGGACACCTTTCCATATGTGGCCCTCTCTAAGGTGACAAAACACCACTGCTAGTCTGTAGGTCATCAGTCATTATTCATCAATAAATTATTAATGCATAGAAAGCAAAAATTTCTTGCTTCTCACAAGTGGAGAAAGCAACTCTTGGAATGCACCCATTCATATGAATGGGTGAGTGTGTCCAAACTTTTGACTGGTACTGTATATTTGTGTCTGCTGTGGCTTGATGGATATAACTGTATCCACTCGCGTGACATTTTATTGCTCTTTTATTTTAACTTTTTCCTCTACAGTTGGTGGCCAAGAAAATGTATTTTATGTTATCCCCTGGAAGGTTATAATACACAGTAACAAGTCAGTAGCTCTGCATTTTTTTGGACCTGGTTGCAGTTAAACATTTATTACAGTGTTTGGATATGATTGCATTTAACTGTTACATTAACCTAAAAATAAGTGAAAGTGGGGAAATGGGGGAAAAATAGAGGACACTTTTCACACATGTATTTTTCAAAATACATTATAAGTTAGCAACAGATCATAAAAATATGTCTTTTCTCTCTGACCTTTGAATTTCTTTCCTCTACACATTCTCACACACATATTCATGTGAAACAAACTGTGTGCATGCGTGTGTGCGTGCATGCATGTGTGTGTGTGAAAGAGAAAGAGAAAGTAAGTGAGAGAAGTGCATGTGCTGCTAGTTGCCTGGTAAATCAGTACAGAAAGAGATGAAGAAGAGCAGTGAGGGACAAAGAGGGAAAGATGAATATCCCTTTTTAATGAAAGGTGGCTCAGGGGGTTGAATTCATGTGTTTGTTTCACATGCTTTGTTCCCTTAACATTTCAAATGGACCTCAAACTCTTGTGTGAAAAACATTTTAAGAGATCTTGCTAAAAACAACAACCGAACTGAAAATGCTGACACTGCGGTAGAAAATGTGAACACAGATTTAAACTCATCATCCTGGATTGAACATCATCCCTAAATCACTGTATGGCTGAAAGAAGGAATCTTTGGTGTCTCTGGTGTCACAACATATAATCAAAAAAAGAAAATATTTAATATAACACATTCTAGTTGGCTTGATTTTGTAGATCATTCCCAGAAAGATTTGCTGCCTGAGTCACAGCCACCTCTACTGAGCACAATAGAACATTAAGCAACTCAGTTTTTTTTTTCAGGGGAGAAACAAAAATGCTCCTTTCAGTATGCAATGAATGCATAAAACCTCTCAGCCCCCTAACTGCTTACGTGCAGATTCCAGTTTTACATTTTTAAATAATGAAGCATTCCAGCTCTGTGTTTGATACTATCCTGTTTTTAATGGTGTATCTGTTTCTACTCCTTAGACCTACAGTGTGGACAAGCAGGTAGCAGACAGTGCTAGCACGGCTACAGCCTACCACTGTGGTGTGAAGGCCAATGCAAAGACAGTGGGACTCAGCGCTAAGGCGGTAGCCTTCGAGTGTAATACCACCTTTGGTAACGAGGTCTACTCAGTACTACGGCGTGCTAAAGCACAAGGTAAAGACAGTAGATGGCTTAGCTAAGTAATGGGTGTGCTGGTACAGAACAGGTCAACCAGTGTGCATTACATTCTTATCGCAAGATATATGAGGGCCATAACTGCCTTAAAATAAAATGTGAGAAATAAAACAATTAACTGATAAGCATGTTCCCTACTACTTGCGTATCACTAGTTATGGTTCAATGTTCACACTATATGTAGTTATGACAACCTGCCACACTGATCTGCCTTGACTTTTTTGCTCGTTGTCATTTTACAACATGCAATTTGTGCTTGTAGTGAATTTGCAAAGTTGTTTCCACTGTGTGTCACAACATTAGATTGTGTTTGCTATAAGTTTGCCTTACATTTGCATCATATGTTGATGTACTAAATAATTGAGTGCCACCCTGGCTCCAGGGTAAGCCCCTGATAAGTCAGATAGAGGTGATATAACACAGTACACTGATGTTTTCTTCATAGAGGTCTTCTGAATCGCATTTATTGCCCCTCAACCAGGACCAAATTGTCTAGGGCAGTGGTTCCCAAAGTGTGGGCTGTGGCTCCCTGGTAGGCCGTAAAGGTACTTTGGGGGGGCCGCTGTAATAACAGAAATTCAGTTTGAAATTACTCACAAGTATGCATAGTAACATATTTATATAAAAAGTGAATTAAAACTGGTAATAGGAGGTGATATTACTCAGTACTCAGGACCTAAATTTACTGCTCTTGCATTGAAGGTTTTGTCCCAGTGGTGAATGGGTCACAAATTGGCATTAGCACTTTACATGTGATTGGGTAGTATTAGCAATTTATAGCCAACAGCCTGTGTTGTTTATGTTTTTTGAATCAAATTTTCAAGGAAATCAATAACTTTCTCTTGTATTTTGATGAGAGTGAAGACAAGCTTATAGCAAGGAAAATTTTACAGGCCGGTCCTATCAGGCAGCTGGGGGGAGAGGGGGCCTCATGAGATTTTCTGGTTTTTAAGTGGGCCGCAGCACTCTTGACTTTGGGAACCACTGGCCTAGGACAGGGCTCTTCAACTCCAGCCCTCGAGAGCCTCTGTCCTGCAGGGTTTAGATGTGTGTCTGCTTCAACACACCTGAGTCAAATATGGTAAATGGACTAGTTCTTAAATAGCACTTTTCTACTCTGTTTTGAGCACTCAAAGCGCTTATACAATTCAGGTGTGTTGGATCAGGGACACATCTAAAACCTGCAGGACAGGGGTTGAAGAGCCCTGGCCTAGGGAGATACTACCAGGGGCAAATTGCCTCCAACAGCATAACTCCATACAAACTCCTCCACAATAAAAAGGTGGAGATTCATTGAGGGGACTGTTCTTTTAAATTAATTTTTAAAAAAAAATTCTTCTATAATTATTAAAAAAGCCAGATTATGTCATTACATCTGCACCTTTCAGATATAAAGGCCCAAATTTTATTTTAGTTTTTGCAAATGTAGTGTTGACAACAGTAACTACAACAAGTCTCAACTCCTTCTATCAAAAACATCCATCCAGCCATTCACTTCTGCTTATCCTGTTCAGGGCTGTAGGGGGCTACAGCCTATCCCAGCTGACATGGGGCAAGAGGCAGGGTACACCCTGAACAGGTCGCCAGCCTGTCACAGGGCCAACACAGAGAGACAGACAACATCCACACTCACATTCATGCCCTCATTCACACCTATGGGTAATTTAGAGTTTCCAATTAACCTAACCCCAGTAAGTGCATGTCTTTGGATTGTGGGAGGGAACCGGAGCACCTGGAGAAAACCCACACAGACACAGACAGAACATGCAAACTCCACACACAGAGAGAGGGAGGGGCCTGGGCCAAGGTGGAATTGAACCCAGGCCTTCCAGATGGTATTCTAACTGTGAGGCAGTAGTGCTAACCACCACCGTGCTGCTCGACTCCTTCTATCAAAAACATATCCTCATTATCCCCAGTAAAACAGAACGCTTTGAGCATGAGAGTTCTTTAATTTTTAATCAGCTCTGCAATTAAATCAACAGCTGTATTTAACTATGACCGCACCATTTGGTCAACTTATAATTATTAAGGGCGCAGATATTAATATGAAATACTTATACAGTTACAAGGTCTGTATTAGGAGATTGACAAAACACAGGAGCCATTCATTTCACCTTATATCATATTTATAGTTCTGTTGTCTGTCTTCTCATGTTTATGCCTGTACTGTATGTCTAATTTTGATCTTCCAATTTAAAGCACGTTGACTTTACATGAATAGAATAGAATAGAATCTTCTAAGTCAAATCTCTATCCCATTCCCTTTCTTTCTCATTTGGCTTTGTCTCTTGTTGTCCAGGTAAATCAGTGGGTATAGTGACCACCACCCGGGTCCAGCACGCTTCCCCAGCAGCCGCCTATGCCCACTCTGTCAGCCGGAGCTGGTACAGTGATGCAGATCTTCCTTCCAGTGCTCGCGAACATGGTTGTGTTGACATTGCAACCCAGCTAGTCACCAATGTTGACATTGATGTAAGAAAGAAAAATTGCTTGGCTCTTTTAATTCAACAAATAAGATTTATCATTAATTATTACTGTAACTATTATATGACATATGTTTAAAGGACTGAGCGCAGCCTATCATAGTAATATCACGACCTTTTATGAATGTTTGCATATTTATAAGGAGCATTGCAACTTAACCTTACAGTATGCTGCTAAACAGTAAAAGAGGGAATGTACTGGAACATAACTAATTTTATTTGTAAAGCGCAATGACTGCTGAAATGACTTTGAGCCTCATAAACGATGAGTGCATATTTTATCTATCTTTAAATTAACCAGATTTCTTCTTTTTTCATATTGATATTATTATAAGTGGATTCCTATTGAATTTATATACAATGCTTAACAAATGTATTAGACCACTACCCAATGTAAGGTTTACAGCTGCCCTAAATTAACAGTATTGTAATTACCAAAATCATTTTTTGTTTCTGATTAATCCACCAGTATGTGTAAGCTCTTAAATGAAGATAATTATTGTTCTTATTCATGAATGTTCAAGCATACTGTTTTACAAAAAAGATAAAAATAAAATAAATAAAAATAGTAAAACACTTTTTTTTTTAAATTAAGATGCCAAATTACAGTTATTGACTTGCATTCCTGCACAGAAAAATTTGTTTTAGTGGTTGAATGTTAAGCTTGATTCATTTCTGACTTCTCAGAGAAGTCCAGTGCATGTTTTGATCTATTAGCCTGGGAATGAGCTATTTAATCACAGCATCTCCGATGGATATACTAGCTTACAAAAAAAGAAAAATAAATGAATTATATTTGTACATTTACAGAAAACATGTTGTATCTCTATAACACAAAAATATGTTCTGGGTAAACAGTTAACACCTATCTTAATGGTGCGCTGATCCGCTAGAACACTTTATTGATGAGCTCACAAGCAGTATGTTTTTCAGTAGAAAAAAGCCAGATCTTAACACACTGCTGTTCATAAAACACTCTTTGTTGGATATTATTGGACATACAAGTACTCTACCTTGTATATCCAGTCGAGACATACTTAGATTACATTTATGATATATGCAGTCATGTGAAAATAAATAAATAAATAAATAAATAAATAAATAAATAAATAAAGTTATTCCAATCAGGTTGAGATCTGGACTTTGGGCCATTGCAAAACCTTGATTCTTGTTCAGCCATTCTCTTGTAGATTTATTGGTGTGCATTAAACGGCCTCACATTTGACTCTAGAATACTTTGGTATACAGAGGAGTTCATGATCAGCTCAATGACTGTAAGGTACCCAGGCCCTGTGGCAGAAGTCTTGTGGTTTGTTCAGCTGCAACTTTGCAAATCTAAGCAACGCTGCCATGTTTTTTAGACAGAAGAGACTTTCTTCTGCAACTCTTTAAAAAAACCCATACGTGTTCAGCTTTTATCTAACTGTACTGTCATGAACTTTAACAGTTAACTTGCTAACTGAGGCCGGTAGAATCAGAGATGTAGTTCGTTTTTTTTTCCTGGGAAGATACAGAATGTTTTCCACTTCCACTGTAGACTTTAGTGTAGTATTAAGTGTGTACTGCAGGCACTCTGGTCAGTAAGACTGGAAAAGAGATGCTATATTAATAAAGTTTAGACTATTTGAAGCCAGAAATAAATGCTGACAAGACTGCTGACTGTGTGAGTCAACAGACTTATCAATTACACAGCTCTAGACACAGGAGAATCTGATGAATTGCGTATTTGATTAAATTAATGTTTAGAAGACAGTTTTAGTTTTAATTCTCTCAGCTGCAGCCTCAGTTGTGTTTAGTGTAAACCATAAACGTAAAAACAGAATTCAAATGTAAGCTTAGTTTACATGCATTTGATATAAGCTCAGCAAATACAAACAGGTGCTCTGTTTTAGGATCATTTTCTTAAAGAACAATGACATTGTTTTAAAATTGCTTGCAGCCAACAGGAATCATGGTTAAAAAAAAACTGTGTATAAGAATCTGTTTCTTATTTATCAGGGAAAAACAGAGACTTAAGACACTGTTAAAAAAAACTTTAGACCCTCCTACTCTTTGCACACAGAAGTCGGGCGACCTGATTGGTCAGAAGGCAGTGATTTCACATCTGTTGATCTGGAATCTGGAATCCAACCTGCTCCAGAGCAGATTAGGTGCGGAAGTTACCTGGATAAGATAAAATCCTGCTTTGCAGTATACACCTCTGGACACTCCAGACCAGCAAACTGCCAAAACCTCTGCTTTTATAGAGGTCCTCACATTTACTGATGATTAGTTAATCGAGTGGATTTGATTAGCAGCACCTGGCTGCTACTTACTCGCTTAATTCCCATGAAAATAGTCAGTTTTAGCACTTAGTTTTTGCAGCATGTTATGGGTAATGTGTTGTGTCCTGGTATGTAACGCCTTAGAATTGAAAGAAGGTGTAGTTTGACTTTCACGTGACTGCACATGAGGTTTGTTTGTTTACCGTACCAGCAGCTCTGCACAAATACTACAAAACCAAATATTATTAAACTCGATTAGCAGATGTGTGTGTGTGTGTGTGTGTGTGTGTGTGTGTGTGTGTGTGTGTGTGTGTGTGTGTGTGTGTGTGTGTGTGTGTGTGTGTGTGTGTGTGTGTGCGTATGTTTATAATACCTTGTGGGGACAATTTTCCTGACATATACTACGTTGTGGGGACCAATTGCTCCTTGTGGGGACTGGAACCTTGTCCCCACAAGGGGAAACCCTGTTTTTGGGTCAGGGGTCAGAGTTAGGGCTAAGGTATGAATTGAGTTTAGGTTAGGGTTAGGGTTAGGTATGTGATGGTTAGGGTTAGGAAAAGGGTAAAGGTAAGGTTTAGGCTGTAGAAATGAATGGAAGTCAATGGAAATTCCCCACAAAGATAGCAAAACACACTTGTGTGTGTGTGTGTGTGCGGTGGTGGTGATGGGATGTTGGTCTTGATATTTTGGCCTATCTTTCACAGCCTTGTACAAATGAGCACTCTGTACTCCCAATTATTTTCTATTGTGACACCCGGAACTCATGACTGTGTTGTTCAATTTCAGCTACCCAATCATATTAGAATTCACGCTAAATGTAAGGTTAATACAAAGAAATACATGGAAAATTTATATATAATGATTACATTCTGCTTGGCGGTTTTTGTTTGTTTGTTTGTTTGTTTAAGGTGATTCTTGGTGGAGGCAGGATGTACATGACGCCAAAAGGCACCCCAGACCCAGAATACCCTACCTCCAACTCCCGTAAGGGGGAGCGCAAAGACAAGAGGAACCTCATTGATGTGTGGCTGAAGGCTAAACCTGTAGGATTATTGTCGATCATTGTGAGATATTTCCTCATTTCCACCACTGCTGCCCACAGATTCATGTGTCCTCTGGTTTGTGTTTCAGAACAAGATATCACGCTATGTTTGGCACAGGAAGGAGTTTGATGAGATAAATGTTAAAAACACTGACCGTCTCATGGGTGAGTAACATGTAATGGGTAATGCTCATAAGCAGACACAAATTCACTGTGGTATATTAACACTGGTAGAAAGGTACGGAAAAAACCCATGCAGACATCTAGTTTATTTCTCTGTGTTTACAGATAAACTTATCTACGTTATGACCATTTATAAAGGGCTTGGAACAGTTTTCATCTTTACAGCCATGTAAATCACTCATGATGTTCACTAGTATTTTCACTTACCGCCATGCTGCAGCAATAAAAACTAAGGGGTTATAGTCCTTGCTGATATAGTGTGTATGACAGCATACAACTGTAGCTGCCAACAGCTCAGAGGTGTTATCATCTTGTTATCAGTGTTGTGCATCTTACGCACTTATAGCATGAAAAAAATTGGATTCAAAAGTGTTCTTACATTAAAAATAAGTCGTCACAGAGAAATGGAGAATGCTTTACCAGCACCTAGAAATTATGTCTTTAAAATGGTTGACCTGAGTAAGACTGTTATGTCTTCACACAATCATATGGAAAACCTGAATTTACTGAAAGTCTTAACAGGATTAAACTTTTTAAAAATATAAATTAAATTAGCAAATGTATCAATTTTTGATAGATTTTCCCATTCACAGTGTGGGATTGCAGCATTGATTTTAACTGTGAACACCAGCAAGAGTTTGTAGCTGCAGACGAGGTCAGGAGGTTTAAGCTGTTCAGTTCAAACATGTTTTGCATTTGAATTTCAGTTGCCAATTTTTTTTTTAATTGAATCTGTTCTAGCTTCCAGTTTGGATTAATCCCAACATTGCTGTGGTCCATGGTCCAACATGGAAAATGTCCTTCTTTTTGTCTGTGTTTCTAGGTCTGTTTGAGCCCAAAGACATGAGATTTGAGGTTTTCCGGAATAGCACGCGTGATCCATCCATTGTGGAAATGACAGAAAAGGCCATTCAAATACTCAAGAAAAATCCAAAAGGATATTTCCTGTTTGTGGAAGATGAGTGCCACAAAACCATTTCCTAATCAAAGATCTCAACATTCACATTCTAATTGGCAGTTACGTGTGGTTTCCAAGTCATGAACTTACAAAACTTCTGGCACACCAACCTACATTTAAAGGAACAAAAATTTAACATTAAATATCCAATCATTTCATTTCAAGATGCTGAAATAAATATGAAATGTCTGAATGTCTTTTCTGTTATCTTCTCTTACGAGGGAGAATTGATCATGGCCACCATGATGGCATTGCCAAACTAGCACTGACAGAAGCTGTGATGTTTGACCGTGCCATTCAGCGTGCTGCACAGCTCACCAGAGAACCAGATACCCTGACAGTGGTCACTGCTGACCACTCTCATGTCTTCACCTTTGGTGGTAATACGCCTCGAGGAAACCCCATCTTTGGTATGACTCAAAGCACGACCACGTGAATGCACTCGGGGTTAAAATGAACATGAAAATCATGCTCAGATGCTTGAAATTGAAAGCAGAAGGGGAGAAAATGAAAAACAAAGACAGGGTGTAGACAGACCATATGTGAAGGATAGTGGATCTAGCCAAGGATATAGAATGACTCACCTTTACCTACATTTCTGTTCATTATTATTATTCAGGACTAGCACCAAAGAAAGCTGATGACAAAATGCCTTTCACCAGCATCCTGTATGCCAATGGCCCCGGTTACATCCATATAAATGGAACTCGAGAGAACATCACTCTGGTGGATTACTGTAAGTGCAAATTAATGTATTTCAGCTGTGGCACTCATCTGCGCTGATGTGTAGCCAGGCAGTTTGAACTGATGTGGTCGTGGTTGGCTCGTGCTTGTTTCTCTGGAAAGCAAAGATAAATTATGACGTTCATGGTATTCATGCTTCTGTCTTCTGTTTAGTTTGTTGCGCTGGCCTCATTGTCATCATATAAGTGCTTTGAAAAGTCACGTGTGTCTTCTTTATTTAGCAGCAAGGATCCAGATATTTCTCCTTGTTCTGCAGCATATGGTTTAGTCAGTGCATAAGTGTGTATACCTTAAGGTGGGAAAATGTTTTGATCTTTTTTTAATACACTGTCATTGTTCTGGGAACCAGTAGCTGTGTCTCAAAAGTGTGCACTCAACCCACTTGAGATATTAAGTCTCTTAATGAGGGACTTTTTTTTTTTTTAAAAATGTGAAGTCAGTGTCTACACCATATTTTGAAGACTATGAGGCCAAAATGTAATTGCAACAGTTTGAGGGGGTAGAAGTAGAGGTAAAAGAGAATAAAACTTCAATCTATGCATAATACTTCAAAAGGCCCCTTTATCCATAGCAGACCAAAGCAGTCTTTTTCCAAATACATCATACATCATAATTTACAAATACCTTATTATCCCACTTGCTTTTCAGCATAGTTTGCTAAACATTAGTTACTGAGTCAAAGGGATTTAGATTCCCTTCTGGTTTTTGAAAATTATATTATTAAGTTTAATTAAATAAATTATAGAGGATTTGAAAAACACAGTTTTGGGGGGCAACAATCCCACAAAAACACATAGGAAGTGAATGCAG
Source organism: Archocentrus centrarchus (assembly GCF_007364275.1). NCBI lineage: Eukaryota > Metazoa > Chordata > Actinopteri > Cichliformes > Cichlidae > Archocentrus > Archocentrus centrarchus. The sequence continues at coordinate 15,754,869 of NC_044349.1, read as the reverse complement.
CTTTACAGTATGCTCTCTGCAGAGTATGGTATAAGTGCAATCTTTTGTGATACCAATACTAAAAACACAGTTAATTCCAAGGACTTAAACCCAGGACTTTTATATAAGGTGCAGTGTTGGGGTTGAGTTATAAAAATGTGGTGTACAAAGCCATCTGTCTAGCCTAAAAGGTGTTTTGTGACATTCTGCACTCTGTTTGCTTCTGTCTAGATGATGAAGAATACATGCAGCAGGCTGCTGTGCCACTGGATGCTGAGACACATGGTGGAGAGGACGTGGCCATCTATGCCAAAGGCCCAATGGCTCACCTGTTCCACGGCGTGAAGGAACAGAATTATGTGGCACATGTCATGGCCTATGCTGCCTGTTTGGAGCCCTACACAAACTGCCCTCCTCACCTTCACCATCACAGTCATTCCTCATCTCACTGTGTGAACACACCCTCCAGCCTCTTGTTTTTTGTTCTCAGCCTACTCTTGTTGTTCAGATGACCCCACCCCACCCCTACACGTTACTTTGTATGCTTGTAGCAATATGCACTTAACACTCACAGGGTACACATGTGCACTGTATGCACACAGGCTGTCAACTTAGAATCCAGGGATAAAAATACACAGTACTGTATTTCTTAAGAGAAAACTAGACACTCTGTTCATCTACATTTACATTCACAGTTGTAACATGCATGTAAATGGAGGCTTAACTTGCATGTGCAAACTCTATTCAGGTCCATACTAACAGTTATGCAGGCACTTCAAGCTAGTATATATGCAGATATGAGATTGGCAGTAATTCCTATATAAACAGCTCTTCAAGTCAGCTATTGCGATTGTTTCCACTGCAGATCCATCAACACTTGCAAAATTTTATTAAAGCTATTTCGAGCCTACACTTGCATATGTGACCTCTAACTCGCACTAACTTGTCTTTTCAGTATTTAGTCTGAGTTTTGCCGTTTTTCTTCTTTTCTCAAGTTAAATACATTAACTGTAATCTGAGGCTTTGGACAGCATAACTTGAAACAAGCAGGCTTGGGCTCTTTGTTTAGCTGTTGGCCACTTCTGCAGGACACATTGCTGTACATGCTCATCACTGCCCAGGTAGAATAAATTACTATGATGTAATCCTGAACTATGAGCAGTCATGTCACGATAAGTTCCAACGCTGTCAGACCTTTCAAAATTTCAGAAAGACTGTGTTTGTCTTTCTGAGTCTTTCAGGTGTAGAAAATATTAACTCTTCATTAAGTATGTATCTTGACCTTGTTAGTTCCTAACCATTTATGTTTTTCTGTTAAATTGTCTGTCACTTGATACAATATGTAATCTATCTGAATTGTAAATGAATGTATTTTATAGGCAAGCTGCATATGTATTTTCATACCATTTTTTTCCTGCAGGTGTATAAGCATAAAACATCTGTTTTTCTTTGTCTCTCCATTTGATAGAAATTATTTTGGGTAACTCCTGACTTTATGGGTAGTTTAGTTTAATAAACATTGCCAAGAAAGGTTGTTTGGGGACATTTTCTGGTCTGGGTCATTTCTCTAGAAAGAAATCCTGAAGAGGGCTTACCACATTTTTGCCTAATAGAAGCATGACAGGTCAGGCATTACATCTCGATAGGTGACTTATTAGTGTAAACTCTTGACAGCATATCACAGAACTGCACAATGGGAGAAAAAGAAATAAAAAATCTGATAATATTGTTATAAACACAGAAGTCCAAACCAAAAAAAGTGCAAATTTACATCAGTTCATGACTTCAATTGTCATGCAGTCATACTGTTTAAAGAAGGGTCTGCCATTTGACCTGCTTTATTACAATGTCGCCCCAACAGTCAAGATATTGACGCTGACCTTTTGCATTTGGAAATTCGATCTCCTGGTTAGCCCTGCAGCAGAGTCTGTGAAATAATGATAAGACTATCTGGCTCATTTACACATGCACTTTATTTCCCTGTAAGGAATGAAATTTTGACATTGCGTGTTTTCCACAGTCTTTCAAAAATCTCCCCTTCTTTAATAAAATAATTTTCTGTAATGAGCCCAAATGCTAACACTGACAAAAACCTTGCCCAAACCACTAAAGCCAGTAGATATAAAAGAACAGATTTTTAAACCATGTTCTGAAAAATAGAATCCAGCTGTGCGGTTAGAGACACCTGCACACACACACACACACACATACTCGCAGATCATCAGTTAATTCTACCACAACTTAAAATAAATGGCTGAACTGTGAATTCTGGCACACTTGACTATGAGGTACAAATAGATCTGTAACACTGCAATACAAGATTTTAAAAATCTGTAATTATTATCCCCATCACACTGATTTATGATAGCTATAGACGAGAGTGATTAAAGCTCTTGCTGGTTAATATTCACCAGATAGTGTTCTTTATTGCAGCTGCCTGAACTCACAAAACACAAAAATGAAATAACGATAACGGACCCTTTAGATATTTAATAAGCAACCTAATATTTAATAAGCCTTATTCACACCCTCATTCCAAATTTATTGCACTGTCACATACATTAATGTATAAAAATTATTACATTATTTTTTTTTTCAGTTGTACCAAGTGCAAAACATGAGACATGAAACATGGGATGAAATGAGACAGATATAAAGCTAACAGCAGCTGGTGTGATAAAATCCTCTCAAATCCTCTGAAAAATTTTGACAACTTTGTTGTAACATTGTTGTGTGAGATATGTTGCAGCAAGCTACCATAGTAATTTCACCACGGCCCATAAATGTTAACTTCTATGAAGAGAATTTAGAGCTTCTTTTGTACGGCCAGTGTGCAGTTTACTGCCTTTTTTCCTCTGTGCATGTGTGCGAGAGACAGAGTGGGTTCCATAAAACGTTTTCCCCCAATTGCAAGTGCCTTCATGCGCCCTTTGCTCCTTGGCCGAATACATAAAAGTGCTTCAGAGTGAGTTCTCTTTTTGCATTCACATAGAGTCAGCACTATGGCCAGCAGACACTATCTATTATTTATTGGATTACTGATTTCCATTTCAGTGCAGTGGACTTTGTGTGTTGACGGTAAGGATTTGTTACATATTGCTCATGTCAGTATCTTCAGAAACTAAGAATATTGCTTTCAGGTTACAACACAATTTGAAGTTCAAAGCAAAGACAGTGACAGACAATGCACAAAAAATTTGGTGTTGAAAAACCACATCTATTATGGCATCTATTTTGCAAGTGTGTATATATATATATATATATATATATATATATATATATATATATATATATATATATATATATATATATATATATATATATATAAACTTGCAAAAAGTGATTGTTGTGCAGTTAAATTCATGAAACAAACATACAGAAACACATCTGGATGCTTCAGCCCATCGTCAACTTTGTCTTGCTTTCAGAGGATGAGCTCCAAGCTAGCTACTGGAACAAAAAAGGGAGGGATGCTCTTCATGCGGCCCTAAATAGCCCACGTAATGTACACCAAGCCAAGAATGTTATTCTCTTCCTGGGCGACGGTAAGTCTAAGAAAGAAACTTTCCTACCATTTAAGTGTCTTTGAATTATCAAGTATTTCCTCTTGTACCTTAATTCATTTATTCAGGTGAAAGAAATTGAGTCTTGCCATCACTGTGGTGTAACTCACCGAGACATAAGTTCTTTCTAAACCACCTGCTCAGAAAGCCAGGCATAACAAAATGAATTGAGGTTCACCAAAGCCCACAGTGAATGTGGAGTTGCAATATTTCCTCTTGTAGCCTTAACCAAGTTAAATACCAAAAAAGAGAGTAAATCAGAAAGATTTTGAAGTCATCATTCATGTTTGAACTTACTCTGATAAGTAACATGCAATATCTTAAGAAGTGATGTGTTAATGATAATAAATTGCAAAGTTCTTGTAGTCAATGACCCATTGGTAATATGTTAGATGGCTTTAAGATTATATTTGATGACCATGGTGTGTTTTAACAGCCAGCAGGAAATTGATGAGATGATGACCGTGGCTTACTGTACATGGGTTTCTTACACATATTAAAGTTGTTGAAAGGAAATTAGCAAGTGCCTCTGAATTTGTAAGAAAAGTGAGAACCGATAACTCAGTGGAAAACAAGGAAACTTAAACTAAAAAGCAGTCTAAGATAATCGCTTTGTAAAGACCTCATTTGTAAGGCACTTTACAAATGAGGACTGTGTGGATGAATCAGGTGCACCAGTGGCTCACTGGACCAACAAGCTAGAGTCAGACACTGTTTGATTTTTTCTCATCAGGTCGGGTGTACACACCAATCAGCTGACAAAGCAAGATGTGATCAGCTCTGTTTGGTGCTATAAAAGTCTCATTCCCCTAAGCATATCCAACCATGTAGTGCTTCATTTCCCCTTTGAGGTTTTATGAATTGTGATTAAGCTTATTAGGAGAACTGATCAAACTTCAGCATCTTTCTGCCCTTTAAACTCTAATATCAGCTGTGCCTAATTAGTTCAAAGGGCACAGTGGCAGCCTAGCTCTCCTACCTAATGTTGTCTACTGTTCTTCCTCCTACTTCCAGGTATGGGCATATCAACAGTGACTGCTACCCGGATCCTTAAAGGTCAGTTGGCAGGAAGATCTGGGGAGGAGACCAGTCTAGTTATGGATTCCTTCCCCCACCTGGCATTGTCCAAGGTCAGAATACTCTGATCAACACACCCAACTGTATCACACGTGCTTTTATGGTATTAAATGATACTCATAAAACAATGACCAGAGACCAATGACTAATATTTACATTTATATATATTTACATATATATATATATATACATATATATATATATATATATATATATATATATATATATATATATATATATATATATATATATATATATATATATATATATATATATATATGTATATATATATATATATATTTTTTTTTTTTTTTTTTTTTTTAAGGGCTTCAGAGAAAAAAAACCTAATATTTAACTGGTGATTGCTGAGGCCAGAGCCACAGATATATTAAAGATGGACATAGCTACTGTGACATCAACCAATAGTTTCTGATATCCAGTTTTGAAGCCTCCAGATGAGCCTTTCTGCCATTGCCATCTTGGCTGCAAGAAAACAGACTTCTGGAAGTGAAACCACACACTTATTGGCTGGTGACTTGTGACTGACTAGTTGTTAACCAATGACTGCGATGTTTCATTCCAGAGATAATCCAACTTTTTAAAATATAGGATGACAAAAATGTAGAAAACAGACTTAATTTTTTTATTCAATATGAGCTACAATGAGTGACTGAGCCCATGAATTCAGCAGGAAACTGTTTACAGAAATCAAGACAGAAAGCTGTTTTCCATAGACTTCTATAGAGCTGCAATTCTTTTTGTGGCCACAGCTATCGCCATCTGGTCAGACAGAATGCAGGTTTCCGCATTCACTTCATTTTTCCTGTATCCATGTTTTATGCTGTCTATGGCCATAACACATAATATACATGCTTTTCAGAATCAGAATCAGAATCAGAATTAGAAGGTTTTTATTGCCATATGGGTGAACAGGTTCACAGCATTAGGAAATTGCTGCGGTACTTCGTGCTTACAGAAAAAAAACAAATAAGTATAAAAACTATAAGACAATATACAAGTATACAAATTGCAAATATACAGAGATACTATCATCATACTATCATATACAGAGATACTTTCATATTCATCAAATAATCCAGCGATGCCATACGCCATAAGGATGGGCCTAGTGTGATCCTGAAAGTGACCATTCTATGTGGCCAATGCAAATGTAAGTTAACATGCTCAAGATGATAAATGTCAATTTTGATGTGTGTAATTGCATTGGATCTCTGCAGACGTACAATGTAGATAGGCAGATGCCAGACAGTGCTGGCACAGCAACAGCCTACCAGTGTGGTGTGAAAGCTAACTATGGCACCTTGGGACTCACCGCTGCTGCCCCAAGGTACAACTGCCAGGCTTCCTTTGGACAGGAAGTCACATCTGTTCTTCACCGCGCCAAGGAAGCAGGTGGGCCCACATCTACAAAGCTTTGACTTAATGTCTGAAACTCTGTAACAAATTGTGATTTGTAGGAATTCCTGAAATGTGACACAGTAAGACTGATAAACAGCTGCTTTTGATTTTTTTTTTATATGTTGTTTATTTTTGGTGCACATGAAAATGATGCTACAAAGTAATCAATTAGTAAAAGTCAAGGACGCATCCCAAAAAAATAGCCTATGTACATTTACTGTTCAGTGTACAATATTAGCTCACTAACTGGGTCACTAACCACTATACAATTAATAAAATAATTTTACATCTAAGCAGGCATGTTTACTGTAGCAAAACTCATATCAAGTGTCTACATCTACATATGCAAATGTATCCTGCAGTGTCAACCAAAATTTAGATTTTTTGTTAACCTCTGAGAGCTTAATCATGCTCCATAAACTGTACATTCTCTAAGTTTAAGTCAACAAATATGTTAAAATTATGACAACTGTGTTGCTTGTTTTAGGAAAATCAGTTGGCATTGTCACTACAACCAGAGTGCAACACGCCTCCCCCGGTGCAAGCTACGCTCATACTGCCGACCGAGGCTGGTACTCTGACGCTGATCTCACAAGTGAGGCTGTCCAGAACGGCTGCCGTGATATTGCTTACCAGCTGGTTTACAACACAGAGATAAATGTAAGCAGGCAAATTATCAGGGCACTCATACAAATGATAAATAGCAAAAAAAATCAAGGTCTCTCAGTAAATCAATAAAGCAGATAAGGTGGTGTGGTAAAATGTTATCAAAGCCAGACTTCTTCACAGTTTTGTGTAACATGGAAGACAGAACCTCATTTTAATCTGATCCTCATCAGCACTTAGTGAATAAATCCTCATACTGTAGCTGAAGTATACGACCATCCTAATGAAAGAGAGAAAGAGCTAAAATCTCTCTCAATTATATTTCTAAATGCAGGTCATTCTTGGTGGAGGTCGCACCTATATGTTTCCCAAAACAACTAAAGACCCCGAGTATTCAAGCAGGACAGGAGAACGACAGGATGGAAAAAATCTTGTTGAAGAGTGGTTAAAGAACAAAGAGGTAAACAGTACCTTCATCAAGTCTGCTCATCAGTTTTAAGTTTGAATGTGTATATTGATGTTCATCAAAAAACATTTTTTTCTAACTTTATCTACATGTTTGTCTTTGTTCCCCACCTACAGAATGCTCAATATGTTTGGAACAAGAGCCAGCTTGATTCTGTCAATCCTTCAACTACAGACTTTCTGATGGGTAAGAAGAACTGTATGGTCCATCAGTTACAATTGCATCAAATAGAGAAGAAATTTTAAAATGCAATCACGAGCTTCAGTACTCTGGATCAGGGATCCTCACATCCAGGCCTCGAGAGTCGGTGTCCTGCAGGTTTTAAATGTGTCCCTGATCCAACTCACCTGAATCAACTGGCTGCATTACTTTACTTTATTACATTTTTAGAGCACTTTAAACACAGGAACTGTAACAAATTGCTGTACAAACAATACAGTTACACATTCACATAAAACACAAAATACATAACAAGAACAACAGGCTAAAAGCAACAGTCTTAACTCGGAGTAAAAGCCAAACGGTAAAAATGGGTCTTAAGAGGAGTCTTAAAAGTAGATAGTAAAGGAGCACTCCTAATATATGATGGAAGGTTATTCCACAGTTTAGGAGCAGCAATACTGAAAGCTCTCCTCTGAGTTTAAGTTTTGACCTGGTATTCTCAGGAGTAGTTGGTCAGCTGACCTGAGCGAACAAGTCAGAGTATATGGGTCAAGTAGCTCAGAGAGATAAAAAGGAGCAGAGCCATGTAAACATTTTAAAACAAATAAAAGGATCTTATATTGAATTCTAAAATGGACTGGCAGCCAGTGCAGGGAAGCCAGTACAGGGGTAATATGTTCTCTCTTTTTAACTCTGGTTAGTAGCCGAGCAGCAGCATTCTGAACCAGCTGGAGACGCTTTATGGATGACCGGCTAATTCCAGAATAAAGAGCATTACAATAGTCTAAGTGGGAAATAATAAAAGCATAAATTAAATTTTCAAATTGTTGCTCAAAGAGAATGGGCCTTACTTTAGCCAACAGGACCTCCTAAATTACCTCCTCAGTATGCAGTCATGTTTTCCAGAGTCCTGCTAATGACTTCTGTATTTGACTCAGGTGTGTTGAAGCAGAGACACATCTAAAACCTGCAGGACCCCGGCCCTCAAGGCCTGGATGTGAGGATCCCTGCTCTAGATGCAATATGAAACCTTAGATTTTTTTTTTCTCAAGAATGATGCCACACGTTAACAGGTCAAAACTGAAGCCTGTAAATTTGTTCTTTTTAGGTCTGTTTGAGCCCAAAGACTGCCGCTACGAGTTGGAGCGCGACCCCGCAATGGACCCATCCCTTACAGAGATGGTAGAGAAAGCTATTAAGATCCTCAGCAAGAACCCCAAAGGATTTTTCCTCTTTGTGGAAGATAAGTATAATGTACTTGGCAGGGAAATAAATCAGGAAAATTCACTGAATGTCAAATCAAAGTTGACCTTTTGATGCAAACGTCTAAATGACGACTTAAGAGCAAATACAAACTCTGACTAATTTTCTTGTTATTCCCATATTTAATTGAAACAATGGAAAAATCGACATCAGCTTGCACCAAACAGAATCAGGGCTGTCTGAGTGCTGATTAATCTTAATCCCAGGCAGCAGTTAACACCAGTATTTAATTATTTATGTATTATCTATTTGTTTATTTGCGAAGTCCACCTTTATTTCTGATGACAGATTTGATTCTACTGGCCATAGATGATGCTGAGAAAAGGTTGTCTGCCTTTCTTTGCAGATGTTTCATTCTTATGTATTTATTTTTAGCTTGAAGGACATTGTTATGCTACCCTCCTCTTGAAAAACTAGAGCATTTTGGTTCATAGTACAGATGGAGAACAGGATTCTAATGTTTTTTCTCTCATCTATTATATGATTCTATTTGGGTTTACAAATTTGCTTCCATGGTGTCATCAAGTAATGCCATCTCCCCCCCACACATTTACAGTGATGCAACAGTATATCGCTGTCCATTTTTATCGTTCACACAGACATGCTTCCAAGTCAGACATGTTGGACCCCACTACTAAGAATGAAACATTAGTATAGACATATATAATCTTTTTCCTAGGTTCATGCCATGTTTCACAACTGGAAATCACTTTTGTTGCAACACTGTCAGTCAAACTGACATTTGATGCATTGCTCACAGTTGTAGTCATTTTTGTTGCATTGAGGTTGTACTAGTGAATTTCTTTTGGTCTTTAAGGGGGAGAATTGACCATGCTCACCACGGAGGGATGGCCAAAAAGGCGCTCCATGAAGCTGTAGAGTTTGACCGAGCAATCGGGAGAGCTGCTGAGCTCACCAGTGAGCTGGACACTCTGTCTGTAGTCACTGCAGACCATTCTCACGTTTTTGCTTTTGGAGGCTATTCTCCCAGAGGAAACCCTGTTCTAGGTAAAATGCGCTTCTGGAAAGGGATAATATCTGGAAAAGGCTCTGGAGTAGCAAGTCAATATCATCTGATGTTCTGAGATTGAACAAACTAGTCAGTGACAATTTGGCCTGTGATTTACAGGGGTCTCTGATAGCCTGGCTGAAGACAAAAAACACTTCACCACTGCTGTGTATGGGAATGGACCAGGATACCAGATTGCCAATGGAACTCGTCCAGATGTGAATGCATCAGTTTCAAGTAAGCGTACGCTGAGCAGCTTTTTATCAAATACAAAGCAATATAATAGCCCCATCTTGTGGTGTAACAGGAAACCAACTGCACTGGCACAAAGAAATACACAAACATTCACAGCAATGACATTTCATTGAATGTACAATCGTACACTGCAGTTTATAGATGAATTTTGATTTTTGACAGTGCAGTATTTAAAACAAGAGCTTTAAACAGCATATCATATGCACAGTACTTTAAGAGCAATAAACAATACTATGTAACATTATCACCAGAAGTATTATCATGACCCACTGAGGAAGAAAAAATATTAATGGCCCAGTAGTCTGTCAGAAACTTTGTCTTTTCCTTTAAGAACTGCACAGACTGCCTTACTTATTAATGACCATTAAGTGCCAAAAAACAAAAAGAAAAAACAAGGGCAGCAACAATGCAACAGCCTATTCTGATCAGTCGTTTGCAGTTTAGCTTTACTGGATTCCATCAATACAATTAATTTTAGTTTAGTAACCCATCAGTGTGCCAACTGCAAGTCTTTTTGTCTATGTGGCAGAAAATTCTGATCTAATAATCTGTCCCATTTTCCTTCAGCGGATGACAACTACCTCCAGCAGGCTGCTGTCCCTCTTGATTCAGAGACCCACGGCATAGAGGATGTAGCCATCTTTGCCAAAGGTCCCATGGCACACCTTTTTGATGGAGTCCAGGAACAGAGCTACATTGCTCATGTGATGGCTTATGCTTCATGCATAGAGCCCTACACTGACTGCAAAATACCTGAACTCAGCCATGCTGTAGCAAACCACTCCAGCCTGCTGCTTCTTCTGATGAGCCTTCTTTTCATTATGTTCAACTCTGTCTGAGATCCTGACCCTGGAAATGTCAGTGCTATCTGACAATCTGGTTGAGGAATAAATTATGTTTTACTGTACTGTATGTAATACAGTACATATTATATTGTTTAGACAACTTTGCTGTGAAATTATTGCATAAATCAATGACTTAATGTTGTGTTGATCTCCTGTAAATAAAAATATGGTTGTAATTATTTTTGAAATGCATTCAATAAACAAGAGATTTCCAGATGATCTTGACAAATATTTTAATCACTGTCAAGGACTCTGTTCATGTTTCCACTAAGATCTCCCAAAGCATGCATGTTTTTCACAAGTTGCAACAAAAGGAGTCTTTTTTTTGTTTTTGTTCCAGTCTCCTTTTATCTTTTTAAGCCGCCTGATTCTACTTTACTTTTATTAGCTAGTACAGAGGCTGTTGTCCTCAGTTCCCTATCATACACTATATTGCCCAAAATATTTGCTTGTCTGCCTTCACACACATAGTCAGCCAGTTTCCCAGTCATGGATTAAGCATGGTTCTAGACTAACTCTGCAGAAAGTTGGCAACCTCTGCGTACTATGCGCCTCCTCAGCAGCCACTGACCCCACTCTGTGATTTTATGTGGCCTACCACTTCATGACTGAGTTGCTGTCATTCCTAATCGCTTCCACTTAGTTATAATACCACTAACAGCTGACTGTGGAATATTTAGTAGTGAGGAAATTTCACGACTGGGCTGGTTGCACAGGTGGCATCCTATCACGGTACCACGCAGGAGTTCACTGAGCTCCTGAGAGCGACCCATTCTTTCACAAATGTTTGTAGAAGCAGTCTCCATGCCTAGGACTCAGCTGAACCGCGTGAATGACAGACTCAGGAAACACTGCTCACTCAAGTGACTCATCTTTTTCTTTGCAGTTTTTGTACATTTTCGTAAGCTTCTTTGGATATTTATGTACATCCCCCTGTACAGGCGTGGCTGCTGGCATGTTTCTACTAAATAGTAAATGGTTTTTATATAGCACATTTCTACTCTACTTGAGCACTCAAAGCACTTTTTACAACATGCCTCATTCACCCGTTCATATTTTTCCTACACCCAAGTGCTTTCTATATGACATTCCCACACCTTCACACTCCAGTGAACACACCAGAGAGTAAATTGAGGTACAGTAGTTCGATTCCGGTAGATTGGAGCCAGGAATCAAACTACTGACCTCCCGATCAGCAGATCCTGACTTTTTTGATTAGATTAGATTAGATTCAACTCATTGTCACTGTGCGCACAAGGCACACAACGAAATGATCGTTCCAGATCACTCATCCAGAGACGAGCATCTGCGGTCATGCAGCCAGAGACTGCCGCTACCGTTAGGCAATGTGGTTTAAGTGTCTTGCCCAACGACAGGGGCTCGAACCTGCAACCTTCCGGCTGCAAGGCGGCTGCAAGGCGAGCGCCTACCCACTGCGCCACTGCCACGACTTACAGGTATAAAACATTTTTGTATGCATTTTATTTGACATATTTTAATAATATTAACATAGTAATAAATCAGGAATAAATGATAAATATGTGCTAATTAAATATTTACAATATTTTGCGTTTTTACTCCCAAGTCCCCTCAAACACTGTGGCCGGCGTTTATCTAGAGAGTGCAGACTGTCAGACCACTGTTGACCTCATAATGCCGGCTGTGGAGAAGTCCAAACCGTTTACTCTGGAGGAGGCTGTAAAACTTTGAAAGGAGTCTGATATGGGTCGACGAGTCAGTGAAGCTCACTTCAGTCTGATGACAGCGATACTGAGGTGAGTTGTTGAGGATTTCCAGGATTTTTCCATCATAAGTCCTATTTTGGTAAGCTCTGGTGTTTTGGCCGCACACGGTGTTGCTGAAACTTTCTTCAAGGTGGATCTGACGTTGTCAGACTCGGGGTGTGAGGGAATAAACTGTGAGATGTGAGAATGTTTATCAGAGGATAAGGGATTTTTAGGACACTCAGCCTATCATTAGCTGGCATAATGTTGCAGGGTCTGCTGAAAATCAGTAAATCAGTAATTGCGACAATATCGGGAATAAATAAGCATGTTTAGATGATGATACATGTGTTAGAGCCCTGACTTCAGTTCAAGAGATGAGGCTTGAAGTGAGGAGGAAGAAAGGAAGGAGAGGGAGTTAATGAGAAATATATGATGAAATATACAAATGTTAAATTGCCATGTATAATTTAAAAGAGCTACTTGTGATTTTTAAATTTAAACTCAATTATAACTGACAGTTTACAGCAGTTTTTTTTTCTCCAGCTATATTTAGGTGTTTAAAGTGGTCATCAGATTTCCCCTTTCTCTGTTGGGGGTATAGAGGGATACAGTTATATACTGTTTGCACATTTAGCCTTTTTTCAGCTTGGTTCTGTGTGTTTATATAGCTATTTAAAACATTTATTTCTTACTGCATTTTTTGCTATTTATATCTCTGTATTTTATTGTTTTATATTCAGTTTATAACTTTTGCACATTTGGCATTCCTTATTTTCTATTTGGCTGTTGTTCTACATTTGGTTATCTTGTAATTGCACATTTATCAATGTTGGTCAATTTATTGTTATTTGTGTTAAACTCTTGTCTTTTAGTGTGTAAATTTTAAATACAAATAAAATTGTATAAGCTAATTTATGTTATGTTTAGGGGAAGAAACACCATTTTATGCAAATATTTATTGCATTTAATGGGTTATTGATCAGTGTGTTCATAAACCTCACCAAGAATTTGACCATTTGATCTTTTTGTGACTATATATCTTAAAAGTTATGTCAGTGGAATATAAATTGTGCGCCTTACTTTAAATTGCTTTGCCACCTGATTGGATAATCTTGTCCCATCGGAGTTGTCTGTGGGCGGGACCTCCGTTTACCACAGCGCTTGGAGGCATGCGTAGAGCGAGTTGGGCAGTTGCTGTGATACGTCAGCGCATCCGCCATATTGGATGCGGCAGACCTTCGCTGTAAAGTAAATAGACTAAACTTCATAAAGTGCCTTTCTACTAAGTTCTTGAAGTTAATGCTTCATTTAAACATGCACGTATGCACTAATATATATTGGGAAACTAATAGGCAGCAAAAATAACGTATGTAGCTTTCTCTGATAATTATAAATGTTTAGGGTGCAGGCACCAAACCAGCCAAAAGCCAAAGATCAAGGACACTTTAACAGCTTTCCCTGATGCTGACTGGCAAATAAAAAACTGCTCTGATCACCTTTACTGTGCCCTCAGGAGGAATCACCAGCCCTTTGTTGTTGTTTTTTGTTTTTTTTAAGTTTGATCAAATGTAGCGGGTACAGCTTCAGTCACCAAACTACCATGTTATGTGTGGCTTTTTCAAAACCAAAAACTGAGCCTGGATCTCAGATCGTCAGGTCACGAAGGCAGAGCATAGGAGTGGTCCTAGTAGAAACAAGGATGAAAATATTATAGTCACAGTCCATAACAGAGTTTGAGTGCATATTCAATATTGACATGTTTCCATGTGTATGCATAAGTATGTCTGAAAGAGGGTGACAGAGGGTGGTTGGTAGGTGGCTGAAGGGGTGATAAGAGGTTTGAATATAACCATAGGCATGATACTCAATATTTTCAGCAAAGTGTGGCACTGACTTATGTAATCTTTGCAACCTAGTGATACACCTACTATTTGAAGATGAGCAGGGAAACAAAAGAGTGAAGGAGCAGCTCATTCTGATACTGACCGATCTGTTCTGTCAGTCCTCAGGTCTGAAGTGCTCACTGCACAGTATGGATGACGGCTAGCAGAAGCTGCTTTCCTTGTGAGAGCTACCTCCCACTGCTTTCACAGACCTTTATCTTTGGAACCCCGTACATAGTATCAAAAAAGTTAGATAAGGACCTCACAACAATAAGAGTAGTTATTTGGGGCAATTTAGTAAAGTAAGATTGACGAGGCTGGTTTAACCTCGGGACTACATAGCATTATTTGCATTGTCAGCAAATTCTGTTTAAAAAATTTTTATAATGGCCAAATACGATTAAAAAAACAAAACAAACAAAAAACAACTGTCCACGCTTACCTGTGAAAGGTAATTCTATGTAATCTAGTTTCGACTGTAAAACGGTTCGAACAACTCCACGCCGCACCAGAGTGAGGCATCTTCGTGTTTAATGTTTGCCACATCCAATATGGCGGCGACGTTGACGTACGATTCAGCGCTCAATGCCGCGTCTGCGTATCCTACGTATGCATGTCAGTGCTTGGAGGGAAGTCTGAAAACAATCCTGCGCAGCTTCATCGAAAAGTAAAACAAAGACAAATGTGGATAGACCGTCATTAAATGCTTTAGTCTGAGAACGCTCCTCCGAGTGTCTAGGTTGCTTAAAAAAGCCCATGAACGTATTACCGGCTTATTGTACAGGAAAACGTGGTTTAATGTGCGCAAGCGATAGCTGGATTTTTGCAGCTTGCTGGTCGCTGTTAGCTCTGCTAGCTAATGTAAACCTCAATCAAGAGTTATACGTAGTTTGCCGTACGGTTCTCGGAAGATGTGCATAGTTTAGACAGCTTACAAACAAATAACTTTGGCCATGGATCAACATAAGAAGAGGCTGGGGAGTCAGCTGTGTAAAGCAGTGAACGAAGGAGAGCCTAGGTGACGTCCATCCCCTCTTTTCTTTGCCCAGACATGTCTTGCGTTGCAAGCATACGACAACCAGCCATCGCAAGCTAATATTTGGAATTTGCGTTTTAACATTAAATGGCTTTGTGAATATGCTTAATCACAGCTATCCACTATATCGGTTTTCCTAGAACAAATGAAATGTGTAAACTCACATTTACAGTATCCACAGTTCAGTTCTTACTAGTGTGTTACTAGTGTTTTCATTTTGAATATTTGAAATTAACATTATGGCAGTTTTTGTCTGAATCTAACACATCTCGCTTTTTTGACAGGGCTGTGCAGCAACTCCTTTTACAAGGTGCAAACCCCAATATGGTGTGTGCTAAAGGGGTGGCCGCAGTACACTTAGCGGTTGGCAAAGAAACTGAGAAGAATACACGATGCTTGAAAATGTTGCTGCAATATGGAGCTGACCCCAATATAAGGTATAGTTCCAAGCAGTGATATTAAATAAAACCACAGTGACTTCTTATGCCCACATCATATACAGTTTTTCTAAAAGCAATTCATATTTGGATGAGAATCCTTTGCACTCAATGACTGCCTGAAGTCTAGAACCCATGGATATGCTGTTTCCGCCGCTGAAATGTTTTGCAGGTTTTTATTGACAGGCCTTTAATGCAGCTATCTTCAGTTGCTGCTTGTTTGTGGGTCTCTCTGCCTTCTGCTTTGTCTTCAGTAACTGAAAAGCTTGCTCTTTTAGGTTGAGATCAGGTGACTGACTTGGCTATTGAAGAATATCCCATTTCTTTGTCCTTACAAGCACTTAGGTTACTTTTGCAGTATGCTTTGGTTCATTTCCAGAATTGAGTAGTAGGGCTGTGCCGTAGCATACTTTCCAAGATCATGCCTGTAGAAATCTCTAAAATAAAATTTAAAAAAAGTATCATCTCAATGTCATCTTATATCAATGAAATACCGACACCATGTGTCCCTAGCATGTACAATGACACAAGCCCAAATATATCTGAGTGAGAGCAGCATGTCAATGGTGATGATTTAGTAGCTATAAAAGGAGTGACTTCAATAGTATGAAAGTGGTTTGGTTACTAGAGGTTAGACCCCCAACAAAGCAGAGTTCTTTGCAAAATATGCATTGAGTTATGTGACAGGACTGTGCAGGCTCCTGCAGAGTTACAAGGTTAAGTTACTTTAGTTAATTAGTTAGCTTTCATTTTGTTTGCGCTAAAAAGTACTGCTGCAGATAAAATTGCTGATAAAACATTGTTCAGTGTTTTATTTTCCTATATCGTTATAAATATCATTATCACTAATATTTTTTGAAATATTGTGGTATAATGTTGTGTCTATATCGCCCACCCCTACTGTGCGGGCTTTTTTTAAGATGTTTTCTGCTGAAGCTGAAGTTCGTGAGTGTAACCAGTGGTTTGAACCTTGTTGTAAATCCTCTGTATTTAAAAGCATGAAGTCATGTCTTGTCTGTAGACAATAGCACACCTACCTCTTTGAGAGTGTACTTGACTTGGCTAGATGTTTTATCGACTTTGTCTTCTGTGCTCTTTGAGGCCCTTTGGTGTTGCTGAACTTGCCAGTGCATTCACTCTTTTCAGAAACTTACTAGATTGCTGATTTGACCACTCCTAAAGTTTAGTTTGGTTTTTCACTCTGACAGCCTCCTTCACATGTGTCACGATGTCTGTGGAGCTCATATTGGGAGTTTCAGTGAATAGCTACCAAATGCAAGGTCAACATTTAGACTTCAGATTATTTATTAACATATTTTATCATGTAATAACGAGGGAACAGACCCTCACCCGACAAAGTGCTTGCCAGTTAATTGTCCAGTTACTTCTGAGCCTCTGGAAATGGGAGCGTGTGTATAAAAATGTGTATAAACAGTTAGTGCAGTACTTTTGTTAAACCCCTTGAATCAAAGCTGAAAGTAAAATAACTTTTTATATTAATGACAGTGTAATTTTGGATTTCTCTCTTATTTCCAGGTCATCAGAGGGCCTCACTCCTCTTCATGTTGCTGCACTGTGGGGATGTTTTCAAAATCTCAAGCTGCTCTTGGTGAATGGAGGGAACCCAAATATCAAGGATAATGTATGAATTGCTTTAGGAATTATTAATTGTGCAGTTTTAGGCTAATTTTAGAATCAATTCATTGTCAGTTAAGAGATACATTCAATAAACATTTAGTTGATCTATTGTTAACAATTTAGAGAATACCTGAGGTGCTATAAATTTCTAATATTTTGCTTTGAATGTGTGGTTTGCTTTACTCCTGGTTTCTTTTTATTCATGCAGGAAGGAAACACACCAGGGCAGCTTGCAGAGCAACAGGAAAATCGAAAATGTGCCCATCTCCTTCAGGAATACCAGGCTAGACCAACAGACCCTGAGGACGATGACATCCCTCAGTTCCAATACTGTAAGATAGTTTCTTTTACAAATTTTACAAATCTTTATGTTTCATAATCACACAGAAAGCAATGTTATAGGGATGTTGAGCTAATATTGATTTTCTTTTTTATGACTTAAACTTTGATTTTCCATGAAGAAAAATATACTGCAGTTCCACATTTAACATAGCACAGACTAAACAGTAGTTAATTCTTATGGACGCTCCAGAACAAATGCTAAAAAATTAAAAAGTGGTTACAAAAAGACTACCAGTAAATAAATAAATTTGCTAATCTGCTAATATTGATTTTCAGTAGTGTGTGAAACCAAGGCAAAAAAAAAAAAAATTCTCAGACAGAGCCTGCCATCAGAATCTAATTTACTTTCTGTTGCCACTAAAATTACCTGTTTTCACTATCAAATAATGAAGAAATACAAGACCCATGACCTGCAAAACTCTTCAGCAGGGTATAAAGACAGATCATTTTTTTTATGTTTTGAAAGTTGAACTGTGTTAATTTATAATCTATTTTTGTTTCCCCCCAGCTCTTTTCTCAGACCAGACAGACATGTCCAGTTATCCTGCATCAGACTACAGCTTCAGTTCCCAAACATCCATAATAAGTGACTTTGGAGAAGACCCATTGAGCAGCACAAGACGCTCATCATTTTTTAACCTGTCTAACATTAATGGAAGACCAGGTTGTAGAGATTTATCATATCACAAACTGTCTTATCCGTCCATACTTTCAAGCACTCGAATCTCTACAGTGGAGCCTACAGCTGCAGTATTAAATCCTAAAGAAGATGACATTTGTACCGATGATTCCACGTCAGAAAGCAACATGTGTGCTGCTGCACCTGATGGCATAATCCCACCTTCTTCTTCCTTCCCTCCAGTTTCCTCCATTCGAGCAAGTCGGAAGAGCGTGAGCTTCAGCGATGATGTAGATGAATATTACCCTGTTTTCAGTCCTGAATCTCCCCAACAGAATCCTGCTGTTGATGGCAGCCAGTGCAGCTTACCTTTTGACATGTCTGAGTGGCCTGATTTCCTGGATTCAGAACGCATGGCTACTGTCTTAGACAAGCAGGGCATTGATGTCACATCACCAGATCATGTTTATGTTTTCTGTAGGGAAAGTAGTGAAAGCACAGAAGAGGACTTTGAGAAAACAGTCCTCGTTCACTGTGCTTTGGAAGAAAGTGATGATGAACAGAAGGTGGAGAATGTAAAAGATGATCAGGGGAATACTTCTGAAAAGGAAGTACACTTCCACGTTGGCAGCAGCAGCAGTGGGACTAGTAGTAGTCATTATAGTAGTTGTGAGAGTGACCATTACACCAGTGCTCTGGATACCTCTGTAAACTCTAAACATCTTTCACTCAGTGCAGCAGATAAGGTTTCTGTTAAGGCTGCATTTGACAAAAGGACTCAGATTTCTACAAATTCAGATTGTGAAATTACAAAGCACGATGGGAAGCTTTTGTACCTTCAGACTAAACCTAATACAGACTCAAAACCTCAAGCTGTAGAACAATTATCAGGTATACTCGATAAACTGACCTTGTCTGAAGTAAAACATCCAAATAATGACATCTTTGAGGCTTGTAGTGGTAATGATGTAGAAAATTCAAATCAAGGAATTGTTGTCCATCCCGTGGCAGACACTGGATTTGTTGCAGTCGCAGCTTTAGAAGAAAAAAATGATCATCCATTCACACCCAGTCCTTTCGTAACAGGCAGGACACGCTCAAGAATGAGTCGTTGCTCACTGAGAACAAGCAAAACCCCCGAGAGCCTCTTCTTCGCATCTTCTCTGTTTGAAGATACCCTGCCTACACCAGTTCGAACACGCCGCCAGACTCCCAGGTCTCCGAGCAGTGACAAGTTTTACAACTCACCACACGCACCATCCAAGGCACCATGCTATTCAGGGGGACACACAGAAGGAGAGTCCTTGCCTGTGGATTGCCAAGAGACACAGTCCAGTACTCTTAGAGGCTCAAGTGTTAGCAACAGCCAAGCTGATACGCTTATCCTCTCTACAAGTGCAACAGACTCTGCTGTTCGGTCACAGACTTTGTGTGACACAATT
Source organism: Archocentrus centrarchus (assembly GCF_007364275.1). Lineage (NCBI taxonomy): Eukaryota > Metazoa > Chordata > Actinopteri > Cichliformes > Cichlidae > Archocentrus > Archocentrus centrarchus. The sequence goes on along the minus strand of NC_044349.1, from coordinate 15,735,101 downwards.
GTACTGGAGAACAATAATGATAATTCAGTCGATGCTTATGGAAGAAACCTTGCAGAAATTGCTCTTGCTATGCAGGAACAGAACTGTAATCTCACTGAAGGTCGGGAATTTCTGACTGACGATCTGACAAGTTCAGATGAGACGACTGCAAGGGGAAATGTAAACGATGCCAGTCATGAGGACCAGATAGAAAGCCTAAAAAATGAAGACCTCTGGATCACAGACGACTTTACCTCTCAGACAGACTCTGCTTCGTCATCATCCACCTCCAGCTATTGTTCTCCAAGGAGATCCAGGGAAGACTCTGATTTTCCTTGCACCCCAGGTACCGGATGCACCCCAAGGTACAGCATGAGCAGGCTTTCAAGCTGCCATAGGCCACAGCACCTGGCTAACTTGTCTTACACCCCTGGAGGACGTCCACACATTCAGGATGTGGATGAGCCAGTGGAGTACCTCTACACAGATACCGAACAAGGTCACAAACTAATTGAGACTCATGTCCCACCTACAGTAGACACCTCACTCAGTTCCAGCATGAGCACTACAAGCAGTGAGGAGACCATAATTTATGACTGGCGTTCTTTGGAGAGTGACATGTTGAGCAGCAACGGAAAAGAGAATCAGAAACCCCAGATGGTGGTACAGAAAGAGGAAAATGAGGAGTGTGTGGAAAGCTTGTTGCCAGAAATCAGAGGGCTCACTGACAAGGAGCTCAGATTGAGGCTGGTGGAGCTGGGGGAGAGTCCTGGTCCCATCAGCAGTCGTACAAGGCCCACCTACATGCGAAGACTGTGCCGCCTGGTACAGGAGACAAATTGCCAGTCATATCATCACCAGAAGAAGTTAGACCAACCACAAACGGGTAATGCTTTATTTGAAGTTCTCAATTAACTTAACCTAACTTGAGCTTTGGACTTGTGTTTTGAGACATGAGCAGCTATGTGCTGATGTTTCTGTTAAGATGTATATTGTAAATTCATAGTGCTGCTTGCTAAATAAATGTTTCAGAAGTTGTAGCATTTAGTTAAATATAATAACTACTCTTAAAGAAACACAAATGGATATTAATATTAAAACTATTACTTGGTGTTGAAGCTCACCATCAATATTTGAGAGACCACGTCACTTTGTGGGTGGATGATACGAACAAGGAAAGGGATAACCAAAAGCTAATGATTAGATGAGAACCACTGAACAAATGAGGTATTCATACACTTAGCATTATTTTACATATCATCTCTGCCACTGCCATCTTGTTTTTTTTATTTCTGTAGCTGTAGGTTATAGCCAAGAACTGTGTAAGGTCCTGCAGACGTTTAATCTTCCTGATTGCCAGGCTGACGAGCAGGCTTTGTGCCAGCAGTTTGACCAACCAGATCAGAACAGGAAGTGGAGAGAGGGCATAATCAAGTCCAGCTTCAACTACCTGCTGCTTGACCCAAGGTGATCTTATTCTCATTTTGATTAATATTTTCTTTTCTTCTATGCATTCTAATGAGAAGTTGTTGCTGACTGTGCAGAAATGTAATGCTAAAAAAAACTTTTCTTTTTTTTTTTTGCTTATTTTGCCAAAACAAAAAAAAAGATCTGTATAACTCACGAGACTATGCATCAGTTAGCACCAGCATTTTCCTGAAGAGCATTGGCCCTCATTGACTAATATGTGTGAGGAAATGTTCTTGCCCTGTGCAAAAGATGAGCTTGCACTCAAAATCACTGTAGATTTATGACACATATGCACCGGCCAGTTTTGTTCCTACCACTGTGTGTGTGTTAATAAATCAGACTCATTCTAAATTAGCGTGCTCGTGCTCGCTGCCTTCAATCTGCATACAGCGACAGCTCCATTTCTCTGTGTAAGGAAATCAGTTTAGCTGAAGCTGAAGTGGAAAGAGCAGTTATGATGTAGAGAGAAGCGTGCATAGCTAAGGCAATAAAAAGGAGGAAGTCTGACTGGAGAAACTTTAATTGTAATGTCCAAGGTCTGAGGAGGATGTCAGAAAAGGGGCAGCTTTCCCAAGTGACAAACATTTAAATAAATAAATAAAAAGTGACGCTGAGGCTGAAATAATGGGTGCTGAATGTAATTTCCCCTGTGACACTCACTGTGGCTCAAAATTAAAAAAGAAAAAAAAAAGTTTGGAATCAAAGTTGATATGAAAAAAGATTAACAGACTACAAGAAGAAGAAAAATGGTGGAGGACAAAGAGCACGTGATCTGTCAGCTCAAGATGGGAAACTAACAGCAATGAAAAGAAAAGAAAAACCCTCCATATTTTCCACCGTCTGTGGGATAGTGTCCAGATATTAGACTGCAAGTGATGACATCCAGCAATGATATAAGTAATTTTTAATGAAAGATAATCTCATTTAAGATAAAATAGATGAGATAAGTAATACTGGAATATATCTATATTAAAAGGTTGAAGCCTACACCTTTCCTGTAGGTTACATTTTAGGGGCCTCCATATTCCTTTTTGACTGCAAATTAAAACCCAATTAAAACCATAGTTACCAACAAATCACAGCAGGTTCCGATGCAGGCTGTTTATTAGACATCTTAGTAGCACACAAATAGTTAAAAAGACACAGACAGTAGCATAGTGAAAACTGAGATATACACACACAGAGTAACAGAAAAGAAGAAAGAACCTGTTGATCATGCCCCAGCTTCCTCATCACACCCTCCGACTGAGGGAAGCCCGTGCTGAGATTAAGTATGAGTCCAAATAAAATCAAACTGTTCAAATGATTCATGGCGATGAGCAAGCTCTGTTGCAAAAAGTTACTAGTACTTAGAAATATACAAACACAAAAAAACAGAGGACAGAAAGCAAGAAGCCCTCCTGGGAGGTTGTGCCTTAGTAGTTGCTGGAAAAACAGACAACAAAGACTTTCGCTACATCTTCTCTTCTTTCTTTCTCCTCTTCTAACTGTGGTATTTACCGTATACTCTTTTCCTTTCTTTGTGTAAGATTTGTGCTGAGTCTGCACTTTGTAAGCATACGTTACGGGGTCTCATTAATCTTCTCATGTTCTCATGTAATCTTCTTCTGTTTGTGCTCTTTTAGAGCATTTTTAATTCATCAACAAGACAGTAAGAAAAATTCATCACAATAATTGTCAGAAACAACCTCCTTGTGGCCATCCTACAGTACTCCTGGAGAAGGATTTACAGCTGCTCACACTTACACAGACCAGATATGAGGGAGAAAGTGGGGCCCAATTTGCCCCTAGACTTGTTGCTTGGACAGATTTACACTTTTTTGATTTGCATTTCCAAAATCTTTGGCTGTGCTACATAGGCAAGGTAGCCTATGGCTAGGTCTACTGGACAGATTTATCTTTATAAATGGTATAAATCGAACAATGGGCAAACAGGATGACTGGTGTCCTATACATGAACCCAAAAAGGGTGGTTTTATGAGCTGAGACCCCTAAGCATGAATTTGAATGAGCAACAGGTTCAACACTGGGCTAGAGCAGAAGACGAGTATGCTTTGGGGATGATCTGAGAGGCCAGAGCAGACTGCTAGAGAGGGGTAGCAGAGCTTCTGGTGCCCTGAACACAAATAAGAGCAATTCAGACAGGCCTCAAATCTTCCTGCTACTTTAAACACACAATATGCATTTTATCACAGTGTAGAAAGCAGTTTAGTTGCAAATAAGGAGAAGTAGCAATAATAACTTTAAACATCAGCATTGGGGTGATAAAAATATTCCATCATTCCCATTAGCATTTTTATTTATTTATTTGTTTAACATGCAGTTTTTTTTTTTTATTATTTATTTGTAATTATTTATTGTATTTTCTTTTTGTTTTTGGTGTTGGCCATTGTGTTTTTGAAAACTGTAAATAATGACCAAAAAGCAGCTATAATAATAATATTATAATATATAATATATATATATTTCTAGGCGTAGCCAGGTGGCGGAAGGCTTCTTCCTTGGTGGCCTCAGAGTCTCATCTCTGCTTTTTGCAGATGATGCGGTTCTGTTGGCTTCATCAGGGGGGGGCCTCCAGCTCGCAGTGGAACGGTTCGCAGCCGAGTGTGAAGCGGCTGGCATGAGAATCAGCACCTCTAAGTCTGAGGCCATGGTCCTCAGCCGGAAAAGGGTGGAGTGCCATCTCCGGCTCAGGAACGAGTTCTTGCCTCAAGTGGAGGAGTTCAAGTATCTCGGGGTCTTGTTCACGAGTGATGGGAGAAGGGAGCGGGAGATTGACAGGCGGATCGGGGCTGCTTCTGCAGTGATGCGGACGCTGCACCGGTCCATCGCGGTGAAGAGGGAGCTTAGCGTAAAAGCGAAGCTCTCGATTAACCGGTCGAGCTACGTTCCTACCCTCACCTATGGTCACGAGCTTTGGGTAGTGACCGAAAGAATAAGATCGCGAATACAAGCGGCAGAAATGAGTTTCCTTCGAAGGGTGGCTGGCCTCTCCCTTAGAGATAAGGTGAGGAGTGCAGCTATTCAGGAGGGGCTCAGAGTAGAGCCGCTGCTCCTCCACATCGAAAGGAGCCAGTTGAGGTGGCTCGGGCATCTGATTAGGATGCCTCCTGGCCGCCTCCTGGGTGAGGTGTTCCGGGCATGTCCCACCGGGAAGAGGCCCCGTGGTAGACCCAGGACACGCTGGAGAGATTATGTATCTCGGCTGGCCTGGGAACGCCTTGGGGTCCCTCCAGATGAGCTGGAGGAGGTGGCTGGGGAGAGGGAAGCCTGGGCTTCTCTGCTTAGGCTCCTGCCCCCGCGACCCGGCCCGGATAAGCGGAAGAGAATGGATGGATGGATGGATATATAATATATAATAATATTATATTGGTAGTAGTAGAGGCCTTCATTTGTTAGTACGCATAATCATAGGAATTTCTAAATTTGTAAAGTATAAACAAATTCAGGTACAAAAATATTGATAAATCACTGATTTGTATGCCAAACATTCGTATGCACAGATTTGTTGGTACACACTGTACCAACAAGCCATTGTCACTGTGTGTTAATCAGTGATGCTCACTTCACCTGTCACTGTTTTTAGTATGGCAGATTGGTGTAAAAGGCAGTGTGTGAGAATCAATGTTGATTCATCAGTGAACGCTGTGGGACCTCATTGATATTAACAAGTGAATTTGTTAGTTTTACTTTATTATGAATGAGGCCCACGGGTGGATCAAAAAGTTGAAAAATAAAGCAACATGTTTTCTGGTGACGTGTTAAATTCACTCCTGCAAATCTTTATTCATATTACTTGTTATGTGGCAAACTAACTTAACCAGTTTTTTCTAGCTCAGTTTAAATTAGAGTCTTTCCTAAACATAGACTTACAATATAATAATAATAATAAATACCTCTCAACCCTAAAAAATAAATAGATCTTGTTTTTCTTTTTGACAGAGTGACAAAAAACCTCCCCTTCCGCAGTCACACCATGACCCCAAAGGAGTGTTTCCAGACTTTTATCCGTGCTATATTTTATGTTGGCAAAGGCAAACGCTCCCGCCCCTATAGTCACCTCTATGAAGCATTGGAATACTATAAAGGTGACAAAACCTCCAAGGTAAGGTTGCATCTGTCTTAATATATTATAGTGAAATCATCTTTAATTAAGATGTAATGTAGTTTAATTCTGCTCTCTTTGTTGCAGAAACTGTGCCCCAAAGTCCAGCACATCCTTCAGGTGTGGAATGCTGAACAGGGTGTGGTCTCTCTGCACTGTTTCCAGAATGTTATTCCAGTGGAGGCTTACACAAGAGAGGCCTGCATGGTGGAGGTGCTCGGTGAGTGCACGAGCGGTGAAACTCATAAATGTCACAACAAAAAACAACCAAATACTTTGATACTTAAAAAGATCGTGACCGAGTCTTAAACCACCCTCACAAACATGAGCCAATCATTAATCTAGGCTCTCCCATACACTGGGAGAAAAAAGTGGAAAAAAAAAATAAGAGTCATACAGTGAGAGAAATAATTATTTGCTGAATTTGTAAGTTTGTTCACTTAAAAAGAAATCAGTCTCAAATTTTTATGGTAGTTTCATTTTAATGAATAGAGATAACAAAACCCCCCCAGAAAAAACACACTGCATAAAGTTATAAATTGATTTGCATGTCATTGAGTGAAGTAAGTATTTGATCCCCTACAACCCAGACAGAATTCTGGCTTCCATAATCAATCAATCAATCAATTACAAATACTCCTGATCTCAGCTCATTATGTGTGTAAAGCACACCTGTCCACAGAATCAATTTCCTCCATTCCAAACTCTCCACAGCCGTGAACAAAACCACAGAGCTGTCAAAGGATGCTAGGGAAAAGACTGTAGACCTGCACAGGGCTAGAATAGGCTGCGAGACCATCAGCAAGAATCTTGGAGAGAAGGTGATGATTCTGGAGCTCCATGCAAGAGCTTGCCTCATGGGGGTGAGGATGATCATGAGAACGGTGGTGGATTAGCCCAAAACTATGTGGGCAGAACTTGTTAATGATTTGATGCTGTTGGACCATTGCATCCTCTGTTTAACTATCTACAATGTCAAAGACTGGTCAACACAGAATTTTCTTACTGTAAATGAAAAACACTGAAACTATTATATTTGTTAAGTTAACTGATACCCTTGGCCCTCTTACTTTTCATTGCTCCCTGACTGAAATTTTGAGTGTGTTTTCAGAAAGTTCTTTTAAATTAGAGAAGTGACCACAGTTGTGAAGACCAGTTTTAATCAGTTACATGTAATTGCCAAAGCATAATCCTTTCTTCCTCCAAAAGCTCTTGAAAAATGGATTCATGCCTTCATCATAGATTGTTTGGAGTGTTGTATTTCTCTGTGTTTGGGTCTTGAACAGTCATCTCTTCGTTGCTTGCAGTTAGTCCAGAATGCTACCGCATGTCTTTTAACAGGTATTAGAAGGCATAATCACATCACTCCAGGTTTCGCAGGTTTACACTGGCTCCCTGTCTGTTTTTGTACTGATTTTAAGATTCTTTTAAAGTTTAAAATGGTATGGCACCCAGCTATTCAACCAAGCTGCTCGACTTGTATAACCCCAAAAGAGCATTGAGGTCATCTAGCCAGATGTTCTTAGTGCAGCGTAGGTCTCGATTTAAGCGTAGAGGGGAATTGGACTTTCGCAGTTGCAGCCCTTGGCTTTTAATTCAAGTTTAGTTTGAGTCCCATCAGGTTTCCTTTATGTGGGGGTCATGTGTGGAGATGCATGTTCTCCCTGTGCCCACATGGCAGTTTCTCTGGCTTCCTTCCACAGTCCAAGGACATGCATGTTAGGTTAACTAGTGATTGTAAATTGGCCATAGGTGTGAATGTGAGCATAAATGGTCATCTGCGACCCTAAATTGGATAAAGGCCCTTTCACATAGGAAGCGGCATGCGCTGCCCTGACCACTAGGTTGAGTGAATGGCCCAAAATCTGTGTTGAGCTGGCTGCGGCGCTCTGCCTGTTATTTTTTTGCCTCTGGTCATGGTCTTCACCTGTGCTATGTGCCTGCTCCATGTCATTTTGCATTCCTATTGGTCATGTGAATGTACGTCACACCACCCTGTGGCGCGTGCGAGTGCTCCCTGGCTTGTGCGCTTGTGCTGCGCTTTGCTCGAAACAGAGGGAAGCTGTTATTGTGCAGTGCAAGATATGGGCAATAATTTGTTTCAGTGCACAGCGCAGTGCATGCTGCTTCCTATGTGAAAGGGCCTTAAGCAGTTAAGAAAATGGAAATGGATAGATGGGTTTAGTGTAAAGCAGAAGGCAAACAAGGCTGAAGCTGTACTTATTTTAAGATATTGAAACAATTGAGAAAACACAGGGAAATGCTGTTATTGCAAAGAACATGAAAGGCAGTACTATTGGTTTATTGTTTAAATCCATGTGGCTGTTGCTTAGTTTCTTTTCAAAAAGTGTTATACACAAATTCCAAACACTTTGACAACATTGTTAGAGCTGTTAGTAACTTAATTTCTCAATTGTCCCAGGGTTGAAGATGCTGACCAATCAGAAAAGAGGAGATTTCTATGGCATAGTGTCCAACTGGCACACGAAGAGGAAACGGGAGCTCGGCATCCACCTGCTCTACCGCGCCATGCAGATCTTCCTGGCTGAGGGTGAAAGGCAGCTTAGACCAGCTGACATCAGACAGTAAAGACACTCACTGGCAGAGGGTATGAAGAGCTAAACGTCAGTGCAGAAATGGGGATATACCACTACTTCAGAACACAGAGCAATCCTTGATATTACAGTAATTGATAAATGTCTTTAAAATTTAGAGCTCTGGAACTGTTATCAGAATCAATTTTTTTTTTTTTTGCTCCTAAATTAACCCTGATCCCCAGACTCAGCAATTTGCAGTTTGACAAATGTGACATTAGTGCTCGGTCATATCAGCTTAAATCTATATCATGTTCATCTTTTTATATTCTTCGCATATTTTGCACTGTGCCATAAGCTGAGAAAAATGGATTTGAACCCCAGTCAGCAAATATCTTATATTCTGCTGTACAAACTGATTTTAACTTGGCTTTTTAGTCACCCATCCACACACAATTCATCATTTTTAGTTGAGGTCATTTTGCTTGTTTTATTTTAAAGAGTGTTTGAGGATTTCACTTTTGAAAATGTGTGTTTTGCATTCATTTCTTTTTGCAAGAGCTGTTTCCTCAGCATACATTGTTCGGTCTGCCCAGATGCAGTTAAAATAATGGAGCAATATATTTACATTCCTTTAAAAAATACAAATAAAAACCTGATCATTAAAAGCAGAACTTTCAAAAGTTAACATAATCCACCATTAAGAGAATCCCTTTGAATCGCTGACTTAAATCCTTTAATGATAGGTTTCACAGAAACTCAGTGTGTGTTAAAATGTGACTGTCATTTGTAAATATAGCATTTCATTTATTGTGAAAAAAAAGTTATAAAACTGCTGATATTAACATGCCCAGTAGTGTACATTGATATAGTGTAGTGTTGATATAATCAGAAGTAGAAGCAGGACGCTTTAGCTTTACGGGTCAGCTACAGTCAAACAGCCATAAGCTGTGAATTATTGGAAATTAATAAAATAAAAAAATAAACAATTAATAAAAGGCATGCAGCTTTGAAGGGAATCACTGAAATTTTTTTCCACTATGGACACTACAGAATGGTTGTTACAGTTACCATCTGTTGCAGTTTAACCCTGTAAACCTCTGTAAATGTCAAATAAGACAGCAACGATTTGGACATTATGTTGGAATAATGAAAAAGATGGTCGTGTTCCACATCAGATGGTTAACATTTTATTGAAAACAAGTCCACACGAATAAGTGAAAGTTTACTGAAGATCAGTTCATTTGTACTTTTAAATCTGACATAAAATTGAGTAAAATGTATCAAAATGATGTCATTTACTGTCGCAGACATTACAGTCTGCAACATGCTGCAAAAAGCTTTCCACAAGACTGTAACATAGTTTATCCGTATGCCTGCAGCAATATCATATGTATGGGATATATGGAAGTTATGAATAAGTATGGTATTTTTTCTTGTCACTCAAGTTATGAACTGTTATGGACATAACATCAAGTGTCCTTCATACATATATGCTCTGAATAATATATAATAAAGATAAATATTACAACAAATAATTAAAAAAATGTATATAAAAATTGGTAACAAAAAACCTGAATGCTCATAGAGTTAAAGAGAAAAAAGTTAGTGTGGATTTGTGAAAAATGGCTGCAGAGCAGGTAAAAATGCCTTACCTGTCACCCTTCAGTCTGCAAAATAAGCAGAAATAGCAGCGTTAACTTTTTATCTTTTTTGAATATTAAAACTGAAAAAGCATTAAACATGTAGCATTTAAAAACTGTTATTAGAGGAAATGCAAATGTGTTGCATCATAATTTGGAGGTATTTACATTCATAGATCAAAAAAACAATTTATGTTCACTGATTGCAATCAAAACCTGATGAACTTCATCACTAGCACCATCTTCATATCATCAACACAAACTCATAAAATATTATTTACTGTAAAATTATATTGCGTTACACAGGTTAAACCCTGTTTTGCCACTTGAGTGTGGCTGACCCGTTTCAGGAAGTGCACAGATGTTTTAGCTTGTAGGAAGTATATCAGCACTTAAGATGTAAAGCTCAGCGGACTTTGAGTTAGTAGCAGGATTTTATGTTGTAGCCACGATATTGAGAATGCCGGCTGGATCTCTGGGGCTGAAGCTGTTATTTGGTTCTGTGATCCAGATAATTTAATCATCTCATAAAATATGTGAAAAATGGAGACTTGTTGGTCAAAGTAGTGAAATCATTTCAGTATCACAGTGGCATTGCTTTATATGACAGAAGGACATTAATTTTAACAGCTGCATTTTAGAAAAATAGATTTTTACCCTCCAAATCCCCCCAATCAAGGTTCAATATTGCAATGGGAGAATAAAGCACTGGATATATAAGAGCATTAACTTTTAATTTTTATACTAGTGGAATATGAACAAAACTCAACAATTTTAAACATGTAACAGCCCAGAAATGTATGTAGAGACATATTCAGCCTTCATGTTATTTTGAAAAATAAAGCTTCTTCTCTGTAATCTGTGTGATATTTGTCAGTGCTTTTTGAATTATCATACACAAAAATCACATAACCTTTGTAAATGTGTGATCACATGTTCTATTTTGACTTTCTGTGAATTTAAGGGGGAAAAAGAAACGTAAGATGTACCCCTGAACCAGTTCACTGATTTGTTCTTTTCTATTCCCATTATTTGGTGTCCCTCTAGTGGACAAAGGACGTAATTACAGTAGTTCACTGAAGGTAGTTTTTAGTGTAGCAAACATTTAATGGAGACCATTGTATTGGTTTATTGTTTAAGTCGGATACCCCTTTATTTGTACAACTACAAGTTTATTTTAATGTTTACTGAGAAACTGTTTAAGCAAATGTGTAGCCTTATTTTTTTTTCTCATCATCAAGGCTTCAGTTGCCGCTTTCCTACACACATGCAAGTGCTCGCACACACACACACACAGTCATTAATGGTGTGCATAGACCATTTTGTGAGAGTGAGTTATCAGTCTTCTTGGTAAAATATTCTCAACTAATTTTCTTTAATTACTGTTATCATGACTCATTCTGTTCCATCTACCACTTCTTGCTAGTGGTTAAGCAATATTTCTCACACTGTAAGTGTACTCTAGTGTCAGTCCTGAAGCTCACAGCAAAGGCAGCATATCTCTTATGAGTAATTGCTTTTTTTTTTTTTTTCCTGCAAACATTTCTAAATTTTGACTCTTTAGATAAAGAGCTTTAAAATGTGGACATTAACGTATGTGATATAAGCAATCACAAAATGTCTATTTTGTGTATGCCTAACATACTTTCAAAGCTTAAAATTACTGATGCAACCAATGTGGTGCATAAATGAAACTAAAAGACCACTTGGAGGGGTTTTCCAGTTGCACCAGTACTGTTCTCGATCTTTGCTAGTCACCAAGTGTTAGAATACAGAATCAGCACTCTTCAATTCTTCATTTAAAAAGCAAGCAAATACTTTCCTGGTAAGGTAGCACAGCAAACCTCGGGGGGTGGGGGGGGATCTCTCTCACTGAGTACATTCTAAAGGGTTGTTATGCATATGTGTTTCATAAGCATATTTAAACCAGGAAGGGGCTAACCTAGGCAATACTACCAATCATTTAGAAGCAAGCTTTAATTCTTAATCAGACATTGGATCCTGATGAATGAAATATTCAAATGGAAAATATCACTGGCATACATTATGTAATTTATCAACGGGCATTAACAACCCTTTGGGGGCTGGATTCAAAATCACTCCAAAACCAAAAGGTAAAAATTGTGTATTTCCAGTCTTTATTACATGAAGTAGAAAATGAGAAATCAGTGTGTGTGTGTAATATGTATGTATCAAGTACTGTACATTCTTTCATTAAAACACATCCAGTCTGACACATTTCCTATCTACTGCAAGACCGATGTGAAAGACTCACCACATCACCCCGGGCTGAAATATTGATAATTTATTTTTTAAAACACAGGGGAAATGACAGTATATACAATAACAGGAATGCAAAATAAAGTTACATCATATAAAGAACCATAATATATCAGACAGAAAAACAAATGTTGAAAATGAATGATAATTTGAAAGGCTGATAAAAATAGATGTTCAGTAGCCAAGAACACTTGCTGTATTATATTAACCTTAAATGTTCATATTTAGCACACTTATGTAATATTTGCAATAGCTAAATCACTGATAAACCCTGATGTATATGTGTTGTTTCTTCAAAGGTGAGTTTCCCCCAAACCAGCTCTTGCATCATTTCTTCTCCCATTCCCCGGCTCTGCTGCAGAATGATTAAGATGTGATCTGAACTGCCCGTCAATTCACACCGCCTGTGTTTACTGCTCTTAAGGGTAGGCAAGGGACAGAGGCGAGCGGAGAAATAAAAAATGCCGTCATCAGCATATCATGACACTATTCCTTGTGACGGTTGGATGAAATCTGGGACACAGTTGCATTCATCGTTCAGTGAGCTCTCCCACACAGTTAAACCCACCGACAGCAATGAATGTTGATTGTGACCTTTGCTGTGGTTTGCAGCAGAGATTTCTGCATGTTTGACTTCTTTTTTTCCTTGGTTTTTTTTTTTTTTTTTTTTGCGAGGAGGCCTGGCCACAGGGTACAGTCAACGGTCGATGGTTTTTTTTTCCAATTTAGCTCAAACTCACCGACAGCGTTGAATGTTCACTGGGGCAAGCAGAGACCTGATGGTGACTGGAGATGACAGTCTGCTCAGAGGGAGCATATCTTCTTTGTGAGGGAGAGGCTTCTTGCTCACATTCTCTCACCAAACCTCTTAGTAATACTGGCAAGGTCATAACAAACTGATTACACACTAATCAGATGACTAATATCCAAGTTAAAATTCAGTTAATATAAACAACTAAAAACATGAAAAGCTTTTTGTAAAAACACATTTTTGAAGGTTAATCACAAAGCTGCTTTCTTACACATTTTTTTGGACCTTGTTTTCCCGATGCCTCTGGAGGCCCTGGAGTGCTGCATTCACCACTGACTTCCATGCCACATGGTCATTATTACACCAAACAATTCCTGAATGTCTAAGAACACATTTTATTTCACAGCAAGTAACAGTTAGACGAGGGAAGTCATCTTGAAACTCCTGACTCATAGTGCGGTTTGGTAAATACATCACCTGGGTAGAGGCTGCAGCAAATTGGCACACACAGCATAGAAAGCACAGTGGCGTGGCGTCTAGAGATGCCGGAGGATGAGGAAGACACCAAGTATGAAACTGCCGACTCACCCTGATCAATAGCGGCTGCCGTTTCACTATGATGTGGCACTGTGGCCAAAGACCGGGGTGTTTTTTTCCCTCCCCTCCTCTTCTTAGACTAAAAACAGTAAAGAAACTGTCCACCATTTTGCATGAATGGCTTTATTACACAGTGCTGAATCATCTTGAGAGAAAAAAAAAAACCAAACAAACAAAAAAAACAAAAAACTGCAGGGTTTGTGAGAAGCACAAAAATCAAATGCCACGGAGCTGCTGGAGCAATTAGATACAATGTGACGGCAACTGTGGCAGTGAGTCAAGATGTGGTCGGATGATAAATACGGTGTTGGGACGCTTTTCCAGGGCAGGAGAAGGAGTGACTAAGATGATGTGGCGGATATCTCATCGCCTGCCAGATGCTCCTTTTACACAGAAAACAGAGAGTTAAAAATAACTGACTGCACTCTGTTCTTACTATCAAGCAGGAAAACAATATCATTTGTGAAGAATTTTAAACGAGTGCTACTTCTCTTTTAGCTCACGTGTTAATGGATTATTTTGAAAAGCTTTTTAAGTTTTAAGTTCTAAGCAAAAAAAAAAAAAAAAGCACAGTCCTTGCTGTGAGGGACACGTTAACTCGGTCTCTTTTCACTCTCTCCAACAGTGATTTGAGTGACAGTGTTGGAACTGACAGAAGTGGATGAGAAGGAATGTAGCTTTATAAGGTCTTCTCTGGCCGCAGGATGAAGATGACAGTAGGAAGAAAGATCTGGGACATGCAGCTAAAGAGAGAGAAGGGCCCTGAGCTGACAATGTGGCCCTAATCTGAATGACAAGGTCTGCACATCAGCCCTCAAACCAGCATGGGCTGGGGGTGGGGCTGGGGCATTATGAGGAAGCTAAATGGAGAGAGGAATAAGAAGAGACAGATACGGGAGGAGGGAGAGGGCTGGCAAGGGTGTCCTTCCTTCAAACGCGCTGGCCTTAATGGCAGAGACAGCTCCGACATTTAACCACCGAAACATTTTTAGATAAGTGGATGTGGTGGGGAGATTTGAGACTTGTAAAAATTTCAGGAGTTTTTCTTTTCAAGCTTAACTATAAAGCACTATGAAAAAGACCGTGCAAACCTTAAGGGGGGGGGGGGGGGATTAAAGAGAAAATTATATTTGTGCACAAGCTGGAGAAGCTAGGGCTCCCTAGTTAATGACTATGCTGATGTTCTCTTGAGCAACAACACAGCCCACAATCAGCGATGCTGCTCGAGTATAAATGTGATACAGGATGCCGCAGACTACAGCCGCATATGTTGAAGACATACTGTGAATGAGGTACAGTTACAAAACTGCTTTAAACAAGTTCCAGGAATACAGTAACTTGCAGAACAAGTTTGTGTAATGGATACTTTTAGTGTTTCACATTTGGTACTGTGCAGCCTGTCAAAACATACCTGTAATTCTAGAAAGACATATACTGTACAAGAGGTGATTAAATTACTCTGAAACAACAAATGAACTGAATGTACTCGATACCACAGTCATGCGAATGCAATTTTTCTTTTTTTTAAATGGCTGAGGATATCATTTCATCAGATGGAATTAAAGATAAATGTTGGGCCAAAATATTACTAACCTTTTTGTGTAGCATTTTGGGACACTTAAAAGTTGTACTCTTCTCACTTCTTGAGTGAAGATCTTTACTTATTTTAACAGTGACAGCCTTTTCCTTGGCAAGCCAGGCATGAAAGAAAAATAAAGTAGTAAAATAAACACTTGGATTCAGATTCTTCTTACCTGGTATGAGTTAATAAAAAGGAAAATAATGTTTTTTAGTATCCAATTTGCTTCAGTACACTATCAACACAAAGGTGTTAACAGTGTACTGTACTGTGCCCTTTAAGGTGTTAGTGCTTTGTAATGTCAGGTAATGTTTTCAAAGCACTTAATGGGAGAAATTCCTTGTACAAGAATTCTAGAATGCTCTGATATGCAGTAAATTATTAAAATACTGTGGAAAAAAAAAAGAAAAAAAAGTTGAGTCAGGTTTAGGGTTAAAAAGCTTGCAGAAACTGGATATGTATTAAAAAACAAAATTGGAAACACCAGTTTATGCCTGACTCTCACCTTCACTTCCCTGCCCCTCTCTCTCTCTCTCTCAGGAGGGGGAGGAAATTCCTGGCGAGGGTGCTGTGAGTTGTTGCTCTCTGCCTGCAGGTACAGACCGGCCTCCTCTGTCTGCCTGTCTGCAGATATCATACCGCGACGTGATCTGTTTAGCTGCCTGACTTAATGCTCACCTGCTCACGCGCCTCCGGCTCTGTATGATTGAGTGTGTGTGTTTGTGTGGAGTGTGTGTGTGTGTTGACTTCCGCTGTCTCCTCACAGCTGGAATGGCATCTCCCTCTTTATCTGCTGCGATTACAGACACATGCACACGTACACACACAGAATGGTAGATTTTTTTTTTTTTTTTCCCTACACTGACGACATATTTCTGTCCACTAACCAGACATGCAGCTGAACGCTTCCTCTCACGCATTTCAGCTCTGATGACACAACAGATACACAAAATCTTTACCACCTCATGCCACAATATCTGCATTAATATTATATTTAAGCTCATCACTGTACCACTATTAAATACTGATTTATTGACGTTTTCACTTTTTTGGTATTTTCTTTTAAATTGAGCTCCTCCTTTAGTGTTTTTTTTTTTGTTTTTTTTTTGTTTTACCTTTCCAAGCAATCCCATCCTGTGTTATTTTTACACTTTTATATAGTATTACTGTAAATTGTTTTTCCCATGCTTCTGCTGCTGTAACACAGTAATTTCACAATTTTTGAGAGAAATAAAGTATTAACGGCCCGAGCACCGGCAGTGTGAAGGCAAACAAGAAACAAACAAGCTTGCAAGCTCTGACAAGCTCAAATGGAAAGAATTAGGTTGCTTAAATCCAAAAAGGACGTGGGGATGGATAATGAAACACTTGCAGGACGTTATCAAAACAACAATTATCTTCCCTTTCAAATCCAATCTCAATACGTTCTGGTCTGTATAAATTATTTGTACATTATAAATAAGAAAACCAGGGAGTTCGGTTATTAAGGCTGCTTAAACTTGATGAATTTGTTAATATGATTTGGATTCACTGTGTGCCAGGCAGTGTATTATTTATGTAACGAATTTTCTTTTTTTTTTTTTTTTTCCCTCCTGAGGTTGTCACAGCACTGACAGATACAAGCTGACTTGTAACAACCACGCTCACAAAACACACACAGACACACTTGAGTAGGGGTCTGAGTCCAGCTGGAGGTGGTCTCCTGCCAAACCTGCAGGCAGGCTGACTGTTTTCATATTCATCACACACACACACTGATTGGAACTGACAGCACACACACACGCACAGCTGGGGGAAAAAAAAAAAAAAAAAAAAAAGAATCTGCTGGTGAGTAAATCAATATTTCAGTGGCAACCTGTTATCCTAAAAAATTTAATAGAAGAAAAACTACTTTGCTGCCTTCTGCTGCATTATTATTTCTTTGACTTCTTTTACTGGTATTTTATATGTAATGTCACAACAGCCATCTATTTAAAAAACAAAAAAAAAAAAGGGGGGGGGGGGGGAGAAAAATAAAGGCGGATGCTGAAAAGAGACAGGTACAACTGGATGTAGACTGACTGCAGTAAGTAATGTCATGAAGAGTGGACTAGGGAGAAAAAAGCAAGAATTGAATAATAGCCAGTAGGTAGGGAGAGAGACACAGAGGAAGAGTGCACCTCTCCACCCTCTCCCGCATCTCCCTGTCACACACAAAGCGGAGACAGACTCCGTGGGGCGCCAAATAATAACCTTCTTTGTCATTATCATCGCCCAGCCAAACCGCTCTCAATCCTCCTCCACCTCCTTCCGTCTTCAACACAATCATTGGCCTATCGTTTACAGTGTGCTGCTAAATGGGAACATCAATAGACACATCCATTAGCAGTGTGAGTCCTTTCCACTCTGATTCTGAAGTGCTTTAATAGCTGGCACGCACACACACACACACACACACATGCTGCACCTCAGCCGACTGTTAACCAAGCTAACCCCGTGCAGGCAAAGCTGAACTGATGGAGTGTATTAGAGCTGGTTAGTAACACGGTCGGTGCAAGGGCGGTGCCTTCAGTTAACCTGAAACTGCAAACCAAGAGTACGATGCCACTACTGATTTACACTTTGCAATCAGATGATTTTGAATGTTGAATGTGAGTTCAAGCCTTTGTAGCTGGTACCATTTTGTCTTATCTGGCAAATCACTGCTCGTGACTTCAGTTATTTGCAAGCTGACAGTGGATCACATGTAAATCTATAAATTCTACACTGTTCTGAGGTACTTTCTATTTACCTCTCAAATTAAATTCCACACATAAAACATATTAAATTTCAGTGTATATATACACACACACACACACACACACACACAGTACCACGGAGTATTTTGCGTACCTCAATGTGACATTCTGAAGACATACTGAAC
Organism: Archocentrus centrarchus; assembly: GCF_007364275.1. Lineage (NCBI taxonomy): Eukaryota > Metazoa > Chordata > Actinopteri > Cichliformes > Cichlidae > Archocentrus > Archocentrus centrarchus. The sequence goes on along the minus strand of NC_044349.1, from coordinate 15,717,261 downwards.
AGAACATCAAACTAAATTAATTAGTCTTTGTATGCTAATGAGCTGCGTGTGTACGACTTCACAAAACACACAAACACACCCGGTTCCCGTCTGGTATCAGAATAGGACAGACTAACATCCCAGCTGTAATTATTAAAGAGCAACAAATAGACTAATCAATACGTCGAGGTCAATCTTATTTAGTCAGTCTTCATACCTTGTTAATCTCACTCTGAACTTTAGTCACCCTTATTGTCGATGCAAATTAGCGCGGGCGGCTGTTTGACACTTAACCGAACATCAAAATAAACCGTGCCCGATCTCGTCCAAAACAGTAGCAGAATGAGAAAAAAAAAAAGATAAGGAGGGCAAATACAGAGTCAGAGGGAGGGAATGCTTTCCCACAATACTGCTCTGCACACTGTAATTTCAGCATGCCTGGGTTTTTGGAGGGTGTGCAAAGCAGGATGCTAGGAACCCTGGGAGGGGTGCAGGGTGGGTTAGGGGCGTCGTATATGGGGGCTTGCGGGATATGTGGTGCAGCTGTTAAATCTGACTTGTGTGGATGGGTTTCTGGCTGATGGAAACAGAAATAGGAAAATGAAGCAGGCATAACCGCACACGCACACACGGACAAATCGCAAATCATATTCATGACCAAAGACATATGCTTTTTGAAAATGAAATGACAAGTAAAGTGAGAATTTAAATTAGACATTCAAACTCAATTGTTTTTGTTTTTTAAATGGCCTATTAAAATCAACCCCCCAAAAAACTTTTAATAGTGCTGGTAATGGAATCTGCAAAGCTTTTTAAATTACTGAGTTTTGTAGCATTTTGGAATATAAGCTGTCAATGTGTCTCTACTTAGGGAAGAAAACTTTTTTTTTTGTTTGTTTCTCCTCACATCTCCCTTCAGTGTTCTCCGATTCTTACCGTAACTGGCGTGCATGTGTGTTTGTGTGTATGTGTGTGTGGTGGGATGGTGGTAGACCGCAGACAGCCTCTAGGTGCCATTATGTGTGTGTCTCTGGTCTCTGTGCTTGCGTGCCTCCTTCAAGTCTGGACCTGGACAGAAAACAAACAGAAGAAAGCACAGGATAGATTCAGGTGTTGTTTGGTAAAGCATGTCATTAAAATGTCACACACACACATACACATACAATCTCAGTGAATGAATCAGAAAGAAACAGATGCACATATATTCACAAAAGAAGACACACACACTCTTGTAATCAACAATGCCCCCCCCACACACACACACACACAAATTATTATTATCTAATGTGATACTTTCACACTGACTAGTTTATATATGCCTCAATTTCCAAGATTATTTTTGTGGTGGTGAAATGTGTCTTCAACAGCGCCGACAGATGTGTCAACACTATTAGCTGTAATACATTAGCACGTCACCCCACTTTAAAAAAAAAAAAAAAAAAAGAGCACGATTTTATATGTACAAAAGAGCCCACTCACAAGCCAATTCCTATAAACACTCTGGGTGGTCTTAAGGAACAATGATACGGAGCCAGCATGTGTGTACATTAATACGTGATTCATCTTGAAGAAACACAATGAAAGAGTTGAATATAAGTGCTTTAAAAAAAGAAAGGAAAAAGAACCCAAAACAAAACAAAAAGAATATGTTGTGTCTGAAGGGCTCAGCTATCATGAATATAAGGAGCAAGCCTTTGAAGTCACTTTGGAGTCTGTCAAAATAAGAGCTTGAAAAAAAAAAAAAAAAAAAAAAAACCTGCTGGTGGTCATGTGCCAGCGTAGCCCCCTACACGTGTTTTACTAAAGATGATACATCAGTGATTATGAAAGATTATGAAAGAATTTCAGCATTATGACGGCACGCAGTGTAATGTGTTATAAAGCTTGGTGTCTGACATTTCTACACACCATGGCTGAGAGGAATGTGCGCCGAGACAGAATGAATTATCAAAAAGAATTTCTGAGTGGAAAATCTTAGGTTGACCAGATGGAAAGGGGGTGGGGGGTGAGGGGTGGGATAACCTGGAGATGCTGAGATGTGGAGGGGGTTGACTTTCTAATATTCAGCTAAGTCTATAAAAAATTTAATATATTTTTTTTTTATGTATGCTAAATGTATTTAGCATACTCCCCCCAAAAAGGAGATCATGGATTTAACTTAATTTTAAAGAGTTCTCCTTGTGGTTTGTTTGCTCTAAACAATGTCAGAAAATTTGAGGGAAAGAAAAAAAAAAAAACAAAAACAAAAAAAAAAGAGACATTTTCAAATGTATTTTTCCTGTGTGTGTGTGTAATATATATATATATAAAATAAAGAATAACACTGACACGTTCCTGCTTCAGTGCTATATTTATCAGAAATTACTTTCTGCACCTTTGGCAAATCAAAATGCAGATTAAGTCTAATTAACGGGGCAAGAAGAGGCTCAAAGAATCTGACTATACTAATTATGGTATGTGTGGGCACTGGGTAATACTATCTGACAATAAAGAGAAATTAAACATAGTTACCATAATTTACATTATTTGTAGTTTTTCCAAAATCAAATCAACTCAGTTTCTTCATTAGCAAGTCATGTTTTGTTTTTTTTACCTCCCCCTCTGCATCCCCTGATGTTTTCTTTGATTCAAGTACCATTTGGACTACCATTGAGACAAATAATGAGTCACACTGTGTGTTCTCAAAGCTGCCTGTTCATTTGTGGTCAATAAGCACATCAAAGTTCCCATGGAAGAAATATTCATAAATGCTTTTTATTTAATTTATTTTTAACCACTTTAACTGCTGTTCATAGATTTAAGCAGCCCCTCAGAGTCCTTTTTAGTTTTATATTCTTTGGTTCAAGAACTGTTTGGTTCCTGGCAAGAACGGGTGTGTGGTCATGGTTAGATGTAGCAAGTACAAGAACTTAGCTCTAAATATATCTCCAAGTCTAAATATGTAGTGTTTAAGCATATTATGTATATATCAACCAGTTCCCCTTTTGGTTTATGTAAACATCACAACTGGAATTTGGTTCTTGAATCTGATCCAGGGTCAGACTCCCATACATTTGTGAGCAGAATTTAAGGCCACTTTCAAATGTGAGACTTAACCATAAGCAGTGGTGCTCTATCTGCATATCTGCTTTTCCTTTCATATTACATCCAGTAAGTTAAATGTTTTATTTAAAGCAGTCTAGACACAGCTCTAATTAAAACCACACTACAAAAATTAAATAAACACTACAGCTTTTAATAAATCAACCTGAAACTTCTTGGTAATTACATGTACAATCTAAAATAAACACAATTAAATAAAAGAAAAAAAAAGAAAAAATTCTGTCCAATGGTTTAGTTAAAAGGTGGCTTGCTAAAATAGACTTCCCAGCGAAATGCGGTTCCTCTGAATTTCTCAGCCGGCTCTACATTCACAGAAAAAGAACAATGATTGACCTTGGCCGAATGAAAAATTGCCTCAATTGTTCATACTTTGCTTTGATGTTAAATACAGTGAAACAGTGCAGCAGAGGAAAGCTGCTCACTACAAATGAAGGAGAAATGACACCCCCTCCCCTCATTTTTCTTTCTAAAAGTTCACCTCTGTTCAAGTTCCTCCATCTTTTAGAATATGCAATTTACTATTTCTGTGTGGAAATTTTTAGGATGTTGTCTCGTACAGTCTTTTTTTGTTTTGTTTTTTTTTAACTTAGTGTATCATTTCTCTCCCTCTTTTTCTTTTTCATTGTATTTTTTCCCCCTCTCTCACTGCCTGCACCCTCTTATTGCTCCAGTAAGCAGACTCACTGAGACCCTGGAGAGTACTTTCATCATTAAAGTCCCTATATGGAGTCACACATTTATACTCAGTACATTTGGGGGGGAGAAAAAAAAACAAAAAAAAACAAAGTAGGACCACCCATGTGTTTTCAAACCCAATGCTACAAGATCAGCATTCTCCCTGCTGGCTAAATGAGCCAATTCACACAAAGGGGGGAAAAAAACTGCAAATTAACGGACATTTGAGGGTCTGATGTAGACGGGTGTTTATGTGTTAACAAGAAGATGCTATTAATCAGAACTGACTGGTGGAAAAGCCCTTGTTGTGGGATTGACTGGCATTGCGTGTTTTTTTTTTGTTTGTTTGTTTGTTTGTTTGTTTTTTTTTGGGGGGGGGGGGGGTGTCACAAAGTAAAAGGAAGCCTTGAATAAATCACAGTTTGTTTCCAAAAGAGTTAATTAGATGTTATAACTTGTATACAGACAAACTAAACTGTTGAGAATACTTTTTTGTATCTTTATTTTCCTCTTAAATATAGTTGGCAGACAGTTGGCATCACTGCTTTTAAACCGGACATCAATTCATTGAATAGTTGACGAAGCAAGTCACAAGTCCTTTTTTTTTTTTTTTTTTTTTTTTTTTAAGCCAAAACCTTAACCTTAGAGTTACAGTACATTATAAAAAAAGGACATGATGCATATCTGAATAAAGTGCATCAATGTGTATATCGAAGTACTAACCCTAAAAATGCCCAATGTGTGCACTAAGAATGAGTAAAAGTGGTACTTTGAGTGATCGATAAGACTAGAAGTGTACTATATAAAAGCAAACAATTACCACGGCTCTTTACTGAAAAATCCCACAGTTTAATTAGGTTTTGTCTTGGGTTCATTAAGCTCCATAATTGCATTAAGAAAATAAAATATATTTCAAACTCGTGCAGAGTAGCATTTATGGTTTTTGTGTGTACCTTATGTACATAAATGAACCGTTTCCGGATCATCTGGCTTCTATTCACTGCCAAAGTAATGGTTGGGGCTGAAGTCTAAAGTTAGCTATGTGATGAAATGCACATGATTAACATATCTTTGTAAAGCAAGAGAGTTATTTTAAGTGCACATCTCTGAATGTCACATATGCCTGCCAACTGCTTTGATCAATTTGCCTTTTTAAAAATTTGCTGTGCCATGCCCAAACAACCAACTGAAAAATCAGGAAACAAGCTACATGACTATGTTTTCACGTGTATGTTTACGCTGCACAGTATATGCTAATCTTTGTCTGCTTTCTTTGAATACATCTGTGTTCTTACCGCATTGTGTCTGTTTGTAATAAAACTGGTAGAGACACGTAGTGCTAGACCACCCAGAGCAGTTACTCAAACACCCTCCTTACTCACAAAAAGGCACTAGTCTTAATTATATCCATCCTCTGGGTGTGTCTTTCTGCTCAAAACAGACATCTGAACAACCCCCCTCCCAATAGGCCACAAACCCCATGAACCTTATGGAAAGAAGGTTTTGGTGACCTTAGACAGAAATAAACATATACCATACTGCATTTAATTTCTTTCCCTGGCAGTTCAAAGACAACATCGTGTTGGATTATCTCCTTTTGTACCCCTCGGACTTGTAAATAATCCCAAATTTCCTGCAGAGGGTTCTTTCCATAACAAATCCGAAGGGTTTCAAAATCAGTCAGGTGAATTGTTTACAGTACTACAACTGGGATGAAATTGCACTAAAAACTGTGCAATGTCAGGCACTTAGCCGTAAAGGAGGAAAGACAAGAAGACCCATGCACACGCACACGCACGAATGATGTATTAAGAAGGCAACTGCAGCAGGGAGGAGGTTGTTGTGACTGCACTGTTCTTTTTCATGAGCTCTAATTTTCAAGCTGGCGATATGAGGGGGCAACCTTGTGGTGAGAGAGTCCACACAGGCAGAGCCCCGGCGTCTATCTGCCAGACAAATCCTCCTTGGGCTTTGATCCTCTGCCCACTTCTCTCTCTGTGGTTTTTGTTTTCAGGCAAACAGCTGTGATGTTTAGCTGAAGTGCAATGAGATTCCAACTGTCAAAATCTGCTGGAAAAAAAAAGAAGAAAGAAAAAGAAAAATCCCCAAAATAACCAAAGGAACACATGAATGAAAGATAATTTAACACAAAAACAGCCAAATATTAATAGGGAAAAATAAACCTCACCACCTCGTTCACTGCTTTCTTCCTAATGTTTTCAACATGCTATCCTCCAAGGATCAAGGGGTTAATCTGCTCCTGTTGTATTATAGCTGAGATACTATCGAAGGCCATTTGTTCCAAATAGCGAGGCTAATGACCCTGATCCGACGCTTGGCGTTTGGCCGGGAACTCAGAGCAAGGGAAGGTAAGTAACCTCATATATTCTCAGGGGCCTGAGCTAATGAGAGGGAATGGGAATACGAGCTACGGTCCATCATCTACTTAGGAACTAGACAGCAGTGCCATCTTCCTTCTCAGAGTCAGACACACAAACACACATGTACAGGAAAACGGGAATAGGAAGCCCAACTCCTCATCAGCACCTAATTTTACACCTGTCTAGTTAAGTAAATGTACTTATGTGTAGCTTTTTATCATTAGTAAGTCAATAACGCATTAATTCTCGAGCAGTGGCATTACCACTATAAACAAGGAGTTTTATCATCACGATGGCAGGCATTTTCCAGTGGCCCTTTAATTGCTTTGGTTTGAGTTTGTCAGTTGTGTTGCACAAAAATGCACCACAAAACATGACAAATGTGTTGCCATTTTAATACAAACAGAGGTAAATCAAGATTTACTTTGCACATATAGCAGAAGAGCATTAATAATGAGTGAAAAAGTTAAAAAAAAAAAAAAAAAAAAAAAATATATATATATATATATATATATATATATATATATATATATATATATATATATATATATATATATATATTTTTTTTTTTTTTTTTTTTTAAACCAAAATTTTATATTTGCCTAATTGATGATTAAAATATAACACAGCCTTCCATTTTTTTTATTTACAACATAAAGCTACTTTATCACAGCTAATTTTACCTAGTTGTTACATTCAAATACTAAGTTATTACAAGATTTTATATATATATTTTATTATTATTATCATCATCTGGTATATAGATGTACAAGATTGCAGCTGCAGATGGAGGTTCATGGATGCATACACAGACAAGGTATAGCGGAGTGTGGATGCCCCCTCTATATGAGGCAGAGTGAATTTGGCTGTGATGGGAAAGCAGCAGGGGTCCACTCCTCTGCCTTTATTCAGTTCACCGTGAGCCCGGCTGCCTCTTTAACTTCTGGCACGCACAGGAATATTTATGTGTGTGTTTAAATAAGAAAAAAAAAAAACCAGAATGGGTGCAGGAGTAAGCACCCTACTGCACTCTGTATATGTGTGCAAGTGTGTTTGTGTGTGTTAGTAATACCTCCAATGGCAGACTAATGATAGGTCTTATCGACACCCAGCAGTGAATGCGGGCCTTTGTCTCCTCTCGGGACGCATTATGAAAAGCTTAGGGGGTTGCCTTTGACTCCGTTTTTATTCTCTCACCCGCTGATAAAACCACATAACAAAAAAGGCAACCATTATACAGCTCCTGTAGTGTAGCAAGTTTAGTCACAATACAACCCTCAATCCATACCCACGTCATAATAAGCAAAAGTTAGGCGCACAGCTTAGAAACTCATAAGTCATTCACAAAAGACCGAGATTAAGACTGGAATTTTACATTTTGGAAAACAAAATCACAATGCCTGAAATTATCATTCATTTCAAATATCAAGTACATAGGGTGCATTAACGGAAGGAGAAAAGCCACAAAATTCATGATTGCTGGTGACAGATTGTTATACTGTAGCATAATTTAAATTCTTTTCAATGACAGCCAGTAGCACAGCAGTGACAGATGACTGTTACTGATACAGAAATTACATTAAAAAAAAGTTAGAAACATGCATCACTTGTGACTGTATGGGATTCTGCTGTCACATAAATTTGTCAATGTTTCTTTTGTCTTTAAAACCCTAACTGAACCCTAATTTTCTGCCTGTTGATATTTCACATCACATCTGTGGACATGTCGTTTCCCTAAATATTAGATATATGGATGTACAGTCGTTTGGGGCTTTTATTTTGGCACCCAAAAAAAACAAAAAAAAAAACAAACCACTTAAAAAAAAAAAAAAAAAAAAAAAAAAATCTTCCATTATTCATGTTCCAAGGCTGGCACCATTTTCAAATTGATTTCGTCTCACTTCAAAACAAAGAAAAATATTACTGGCTCCTAATTTCAAGTACATCTGAACTTAACTAGGACACAGTTTAGTTTGTACTTTTTACTAGACTGTAAAATAAGTAATTTTTCTCCTCCCGTGAAGGCTCTGTTCATTACTGTGCTCATTTGTGGGTTAGAGGTTGGGGCAGGGTCCCTTAGACAAACAGTTTATGAAATGAAAATGTTTTCGTTTCCAGCGATGGTTAAGGGTTACTTCTCACATTTTTAAGAGTTCAGCATTACAGCTACGTTGGGGAATATAGCCACACAGTCTATTCCTGCAGAGTTAATAAAATGCTCTTGTCTCTCCACCTCTATGTTCTTTCTCAGTCTTACTTCAAAGTATTTTTTTTTTCCTCTCAAAGAGTGTATGTAAGTGCATTACATTCTTACTCCAAGTTGTTTGGATATTTCTCCTAACTCTCTTTTCTACCCATCTCCATTCACTTTTATTTTTGGACGAGATCGCTCTATAAAGATCATTAAAACAGGCTGCAGTACTTTACTCCCTCCGTCTTCCTTTGTATTTCTCTCCATTTTCTTTCTCTATTTCAATCTTAAGGACAAGAGCAATAAAGACTACCAGAACGTAGACTTTGTTTGAAATTATCCCCTCTGTGTCCATGTTGCTAGCGTAGCAATCCAAAAAAGGCTCCCAAGGCCAAGTAGTTAGGATTTAGGGGACTCATTTTGTAGGCAGGTAGAGTTGAGACTTCCCCTCCACCTCCATCCCATTCCTCGCAGCAATTAGAGAGGCCAGGAAGTGCAGTATTTTATGACCTTATAAAGACATTAGAGGCACTGCCGCATTGCCCCCCGACATCCCCCCAGTTCTTTATTTCTGGACTCTCTCTCTTAAAGGTAATTCTCTAACGCTCACTTTGAAATTTCTCCAGTAACATCTCCCTTTCGTATTGATTCATCATCTATAAATTTTCATCTTCCAACCATCTTCTATTTTAATTTCTTTCCATCGCTGCCTGATCATCCTCATCAATCTTTCATCCAGCCATTCATTTTGCAACTGCATTCTCCATTCAAACTCAATAAAAGCTCTTATTCAAATCCTCTGCTTGTATTGGTTGCTTGTATTGTATTGTATCGGTGGCGGGGTGTCTTTGATAAAAAGAGCACTCTGTTGTTTCGAGGAGTTCTTTGTGCGGACAAAAATGGTACCATTTTCGACACTTGTCCATTAGGTTTTCATGGTTGTCCCTGACACAGTACGTCCACCCCCACCCCACTGCAAACTATTGTCCATCATTTGTTGATTATTTTGCATGAGCGTGAAACTCACAATTACTCGCTGTCCCCGAATCCTGCATTGAATCAATATGACATGACGGAGTGACTCATTTCCCTGTCATTTTCTAATATGCGTATATTTGAAATATGAAACCTTGTGACACGCTGTTGCAGCCCCACCTCCTTATATACAAATGGACACCAAAAAGAGAACCATGCTGCTGCTTGTCCTGCAGCTTTTAAAGCCAGCTTAGACAGACTCGGCTGCTCCTGAAAGGCCCTCTTCCACGGAAGCAGAAGGCAGACACACTTGGGAGGAAAAAAAAAAGGGGGGGGGGGGGGGGGGGGCAGTGGCATGTCTGAATATTTGCTTAAAACATCCTCCACCTTTTTCCTCTCTTTCTTCCCAAGGCTAACCTTGCATCATTTGACTAGTACCGAAAACAATGGAGTTGCCCACAAAATCCCAGCTGGGTAATACGTAGCACATCCATCAGAAGATTAACAGTTCCAAAACCACTTCCATTTAAAAACACTTTGGTCCAGTCCAGCTAGAGTGATTTGGACGGACACGTGAAAAGTAAGGAAGCACAATAATTTCAACTGGTTACTATTGGAATTCCAAAAACCCTTTGGAGGAAAAGCTTCCCATTTATTTAAATGATCACTGTACCACCCTTAACTATTAGAACTAATAGCTTTCATCATTATCTTCATCATCATATCCTGGCTTTTAAAATGGTGGAATGCTCTTTTCTGGTGGTTGTAGAAAATAGATTAGGTCAGGGCAGCAGTGCAAGTTTCACTAGGACACCGACAGGAAGAAGAATGGCAGGGATGGGAGGATATAAATATAGATGAAGGCTAGTTGCATGTGGATGAACCGTGGAAAGGAACGGAAGGACTATGGAAGTGACACAATTCAACAAGGAAAGAACCAAAAGGAGTTGAACATGTAAGAGTAGACTAGAAGTAGGTAAGAGCAACATATGAAGAACTAAAAGAGAGATCAGAGAGAAGGTGGACTGGGTTGACATGAAATGAACTGAAACACTATGAATTGAATTTTCTGCCTTTTGTAGGGAACCTTTTTGATAGGTCATGTTAGAATGACTGTCCCTTTGCTGGACAAGGGAATACAGTGAGTGGAAAAACACTTTTTACTGGAAGGGCACACCACCAACACGGTACCTATTGTGCCCTGTTTCCAGAGGAGTCCAAGGTTCAGTTCCCTTCAATTCAGCCAGTCACCAAAAAAAAAAAAAAAAAGGAAACGAAATCAAGAAGAGCAAAAGTAATAATAAAATATGAAGTACCTATAGTGGGAGTAATAATATTCTCATATGCATCTCAAGTGAAATGGATCTTTCTAAAAATAAGGAGGAAAAAGAAAAACTGGACTAGACTCAAAAAAATCTTTGGAGGAGGAAAAAAGAAAAATCACACCATTGCTATTATAAACTCTGGGTGGAAGGCTGGGGTAGAATAGTCCCATCAGAAGGGAAGATGGCAAGAACTGAGAAAAACAACATTTTCTTTTCTTCTCTTCTCAGCCCCTCTCCTCTTTAACCATCCCCCTATCTGTGCATGGTGGCAGCCATTCTGTCCATGACTGCATGGTGGAAAATGATTTAGTGCTGCCTTCAGCCTCACACAGAGAGAGTGAGAAGATTACTCTCCGAGAGGCCGCTCACTTTGGGTACAGCTGAAACACAGTTAAGACGGTAAGGTGGCATCCCTGAAAAGTGGACTTTTTATTCTAATGGATGCTGAAGAGAAAGAGTCGAATCTGCCCAGCATGAAATGGAATCTCCGTGCACAAGATTTTGTAATTTCATAAGACTTTTCTTCAGTGTGGATTGAAATGGTATTTGCTTAAATTTTCCTTAATGCAAAGTGACCCACATCAATTTTTAAATATTTGTAAAATTGTAACAAAATTGTTTGTTTTTACCTTTTAATAGGTGCAAAACAATAATTTCGGGATGTTTTTACAGTTCTTCGAGATCCACTATAAATATCAATATGCATGGGTTTGAGAACCGCTGGTGGGTCTCATCATGACACAGAAACAATCATCAATGGAAAACAAAATAAAGACAGCAATGACGATCAGGAGGCAGTTAATGACTCAGACAGGATGATACATTCTTCACCTGTTTGCTGGGGCTCAACACCAGGGACGCACGCAAAAAACAAGCAGACACATTCAAACACTTAACAAAAACATGCACCCATGCAAACATCAAACTCACCCCAGGTGCACAGGTGACTCAGGCAACTGGGTGGAAAGGTAACAGAACAGCACAAAGACAATATATAACCCCCCCTGGAGCAAGCAAACTGAGCTCCCTTACCTCTTTCACTTGTCTTTTTCACCTCGCATTCTGTCACCGCCCCCCACCCCTCCTTCGCTCTGCTGTGAGCGCTCCTCTTCTTGTTCCAGCTCTTTTCATGACCTGACAGAGCAAAAGAACAAAAGAGGGGATACGAACCATTAAGAAACTGTTTCAGTGGAATGGAGATATCTACCCGCAGCCTACGCCAAAAAAACATATACTTTCCACTAGTACAGTGGCCCTTGCGGAATACCAGCTTTCGCCTCTAATTGAGCCATCTTTCTTACTCACGGCACAGAACGAATTTAAGAACAAGATAAGTGATTAGAAATCAGTTCGTGACCTAAAAACTGCATGTTTGAAGTCAAGATATGTTTTGTGATGTGGAATTCCAAAGTGTTGAGTAACCGAAAAAAAAAAAAAGAGAAACAGACACACTGAGCAAGAAGAAGTCAGAAGAAAGCTTGGTGTAAACGGAAATGAGGTTCAAGTTGGGGTCAGGAAACACTGACGGGCAACCAGTGTTTAAAAAAAAAAAAAAAAAAATCCATGCGATGATGATTGTTGATGTCTAACTTTGTCCATTTCATCTTTCTTCTGGCTTAGCTGGGCTGACCGGTAATTTGGATTTTTTTTCTTCTTTTATTTTAACTGTACTGGCTAAACTGCAGCTGCAAAAATTCACACAGTTTGTGTGCATGTGTGCCACAAAATTACTAACAGCTGTGACAGCCACCATTGTGCACATGCACATACTCTTTTCTGTATCTCATTTGTAGCATGCAGCTGCACAGATAAAACACAAGGGTTAAGCAAATATTGTACAATAGCCAGAAAACAATGCACCCCCATCCCTCCCCTATCACTCACTCACTCACTCACTCTCTCTCACACACACACCCCTAAGACTGTGCCAACTGTGTGTATGCGTGAAGAGAAAAAATAAAAAATAAAAAAAAGACTGGCACTGCTTGTCCTCTTTATTACTGTGAACTGAGCAGACACCCCTGCTCCCCTCCCATTCATTTTAATCTCTTTTCTTAATGATAAACCTCCTCAGTCACACACTCGCTCTCCGCCTGTACCCCTCCAACCACACCCCTCCAGTCTGCTGTCGACTCTCTAGCATGGCAGTAACAGTGCTCCTTTGTTTGTCCTCCTCCCCTCTTCTCTTCTTGCCCCCTCACCCTGACCTGAATGATGCTGGTTGGCGGGGATGGAGGCATGCCTCAACAGGAACGCTGGAGAAGAGGAAGGGGAGGGAATGAAAGAGGATAAACCATCCCTCTTTCGTTCGTAGGTGGGGGCGATCACGTAAATAAAAATTGTAGGGGTCTGGCGGTCAGTCTTCAGTAATTCTCTCTTTATTCATTTGTTTATTTTTATGTCCATTCAGCTTTACACAACAGACTATTTATGAGGAAAAAGGAAGGTTGGTTGGAAGGGACCACACCTTCAGTGATTCCACCAATCCCAGCTGACCAAGGCTTACAGGAAGTATTTGCAAAGGACTATTTCTGGTTTGAACAGAGAAGATAATTTTAAACGCAAAAGTAAAAATAGAGAAGAGAGGAATATGTTTTGATCTTTAATTCTACTCTGAAGGGACAAATGCTCAGAGGCGCAAAAAAAAAAAAAAAAAAAAGCCTTCAATAGCCTTCAAAAGTACACAATGAGCAATTTCTCATTTATGCAAAGAAAACACTGGTCCTGCCCAATGAGGTTAGTCAAGACATAATTTTAGCCGTTTCATTCTGGTACCACTGCTGGAGCTGCAAACCCAGTTTCCTAATAGCATAAATACTGCTCTTGTAATGGTGCCTGGGGATGTCTCATTTGGAAGTGAGGGAGACAGCACTGTAGAGCAGTACCTTTTACACTTAGCCAAAACCCAAATGTGCACACACACTCACACACACTGTGGATCATTAACCCCAACTAATCTACAAACATGTTTATAGAAAATGCCTTTCCAGCTTAGACGACCAGCACAGCCAAGCCACGTTAATTCACTGAGTAAGTGTGTGTGAGCAAGTTTGTGTGTGGTGTATCTGTGAGCTATAATGACAAGTGTGTCATGTCTCTCAGTATGCGTGTGTGTCACGGCCGCCTGTGTCTACAGTGTCTGCTGTGACAGACACAGAGAGAACATGACAGAGACAGCGAAAGTGCACGTTAATGTGTGTATGTGTGACTGTGCGCACGCGCTTGTGTGGCGTGACTATGCCAGTGATGCAGCTCACAGCCTTGATCTAGACTCCTGCCTCTCTCTGACACCCGCTGCGCCTGCTTCATTAATCAATAGGACAGATGAAGACAGACTCCTGCTGCGCTGAGGAAAAACGGTAGCTTGCGTGCGTGTGTGTGCGTGCGTGTGCGTTTCTGCATGTAAGAAAGCTACAATGCCCCCGGGTAGAACGTGGCAGACATGATGCAAACCTTCAAGGCTTCCTGCCCACACAGAGATCATCAACACTGGATTTGCCTTCTTCTACCTCCCAAAGAAAAAGTTAGAGAGGAAAAAAAATAAACAACGGGGTTATTACATTTGTTTTTGTGTAAGCATTATTTTAATAAATTGCATTATTTTCTCATCATTTCAAGAGTCTGGTAGGATATCTAATTTTGACAAATTACACTGAAGAAACGTCAGATTTAGTATCACAACACTTCTGCCTTGTCTTCCCTTGTCTTCAAGGGGATACTGGTCAGTTTCAACCCTAGATATCAAGTACACACACACACACACACACACACACACACACACACACACACACACACACCTGTTCAGAAACACACATTCACAGCCACTGTTGTGTGTATTTACTCTCTGCTATAAAAAATCCCGTTAGGTATCACATCTTTATATGCAAATGGGTTTAATATACCTTAAGGCACCGGCTAATGAAGTGGAAAATGCTTGACGGTTAAAAATAAGCTTCCACAATCAGGTGAGGCAGATAAACGAACGCTTCTAAGATTTTCTTTTCTTTTTTTTTATTTAAAGCTTTGCTTTTCTGCCAATTTAAAAAAAAAAAAAAAGTGAAAGCAAACAATTGTAAAAGAAATGCCTAAAACTGCCACTCAAAGCGTGCACTGGCTGAAATGATCAAGTATAGCTTGCTGGGTGTCATCAAAACTCCCGCTGTATTTACTCATCTGCAAAGTAGGAAGGTACACGCTTACAAAGTGCACATCAGAAGCAACGTTAAGTAGTGATGTGATTAGTCATTGCGGGGTCCCTTGTTGAGTCAGACTGAGTAACAAGCTTTACGTTAGAAAACCATGACCTTTCCCATAGTCATAAGGTGGATTTGTGTGTCTGTGATTCTACTTTTCAATCATTAAAAAAGATAGATAGAAAAACTGTTTTTAAAACAAGTGTTTATTACAGTGCAATGAATTTGCTATACTATATACACACTATACCACATTATTATATATTACAGATGATCATCTTATGATGGAATGCTGCCTGGAAATAATAAATCTTAATCACAAAATCCACTGTATCTGGTCTGCAGTTTTGATAAAAACGGAATACATCAATTTCGCATTTTCTAACAAAGTCATTATCACTGAAATTTTAAAAGTAATTATGTATAAATAGTGGGAAGCCAGATTTGAGTTTATTTTGGTACTAGAAATGAGGAATGTGTGTCATTTCCTGGTGCTCCAAATGGCCAAATGACTCGAATGCAAAGCCACAGAGGCCATTTCTCCCACAGCGCCCAAATCCTGCAGAGCTGTTATCAGTCATTGGGACGTTTTGTCTCCTCAGTATACAGCAAGGCCATTTTGTTTGTTTTCAATGTAACTTGTGATATTTGGCTGGGACTCAGTGCCCTCTATGTTAGCCATTGTGCAGAGATGAATGAATCTTTCTTCCAAATTTCATACAGAGATGCACTGTGTGAAACCATAGAGACACCTTTGAGACCACTAAACTGGTCTCCAGACTATTTGTGTAGCCACCAACAATAGGACTGTTTATATGAAGTGCTATGAAGGAAGTGTTGAGCCTTGATTCAAAGTAAATTCTACTAATGCTTTTATGCATAACACTGATTGAAAACTCTTCATTCATGAAGAAAAAAAAAAAAACAAGTTGTTTTTCTAGTGGTAAGTTTCTAATTACTAAAAAAACAACAGCGTCAGCTAGGCCTGCATCAGTTAGTGCTTTCTTTCATCTCTCAGTTGGCTTTTTAAGAAACCACACACAAAAATCAAGATTAAGAGTGGGGAGAGAGAAAAAAAAAACAAAAAAAAACATAGTGCCTTATTGTTCAAATTACAGGAACAAAAAAGCCGTTCAAGAGTTTGATGAATTTCTCTTGCCAGTATTCATAAATTAGTGAAGACTATTGGTTTACTGGTGTCAGAGTTGAGCAATTCTTTTTTTTGAAGGCTTTTTTGTAACTGTACATCATTTGGAACATAATCCCCCCCCCCCCCCCCCCCCCTTTTCTGTCTTCAGTGATTCATAACAAAACCAACTATTTACTCATAACACTGTAACGCTAGCTGATAATATTCTGAGAATATCTTCTCTTACTCTGTTACATCTGTGTCTTGCAAGTCATTTACAGAAATACAAGAAATGGATAATCTAACTACAGAATGGAGCAAGAAATCTGATGCAACAGCAGCTGTGAAATTGTTTCAAATCAGCATTTGAGTGAATTGTGGATTTTTAGCCATAAAGTAAGCATAACAAAAACAAAACCTAATGGGAGAAGTAGGTAGTTGCCTTTTGTCAATACTAAAAAAATAAATAAATAATAATAAAAAAATAATAAAATACATTACTGAAAAAAAAGATTAATTTTAGTGTCACTTCCTAACCCAAGACACCCTGACTGCATAGGCACATTGTGCGATTTGACATCGCATGTCTGAAACTCAGACAAAGAAGGCGATAGAGGCCTCAAGGGGGCAGATGACAAACACTACTAAACCATGGCCAGACACGACCCCCCCCAAACACACACACACACACACACACACACACACACACACACACACACACACACACACACACACACACACACACACAATCGCCCCTCCATCCCCACAACAAACGCACGGTATAGACAAACTTATTCAGAGCATATCAGGGAGGTGAAGGGGGCCAGGCTCTGAGGGACTCTTCACTTGGCTGTCCTAATCGTCTGAGACAACCCTCCAGAGACAGACCTTCCCGCCCACAAACCCCACTCCACCCTCCCCTAAAGCACGACCCAGACACATCCAGGAGCGTTTACAAGGGCAGGCAGCCACAAAGTAGGGAAGCTGACCAAAATGAACAGCCCCGCTGGGAGCTGTAGTTCAATTGTCCATCTTCTTGGTCCAAATTAAACAAGCTCATGCACATTCAAGTATCCATCCACATACGCCCCGCCCACCTTCACTACCTCGCTTTTAACAGACTGGCACGTTCCATAGAGCATGCCATTGATGCAGAGTGATGAGCGAGACCCCATTGTCTCGTTATATTGTCTTCAATTAGGGAAGAGATGATGGGAGACAATGAGAGGAGCATTTGTAATCATGAGCCTCCCAAACTCAAGCTGGGAAACAGAACTTCATTATGCCCAATGGTCCCTTGTTGACAATAAAACTTGAGAATTGCGTGGTTCATCCTTACAAAGTTTGTAAGCATAAATGGCTCGAAGAGAAGTGAGTCACCAGGAAATACTGAAGGGGGGGTTCTGAAACTGAAGTCAAACAGATATGGGCAGAGGCCAGTCATCTTTTATCTACACTGCAAGTGAACAACAAATTCCAAAGAAATGACACTCATTATCTAATTACATCTCCTGTACACTTACCTTTCTTGTGAAAGTTTACTACCATCGTATTCCACTTTAAAAGTGAGAATCTGAAACGTTTTAGGAAAACAGTGTGGGGTGAGTATAGAAAAAAAGAACTCTGATAACACTGAGAACAAGTAACTCTGCTTTTTCTAAGTTAGTTTTTCCAGGGATTAATTTACAGGCGAGGAGTGTGTACTCATGAGGTCTTTTCATCTTCACTACATAAATTTTGTACAAGCTTAGCTCTGAGAACAGAAGCTCTGGCAGCTATGGTGTCAGCTCAGAGCCATCTGTAGAAATGAGACTTCTTTAAGAAAGAGAAACTCGAGAGCGCATTATCTGCATTTACCTGGAGAGCGTTCAGCTGAGAAATGACTCTAACCCGACATGTTGCCGGCTTTGTAGCTCACCACGTCATTTAAAATCACGCTCCGCCGTGGCTGTTGGGCTTTGATAGAACCATCCAACCGGACAAATACTGCTTTCATAAAATTGTGCAAATGATTTCTTTCAACTGGGATTGTGGTGGTATTGACCCCCCTCCACCACCACCTACCTCCCTGACGACACCCCACACCCTGCCTTTCCTTTCTCCTCATGGCACAAAGAGCTCATCTGAGACGAACACTTGCACCACATTGTCAACGCAAAACTGATTCTATATTCTTTAAATCATTTAAGTGAAGCATGAGGTAAAAGCCATCATGCAAGGAGAACAACTGAGGAGTTACAGCTATAAATCCAAATTTTCTCCCCCACATAAGGTACTGGGATGATATACTGGGCTCCCTTTTACTCATCTTTACCTTCCGCTGTTCTTTCACATTTACAATATCAGAGAGAAAGCAGAAAAATACTAAAACATTTGGATTTTGCCCATTTGCAGATGAAATCAGTCTGGGTGCCAGTGGCAGGGATATCCGTCAACTCAAGCTGCCCTGGGGCCAAACATCCCATCCTGCAAGCCCCCATTCCCTTATCTGATTCCAGCAGACTGGTCGAGACGATGGCCATGCCAGCCAGAGCCTTTGATTTTTTTTTTTTTTTTTTTTAAAAACATCCCTCTGCTTTCACACTGCCTTATTGATCACCAACAGACCTCATTTTGTTCCTCTGCTTCAAGAAGGCTCTATTTGTAATGTGATCGTCCAGATGAAAATGGCAGAATGGTGGACAGATACTAATCCTCTTTTCCTCCCAGTCTCCAGCATCAGCTTTAGTGATTTTTGTGGATCGCCCCTGTCAAGATTCTTATTGCCTGAAGCCAAGAAAACTCCACTCACGCTGATTTTTTATTTATTTTTTGATTGTTCCCCCCCCCCCCCCCCCCCCCCCCTTTCAAAAAGGGAGGGGATCAGGGTATAATGGACACAGCTCACCTGTGTGCAAATGGGTTAAATTAAATTAAACACATGCAACAAAAGTAGTCTGCTCAGATTCTACAGGAGCATCGATTTTCAGTTCACTGCCAAGCTTAACAAATATACTCATCGACCTCTGTAGACTTGACACATTCCTCCATATTGAACATCACAACGCAACAGTGCAGAGTAGGGAGCGTCTGCCTTGTCACTCCACCCAGATGGCAGCTGAAAGTATGTAAATTGGTTCATTAACCTTACAGTGCTTTAACCAGTGGGCCATGCAAAGGGCTTGTTCCATGCTGGTTTTCTTGTATTTTATTAACGCCCATTAATAATAACGGGAAACTTTCGCTAATGGCCTGAGGTGGTTCGCTGTGGTGTTATCAAACACTGTAGTAATTATACATGACATCCCTCTGATTAACACTCTTGTGATTATTACATCATGTCAACTCATCTCTACCCCCGTTTTCTTAGTTATAAACGCATTTTACAAGGAAAAAAAAAAAAGGAGAAAAAAAAAACATCATAGCTCTTCCCCCATCCTGACAAGTTGGTTTGTAACTTTAACCCCTGACAATGGCATGAAGAAAAAGAGGCGCGCCGGGGGGTGGGGGTAAAAAGGTGAAAAGGATCCGCATTTTCATATGGTGCTGCCCCCAGTGCTCGCAGACTGTGTGAAAAATTAGCCTGTAGTGTGTGTGTATGAGCTGCCAGCAGTGAGGGCTTGCACCTGGTGCAGGCAGAAGTACGCGAGGGGCCAAGGGTCACCTCATGGGTTAAACAGGATTGAAGTTCTCCTCTTCCGAAGAAGGGCCAGACGACCCCTGCGGCTGCATCGCACAACAAGGGCCTTTCACGCCGCTTCCTTCCCTTTCCTTCTCCCCTTCCACTCCTGGTCACCTCCCTTTTCTGCTGTAGAAAAGCACAGTAATCCATAACCCACTCAACTATCAGCAGCTCAATTATCCCTCCCGTTCACCCATTTTCTCCCCTCAGATGGAGATTCGAAAACAATTAACCTCTTCACGGCTGGGGACTTTTCCCAGGAAAGGGGACGCCGGTAATTGAATGACTCCGCCATTTTTGACCATGACTTCTCTCCTTCGCACACAAATGTGGTTACCAAAAATTCCACTCTGTGGCTTTGTTGTTATCCAGCGTCAGTGTCAGGGATGGTGCTCAAGCAGGATTTAACCAAATAATTTGGTGCTGTTTACATAACACTCTTTTGACCTACTTAGAGCTTAATAGATTTCCATCATTTGTGATCAACATGTTGATGTGCCACAAAAATTGTACCTCCAGGGAGAACCTAAAATAATAATTATTCATATGTCAATAAATCATAATTTAGTAGGGAGTATTATACTGAAAACTGACAATTACACTATCTATAAGCCATGGCACATCCTCCTACATCTTGAGCCTTAAATAAAATGTTCTCTTCTCCCCCTTCATTATGGAGGGCCTCCTATTCATCTCCAGGTAGAAAGCCTCAAAATGAGGGCGGGAAGAACAGCTTGTTGTACCCACTGAGCTTTTTACTACTCCCCTCTTCAAAAGGCTGGTGGCAAAAGGAGAGACAACCTCAATCTTCTTGATTCCACGATACACAGAGTCAGCTTTCAGAAAACAAGTAGACGAGTAGCAGGATTTCAACTGAAAGCTGTGTGTAAATTTTACAGGCACTTGTTCTTCAAAACGTCACGTTTGAGAAGATTGCATTGCTGTGGATCCAGACGGAGCCGTTAGAGTCATTCCAGCTGTTAAAAAGGATAATCTTCTCACCAACGACTTTAAAAAACTGTGCATTTTTGAAGAACAACAACTCAAAGTGCTTTGGTTCAATCAGAATGCAATGATGCCCAACAAAGACTCCAACCAGCCATTTTCCATAAAGCGAGCGAGCTAGCTCATTATCCAGTTAGGCCAGCATAAGTCACATGATATAATCCCTAACCAACACAGATCAACAAAACAAAGACGTGTACAAAAGGAAGACACTTCCAAAGATAAATATGCCAAAGATATTGAAATATTTTCCACCGACTCCCACTTCTAACTGTGTCGTGCATTACATGTTCCTTGACTTCAGATGCTACTTCGAGTCAACAGAGCTGAACACATGAACAATGTCTCAAAGCCCCATTTGAAACTCCGAGAACAGCAAAAATAGAAACATCAAGTAGGATGCTTTGGGTTTGTTTTTGAACTTCAAAAGATTGAACGCCTGTTCATTAAAAATAAAACACAGATGCGTCGCATTTAAATTCCTCTGGGTGGTACTGAAAAATGGTGATCGAGCACAATCGACGTAATACTTTTAAAAGAGCCAAGTGACATAACTCATGAAATCTAACTTATTTGAGCAAGATTTATACTTAAAGATGTTCACTGAACAACAGAGCTGAAATTTTGCTCTTTCACTCTGACACACACACACGCAACCATATAATAGAACACAGAAGAACTCTTTGATGTTTCCTCATGAGTGTGAGTCCTGCAGCTCCGTTCGTCACCCACACTTAATCCAATATCCATATAGGCTACACAGTGACAGCAGCAAAGAAACAATGAAACTCCAGCTGCACACACAATGAGACAAACTCTCAAACAACATATCCTGAGTTGATTGTGGATGAGGAGCAAGGAAAAGGAGCGCAGGCACAAAAAAAAAAAAAAAAAAAAAAGAAAAAAGAAAAAAATAAGAGGCAGAGGAGGAGAAAAAGAAGACCTAAACCTAAACACAACTGGCTGTGCTCCAGACAGACTGGAACTTCTCTTGATCATTATGTCTAGCCTTCAGGTGTCTGGGGTCGGACCAACTGTAGGCAATAGTTAGTTTGAGGTTGGTGGAGGATGGGGGGGGATAACACAGCAGCCAGACAAAGAGGGCTGCCTACATACCACCAGCATCAAGGAAGGGAGGGTGGGAGGCAAGGGAGGGAGCAAGGAGAAGAAAAGAGGAGGGTTATAAAAATTTGATTAGACGATCCTTTGCTGAAGCGACTTTCTGTGTCGGTTTGCCTTTTCTTTCTCATTTTTTTTCTTCCTTTGCCAGTTCCCCTCCCTTCTCCTACTCCACTGCGCTACCTAAGAGAACGGGGCAGACAGATTTTTATAGGTCCTAATTAAAGCCATCTGAAACCTTTCAAAACATCAAATGGCCCCGGTCCCCTACTTTTCCCCTCTGCTTCGGCAGAAAGCATGAAAAACAATCAGAAGGCGCCAATTTTTGCTTTGACTCTCACATGTACATAAATTTTGCACTCCTCGCTCCCCCTCCCTTGACCTCAGCACCCCTAATTTCCAATCAATAAAAGGGTTCAATGAGTGACATGACCTCATAAGGTGAAATTCAATTCATTGGAATTTTAGTAGAAAGGCATGTTCAAGAATTACTAATTAAAAAATAAATAATTTAAAAAAAATTTAAAAAAGGTACTTAGGTTTTGTTTTTTTCATTTTTAAACAATCATATCCAGTTTCTGAAAAGACAAACACGTTACTGAAGATCCACCCTTATCCTGCCCGGCGGGCTGAACTGAAGTGCAGCACTGTTTCAGTGCGCTTCAAGTACTCCATTTATTTCTTCTCCTGCTCCCCCCCTCTCTCACCCCCGATTGTCCTCATTGAGCCGTGTGGACCGGTTGCACAGCCTGTCTGCCTGCCTAGCCGGGGTCAGCGGGTTTACCGTGTGCTTTTTATCTATATTTCATGCTATGGCGCTGCGTTGAGACAGCCACACGTTCACAATGAGCAAATTCACAGACTGCGCAAAGAATGTTAAGTAGAGGGGGAAAAAAATTAACCAAGTCAAACACCATCCGAGCATCAAGTGAAGTGAAATGCGTTTAAGACTATAAAAGTGGTTTAAAAATTTTTTTTAATTCTCCTTGGAAACACAAATGGACAGAAAGCATACGGCACAAAAGTGGCACATGCAATCACAAATCTAAAAAGGAAGTCGGCTACAAACAGAAGATAAACAGAACTGCTACTTTCAGGATTGGCAACATTTTTTTAAAAAAGCGATTAGAAGCCGGAAAATACAATTCTGTCGATACTTACAATTCATTTCAATAACTTCTGGGCGTTATTGTCTCGCCCCTGCGTCTCTGCGTTTGGAGACGGGCAAGTGTGCTCCTCCGACAAAGACAGGGTCATTCTCATCGACGGGATGGACAGTGTCATCGGATGGCAGTAAAGTTTGCATAACACAACACCTGGTCAGTCCTGCCGAGGACAGCGAACGTCCGAGTCCGCTGGTGTCGGGTCTTCAGTGATGCCTGCACTCGCCGGGATTGAGCGCTGAAAGGACAGGGAGCGCACAGAAAGGCGTCATGTGAGCCGGTGTGCGCTGCGCCATTGGCCAGCCGGGGATAAGCATGATAAGGCTACTCCGTGCGCCATTGGCCCAGGACGAGAGCGGAGGCGCCTCCTCACTTGGCCGTGCGCAAGAATGTGAGTGCGGCTCAGTGTTCATAATTTTCAGCGGGAGGGGTGGGGGGGCATAAGTAACAAATTGTTCTTAAGATTTGCTGTTTTTTGTCATAGGAGGGAGGGGAAATGCACACATTCTGTTTCCTCGTTACATAAAAGTGGAATGCATCAAAATGTGTGGTGAGTCTACATGTCAGCTTTTTTTTTAGTGGCTGTCAACTAGCACGTTAAACGAGGGAAAAATGTCACACGAAGTTGTCTTCATCGTGATGAGAGGTAAGAAAGAGTATCAATTTGGAAACATAACAGCCAAAGTCACCAAGAGGGAGCTATTTTCCCTGGAACACAACCCGAATGTTTGCTGATATTTCACTTATACTTTCTCATACTTTCATCTGATGTGATATAAAAACCACCACATCCGAGAACAGGAATGCAATGTAGAATAAAATCTGTAGCCCTGTAGTTCAATTTGTTGCATAGATTTCTGGATAATTGGCTGCATAATGAAGTGCCACAGATTCATGAGGAATTATATTACTGATTGCTTAGCAAAGTCAGTACAACTCAGGCTCAAATGCCACATTTTTTTTAATGCAAATAATAAAAAGTGAAAAAAGGAGGATCAAACAGAGTTCAAGGGGCCCCACTGATGTTTTAATACCATAGAAAACCCAAATTATTCTGCATCTTCACTCTCACTTTCCTAAAAGTAAACTATTATTTAAGAAACCTGGAGCTAATTGAACGAAAAGGATACAACAGATGCTGTTGTAATGGCACAAAGGTCCCCTAATACTTTCTTTTACATGTATGGACACAAAGGCAGCATGATATGTTTTACATATTTATGTTGTTCTATCCTGTTCTTCATTTCTACATTGATTTTCTACACAGCTGGACTTCACAGAGGGCAACAAGACATAAAAGAGCATCCTCTCTGCCTCTCTCTGGATCTGTGGAGTGTGGAGACAGAGCAACTCAAGATTCTGTATGGGTGGGAAATAGAGCGCGTGTAATCTGGAGCACGCATCTTCCCTTGCTCAGGCTGCAGCATTAAATCGATATTCTGCAAAGCTTTCTCTTGTTTTCACATTCACTTGACTGCTACCGTAATGCGCCGCGAGGGTCGAGCAGCCGCTCCCTGATTTTTGTGGCACTTGTGCCCCCCAACCCGTCCCCCCCTTTTCTTCCTCTTCCACCTTCTCCTTCACTTCACTCCACAGCAGACACCCTCATTTGGATGGCTCCAAGGCGATGCGCCTATTCCATTTGTCTCTTGTGTTAACAGGAGGCGGCAGAAATAAGGCAATGCGCTATCTCTATACAAAGCATTATCTCCGCCTTGCTCCTCCAGCACCATGAAACAATGATTATTAACTGCTTGAGGAGCATGCTTAGGGATTTCAAGGCTTGTTGCCACACTTAGGGAACATGAAGTATATTGCACAATGCACCCCATGCCCGAGATTTTTAAATTTTTTTTAATTTTTTTTTTTGCCTGAAAATAATGCTTCCTCTTTCCTTGCCACTTGTGAGCACTTTCAGAAGCTACTGCTTGCCTGAAACCCTGGGGGGAGCAAGTATGGCTAACGGCATTATGACCGGACATGTGACAGGAGCATTTTCATAAGAAACCAGCCTAGCACTTCCTTTTCAAGATTTAAAAGCCTGTTGTGCAGTGTCATCCTGCTGTAAGATAGTAGTTATGCATTCATACACTCAAGTGTTCACACACACTCCATCGTTATAAAAGCAAAACCCTGCCTCTGCAAAATGGGTCATACACTGCAGTCACTTTATCTCAGCAAATGTATTGTGCCTGTGTGAGTGCGTGAGTGGTGGGCATGCGCATGTGTGATCACACATCAAAGGCAAGACTCCCAATATTAAAGCATGGGTGTCTTTGCTGAAACAGGACTTGAGCGTGTCAAACCATTGAATGTTTTCAGCAGTTTTGAGCTTGTATGATATAGTTAGCCTGGAGAGCCAAACTGAATTTTTCTTTAATACCTTCAAACAGCCCAAAGGAGGGGGCTCACAGTCTAAAATAACCTACAGAAGCGTCATTTTTATTCTACCATAGTTCACTGTATGCCATACATGACAACAGTTTCAGCCCAATGTAAGATTTCCTCCAAAGACGGGGGAAAAAAAAACCCCTTGGTTCAAGATACACTGTCAGGCTAATATAGAGACACACATTTGCAGATATATATACCCACTGTGGAATGAATTTTCACTGTGGGGTTCAAAGCTGTGCCAGTCAAAGAGGGAAGACAGCTCTGTACTGCCGTCTTATAGACCCATCACTGTGCAAGCTAATCTGCGGCATGTTCTAGCCCTATATTTAGACCAATGTTTTGTGAACACTTAGCATAATTCAGTGAGACGAAAGGAGCTTTTCAAAGCTGTTAACCTCATCTCTTTAAAACTCATTTGGAGTTTTTCAGCTGTGCATTCCAACACACCTGTTCTCGTCTTTGTAGACCTGTAAATGCTCTCCAGTTTAGTGAGGAAATAGTTTATCATAATTGGTGATGATGGTGCAGCGTGACAATGAGAGCACGCCACAAATGTGAGGAGGTGATTGATTCATTCAGCTGCTCATGAGAGAATGGTTGTTGTGTGAAATCAACTCCAGAAACAGTGTGAAAATGTGCCATCATTCCCTCGTACAGCGTCAACCCATTTATCTCTGCAGTCATCATCTTTATTACTCTCGTCTTCATCGTCACATAATTGAACATCCCAGTAATCACATCCTTATAAATTTAGAGAAAGAAATATTTCAGAGATAATACAGCACCTTGATTTAATTTGGTCCCATTTATTATCCAGGAAGTAGCTGATTTCAGTCTGTGTGAAAGTGCATGATGTATGTGTGTGCACTTACCAAATGCTCTAAACGGGTCCAGGTGGGCCAGTGGGAGATGGTCATACTCAAAGCCTTTACCTCCATCTGCTGTGTGGCCTGCACAAGCTCACACATTTCCACACAAACACACAGATGAGATAGACTGTCTGGTTCAAAAGCCTATCCCTTAAGCATTAAACGCTATATGCTTTGGCCACAGAAGCGTGCCACACTGGGGTCCTGCATGGCATCTGCCTCCCAGCTCCCAGAGCCAAGGCATGGGACCGAGGGAGGGGCCTGGGGCAGAGATAAGCTCTTCCTCCCCTGGTCACTGCTACGCCATGGGAACCGGACAGGCCTGGAGCCTCAGCTGAGCACCGCTGATAATATCCACATGAGTGTGTGTGTGTGTGTGTGTGTGTGTGTGTGTGTGTGTGTGTGTGTGTGTGTGTGTGTGTGTGTGTGTGTGTGTGTGTGTGTGGTTGCATGAATGGGTGCTTGCTGACAAGGGTTGACGGGGTTGCGTGTGTGTTTGTGGGTACGTTACAAGCATGCATGGATGCACACACTTACATATTTTTTTTCCAAATAGTCAAATATCATGGCTAAGACAAAATGCCCATCCATGAAATATTAAAAGTTTTGCAGTTTTAATGCCAATTGTTCACAGAAGTGTGTAAAGATATGTATCCTCCAAAGGAATGCATTTGTTTTTAGCGATCTGTACAAATAAACAAAGACAGCTTACACAGATGCACATCAATTGCAATTCTGCAAAAAAACAAAACAAAAAAAAACAATGTATGGAAATAAGAATTTTAATGTTGAGCTGAGTCATGTTCCAAAGCAAATAGCCCTGTTTTTAACAACTGTCTTAAAATGAGTGAAAATATGCTTACAAACTTCTCTGCTTCATTTAAAAACCTGCTCAAGAAACAAATAAAATTATCCAATTTGCAGATTGCTGTACTTCATTTTAGGATATGAACTTTTAAGACTAAATAAGAAACCGCTGGTAGGCAGAGGAAGACAAAGCTTGTAATAAGTACAGTACATTTCATTACAGCCAGTGCTGTAATGACAATGACATGAAGCAATGCTGCTCTTACAATGGTGCTCATTGTATTTTTTTCATTCTTTGTATT
Organism: Archocentrus centrarchus; assembly: GCF_007364275.1. NCBI lineage: Eukaryota > Metazoa > Chordata > Actinopteri > Cichliformes > Cichlidae > Archocentrus > Archocentrus centrarchus. The sequence continues at coordinate 15,689,991 of NC_044349.1, read as the reverse complement.
TTTTTTTTCCCGTACCCACATTTACAGTGTGAGATTAATTGCTTTGCTGCTAACTGCAAATCAATCTGCCCTTGTTCTAATTCGTTGTTTATTTAACATGAGTGTAATCTAGTCTTTTGCAAAATGACAGAAATGGTTCCGCTTTGTTCAGCCGCACTGACCTTATCATTTTAACTTGTCATATTGGAATGCTCATTTACTCATCATGTTAGGAGTCGCCTCACGTAACGAGGCAGTCAGGCAAATTCAATTAACTCTGGGCTACTTTTAATCGTGTTGATGTTTCAAATAACAGTGCATGACAAAAAGGTCTGGATCATGATAGAAACACTAATTGTTTAAAAAGAAGAAGAAGAAATGATCGAATAACTTAAAATATATCAAAAATTAAACCTACTGAAATATGTTAATATAATATTACACAGGATGTGGCCCACCTAAATTATATGTTGAATATATAATTATTGCCTCATTGATTTAGAGAAGTAATGATTGGCGACAGCTAATTATTACTTCTCTAAATCAATGAGCACTTTACATTTTGTTTTATCAGTGAGGTTTAATGGGTAATTTTGAGATTATTTTACTTCAAAAACAGTTTTATATAAAACTATTGGAAAATGCTGAGAATTCTTGTTGATATTTATCAAATGTGTTCATCGCTGTTCTGTTTTTATCATTTCAGTGTTAGCGAAATGTGGTTGATGATGACTGAAATGTCCGCGCGCTGGTAGCTGTTAGCAATTCTTTGATGTTCAGTTGGACTGGAAGTCCAAGTCATTTAACTATAATGTCTCTGGTCTAAATCCAACCAAAGACACTTCATGTATTTCTGTTGTTTCTTTAAAGAAGTTACCCTGCTTTCCCTACAGCTGCCCTGATGAGTTTGACATATTTATCTAACCACTTATTACTGTATGTGATTGTTAATGTGTACTGTGCCTGTCATCTGTAAGCGACTAATCTGTACTATTAAGAATCACTGTTCTCTGTATGCCTTTCTTAGTCAGAAGTAAATATCTACTATAATACGCATGATTACACGTGAAACTAGATGTTTCTAGTATTTAATAAAGTGATGTTATGCAGCCTGGTTGGAAGACTTGCCATATTAAATGAAGAATAGTGAACATGGTGAAACATAAAGTGCCTTGTCATGTGTGTAACCCTCGGAAGACTAGCATGTGTTTTGACAGGGGGAGGAAGAGAGAGAGCAAGAGAGAGAGACATAGACAGAGAAAGATCCAGAGATCCAGGTCAGCTGTGAGGCCTCAGCTGGAGTGCAGGGCTACACCTGTCAGTGCCCAGGGCCTCTCTCTCTCTTTCTCTCTGTCTCCTTTCTGTCTCTCGCTTTCTGTCCAGCTGGACTCTCAACCCCCCACCCAGTCTCCACCTCCCAGATCCAGGCCAGTTCAGCCCAGCCATGCGTGGCCATCTCTGGGAATTCATTCCGGATGCTTCCTGTTCATTGCATCCACTCCTCTCTCCCTCTCTGCTTTCTCTTTCCGTCACTCCTCCCTTTGCTATCTACCCCATAACTCATCTCTATTTTCTCACGCACTTGATTTTTGCTTAAAAACAGCACAGCCAACTAAATCCCAACCATACAGGCTTGGCTAACATATTTTGGCTTCACTGATCAATCTGATGCAACTTCACTCAAATAAACCACTGGCTATCTAAAAGTTATCATATTTAGTATAAAATTTCAACTGCCATTGTCTGACTTGGATTTATAGGCAAAGTGATGCTTTTTGGGTTACCACGTCTGGATGGCAGAAGTGAGCACTTTTGTTAGGAAAGACAATGGCACATATATCCAAAGTTTTCCTTTTCATTGTAAAGTTTTAGAGGGAACCACTACGGAGCACAGCACATTCCCACCACTCCTTTCTCCCGCTGTGCATCCAAAGCCTCTTTTCTACACAGTCAGCAGCAGCAGCTGGAAGCATTAAAAATGTTGCTACAAGTATACTTTCTATTCTGATGTGTGTCTGTAGCCTATTTTCCCAAAGTGTACCTGTACTGTAAAATTAAAAGACCATGGCATTTCTGTACTGTTTGCTACATTTTACTATGCCCGCTGTGCAGAAGGAGGGAAAACAAAAAAGCACTTGCTATATGTCATAATTATACTATACTCTGTATAGGCAAATTAAATTAAAATAAAACAATGCAAAAGGGACTGAATGGCTTGTAGCAACAGGCCAGACACCCCATACTCCACAGCACCCCACGCAGGATACCCCAAGGGATGCGGTCAAATGCCTTCTCCAGGTCCACAAAATACATGTAAACTGGAAGGGCAAACTCCCACGATTGCTCAGATATCCTTGAGAGGATAAAGAACTGGTCCAGCGCTCCTTGAAAATGGGGAAACACCACTCCTCTCTGCCAATCCAGTGGCACCACCCCAGATCTCCAGGCAATGTTGCAGAGGCGTGTCAACCAAGACGGCCCTGCAACATCCAGAGCCTTCAGGAACTCAGGGTGAATCTCATCCTCCCCAGGAGCTCTGACACCAAGGACTTATCTAACTACCTCAGTGACCTCATCCGTAGTGATAGGCGAGTCATTCCCCTTGTCCCCAAACTCTACTTCCTCTGCAGAAGGCAGAGCTGCCTCTGAAGTCCCACAGAATAACCAAGCCCAATAGGACTCCTTCTTCAGCTTGATGGCTTCTTTCACCTCCGGTATCCACCATCTGGTTCGTGGACACCGGAGGTGGTGGTGCCACCACAACAGGCACCAACCACCTAGCAGCCTCAACAATGGAGGTACGGAACATGATCCATTCGGACTGAGTGTCCTCATCCTCCCTTGGAATGCTGTCAAAGTTCTGTCAGAGGTGGGAGTTGAAGATCTTGCAGACTGGGGCCTCTGCCAGGCATTCTCAGCTCACCCTCACTGTATGTTTAGATGCACCGAGTGTCCAGAACATATGGCAGCAGATATGATGATATGATTACAAAATGCATGTGCATTTATGAACACCCTTATGTTCGAACATTAAGTATGACAATGGAGTCACCAGATGGAGCACCCTTGAGCACCCTACACAGTGACTTCAAGAAGGGTGTGCACTTTGAACTGTCATTTGGTGCATAAACAGTCAAGACCCATTCCCTAACCTAAGAGGAAGCAATCCTCTCATCCACCAGTGAAAACTCTGGGGATGCAAGGACGCAAGGGTACCCACCCTGGCCCACCGCCTCTCACCGAGAGCAACTCCAGAATGGAACAGAGTCCAGCCCCTCTCGAGGAGACTGGTTCCAGAGCCCAGGCCATAGCTCTCAATCACATACTAGCTAAGGTTCTTTCCCCACCAGAGAGGTGATGTTCCAAATCCCAATAGCCAGCATTGATAGGTGGGCATTGGTCTGCCAGGGCCTCTGCTCTTGGGCACTGCCTGACACAGATTGCACCCAACCCCTATAATACCTTCTGGGGGTGGTGGGCCTACAGGAGTGCAGGCCCATGTCTCCTCCTCGGGCTGTGCCCGCCCAGGTCCCACAGGCCATGACCCGGGCACCAGGTGTTCTCCCTCGAGTATTCTCCTCAGGCTCGGCTCCAGAGTGGGGGCCCTGGTAACCCTATTCTGGGCAGGGCCAGGACCAATTGACCTTGGGGGACATCATAGCCCCTGGGATCACTGGGACACAAAAAACCCTTCACCACAATAAGATGGCAATTCATGGTGGGGAAAAATAATTACAAAAAATAGCAATTTCTCTCTCTCTAATTGTAGCTATGATACTTTCTTAATACCGTCATCTGCAGTTTGCCATCATATAATAATGTCTAAAAAGATACTGAGAACACAACCAGCATAAAAGCATGATAACAGTGATGGGTTTGGTTAAAAATGACTAAACAACTGTACAGTCAACCTGTGATAGACTGTAAAGAATATAAACTTGGACATAGTTCTACCATTTGTTCTGTGTTGCAGTCAATTTTCAGATAAGTGGCCTGCCAATAGCATTAAAAATAAGACACCTGTCAGGTGCTGCCTGGCTCTTGTAAACTGCAACACTGGTGTTTTTCTCTTTGATACCTGTAAGGTGCAGGTGACAAGCTCGATAAATCTGCCATTTAACCTTACTGATTCTCCATTTTGTCCTGCAGCAAGACGAAACTGAGAGTTGAATAACAGTAAGCTTATTCTCTTGCTGCACTCACACCACATCCTATCCTACACCCCAGCTAATGAATTATTCAGCTGTTTGTACCTGTGAGTCAAGCAGACCCTGTTAAGGGCTGCCCCGGTATGATCTATAATTAAATATAATGCAACATGAAAGTGCATAAGACATGAGACTAGGGTTTGGACAAGTCACTCAGACTTTCCACCTTGTTATCCATTTTGTGTACGTCCATATGCTGACTGAAGCTGTTTTTATTTTTGCGCAGGCTGTTTATTTTACAAGTTTTTTAGCCTTGTGCAAACTGTAATGCTTTGATTTCTTTTGCTCGCTTACTCTGTTACATCAATTTCTGCTGTCAGCAGTTGACATTTAAGGGCAATAAGATCGTGTCACATCTTATTAAACTATTATTGTCTTACACTATACAGTTTACAGTGAATAGGGTCCCTGTCTCCTGCAGTATTTTTGTTTTGCTCCCACTGGCAATTCAATCATAAAGTCTTTTAAAGCTCACACTCAAATAATCCTGCTGTGCATTTAGTAAGTTCACCAATAACAAAACCATTCACAGGCTCTCTGTATTGACTGTTTGGGATATATGAATCCCAGGAGCAGTCCATTTTCCTCAGAAAACGCTCAACTCTCCTGAAGGAGATGCAAACAATTACTTAAACTTCAATTGCACAGAAATTGATATTCTTCTTGAAGTTTAAGATGAAAGACTTCTTTATTTTAGATTGCATGGTTTTGGCTGCCGTGCAGGAAAAATGCAAGCAAAAATCAAACATAGACATTTAGTCTATATGAAAATTTCAGTGACAGTTGAAGGCATTAACCTTGCAATCACACATGCACACACACACACACACACACACACACAGAGTGCAGTGGGATTCTCGCATCTGTCCAAATGTGAACAGCAATATCTTCACCTTGCAGGCGGCTGTGGGGAGGGAAGGCTTAGTGGCTTGCTCACTTTCTTCCTTCACTGGCTGTGAAGTGGAGTCTGAGGTGTCAGGAGTTTTTTTTTTAACCCCTCCTCCTCCTTTCTCTCTCACTCCCCTCTTTCTTTCTCACTCTCTTTTTTTTTTCCACAGTGAGTACATCTCTATAGTGGTTGAGTCTGTGCTTTACAGGGAACACTGCAAGTGGCTGATAAGAAGCTGAAAGCAGATATATACATCCCGGAGCGAGCTGTAGATACACAGTCAGGAAGACAGCAAACAGATCACATACATAATATGTCTTGGATTTACATGTAGCATATCACAGAGAGATCCAAGCATAGGGTTAAAGTAAAAGACTGGCCAAGTTTCTTGCACCTAAGAACACGGTAAAGGGATACTAAGAAAGGCTGCATTTATCAAAGAAGAAAAATCCCTTGCCATGTCTCATTTTGCTCCCAGACAAATTGAATTGACCCTTCCATCACTGTTGTACAAAAAAAGATAGAAAAAATAATATCAGTCAACAGGCAATATAAACAGCATGAGTGTTTATTCTCTCCAGCCATATGCTGGGAGTACTTAGAAGGTTGCACCCCCTAGACAAGCTTTTACCTCTTCCCCTTTATTAAGACCTAGCAATTACTCTGGTTTGCTGACACCATGAATACCAATACAACAATGCTTCTTCTTTCTCCACAAGACACCTCCCACCACTATCACCGCACACACACACACACACACACACACACACACACACACACACACACACACACACACACACACAGAGAGAAAGAGAGAAATCTTATTGCCACCCTCCCCACCCAAAAAAGAAAAAAAAAACTCTTTATACCCCCCCCCTTACACACACACACACACACACACACACGATTCTGAAATACAAAGTTGCCTGTGGTTGCCATGGCCACAATAGGGAGTTCATAAATCCAAGCGCTTTCCTCCTGATAATTCCTTGGAAATTATCGGGAGGATTCTTTTTTTTTTTTTTGGGAGGGGAGGGTTATAGGACACAGGATGAAGGATTTGTATAAAGAACATAGAGTGGGTAAAATGAGAAGGAAACCCATGCTTCTCCTCCACCACGTGTCCTGCTGAAGCAGATGGTGCTGTGTGGCTTTGCCGTGCTACTACGATCGCCTTGTGAGTGCCGCTGCCATAAGGAGGCAGGTTTGTAGGAGATTTGGGGTGACAGTGTTTGGCATGGGCTACAAAGTGAAAATGTTGGGAGGGAGAAAGCACTTGGTGCCTTGGGTTGACACCAAGGTAAGCTCCTGTTATGTTCCTGTCTCTGTGATTTAGTGCCCAAGTTGTGCAAGAAGTGGAAAGCAAAGGCAGCTTTTAGGTTCAGGGCTTTAGGCACTATGCCATGGAACATTATGGTTTACATTTTAGTTTTGATCATAACCTACTGCAGCTGATCACAGTGTGTGATCAAAAAAACATAATTACAAAGAATGCATGTCAGACTGAACATTGTGAACCACTGGATCATATCTGGCTGGAGAGCATAAAGGGCAATTAGCTGTGGCAAGAAAAAAACTCCCACCAACAATCACACAGCTTCTTCTATTCTTTATCATTTCACTCATGTCTTCTTGGCAGATTATTTTGTAGCTGCATTAAGGTTTATTCATTGTTTCTATTTATAAATATCAAATAAATTCTAAGAGGTAGTAAGACAAGGTAAGATCACCTTTGTGTAAAAAGAAATATAGTTTTTGGAAAATGTTTTCTTGATTTACTAATCAATGAATGAATGCTAATTTTTTTCATATCCACAGTACCATCATCATGTTCCATACCTCTGTGCACACCTATCCCTGATACAAATTTGGCATGTGTCCCTTTAAAGGTGCAACACTTTCTGGTTCATCTGCTTCCCAAAAGTCACATTCTGACTTGTAGTTGTGCTTTTGTGATGCGCAGTGGATCGCTTTCAGTATTGTCAAAATGGAACACCTTCAACTTGAATTTCATGTTGGGGGAGAGAATGAAGTTGCAACAGCACAAATCTGGTGAGTGGGATGTGTGTTCAAGTAAAGCTTGTGCTCACGTAGCTTTAAAAAAAAAAAAAAAGACTTCTGCCTTTTTCATGCACCCTTTGCTGGCCCACAATGGACTGTTCTTCATCGGACATCTTAGGACACTACAGTAGGACAGTCTGGCCCTGGGGACAAATTCATTTTTCATAACTCTCTAAAAAAACACTACAGACACGCTCCTGACCTGATGTGATGTCTTCAGAACTGAACACTGTGGACTCTTTGGCTGAAAAATGCTCTTTGGTCTCTGAGTTGTAGCGGGAAACCGAGCTCTTATCACAAGTGATGATCACTGAGAAGAAAGTTAGTGGCACTGTCTGTGGCCATGCGGGATGAGAGGTGCACAAGGTGAAGACTTGAAAGGAGAAATTGGCCACGTTTAAATTAGACACAGTTTTTTGATAGAAGCTGCATAAATTTCTTAACACATTCGGATCAAATGGTGATCAATTCCTGTATATAATTAAAAAGGCTGCACGACAGTGAATGTAACAGGGGAAGAGGGAACATACTTTCAGTGTAATACAAAACTCATTATTTTGTCATGATCTAGCCATGAGCAAAAATCAAAAATATATAATCTGGAACTGGCTGTGACCACTTACATGCATTCCAACATCTGACGTCAGGAGACGACAGTCCTGCTCCCATGAGAGCCCATGCAGGCCTGAGCACAGTGAAGGCGGGATGTGGTTGGGGTGGATAGATTTGCGAGGGGGAGCAGACTAGGGGGATAGTGGGTCATAGAGGGAGGGTCATCTGCCTGAATACTTGGACTCATTTTGACACGATGTATCCGTTTGTCACATGCAGTTATACACACACTAGCCTCCCAGTTGAATTACACCCATCTGCAGTTTTCCCCTTTCCACATGCTAATCAGCATAATCACTCAAAAACATGAAACACACAACTGCTGCCTTTAATCCACAGCTTTCATACAAATACACATAAACACTGGTTTTCCAGACCACTGTATGCACCACTAGTCCCTAAAACACACACACACACACACACACACACACACACACACACACACACACACACACACACACACACACACACACACACACACACACACACACACACACACACCAATGCATCAATCCATGGTATGGAAGAATGGAGCCAGTGTATGTGAGGCGGCTAGCAGACAAGGGCAGGGCCAGGGGTTTTCAGGGGTATGTGTATGAGCGTGTATGAAAGAATGTGTGTTGGGGACACAGCAGGCTAGGAAATGTGGGTAAGTTTTCAGAGAGGCCCTGGTCTATACATTTGCAGTGCAGTTACAGTAAGTAAATAGAGTTACAAATAGAATCTGAGATCTTCTGGGAGTCATAATATGACAAACCTGGAGATCTGTGGTTGCATCTACAGCACAAAGTCCTTGAAGGATATGAGAGTTGATTTGCAGGCTAGTTTGAAAATAAATTATTAAAATCATGGATGTTTCCATGCTAAAATTAGAAGCTTGTCTAAAAGAAGCACTCAAAGGATTTGAGCAGAAAGCCGCCTTTTTAAAGAAACACTGAACACAAAAAGAAAAGACTGTCACTCTCTGCTCACCTTCTTGTCAGCTGAAACGCCACTGAACTTCACAGAACTAGCAAACACAGCAAGTTAATACCCACAGATCTCTATCTTAGCTACCAGAAAAAGAAAGGTAGAGCATGCACAATTATTCCTAGAAGGTTATTAAATAGACATCAATACAATGGTAAGCATTATGTTCAAATTTGGCAGCAAGTACCAAGAGAAAATGGGTAATTCCAGAGACATAAAAATAAGTTTAAAAAAAAAAGTATCACAAGTGTGATACTTGAAAATCATCAAGTGTGATACTTGATGATTTTCAAGTATCACACTTGAAAATCATCAAAGCTTACACTCCTACTACATTGTATATACTTAATCCTGCTTTGCTTTGGATTCACAATACAATTCCGCAAACATATAATAATCTAAGCATTGCTACGGGTGTCGTGGAACGCATGAGCTATTCACTGTATATAACATTACAGCTTGTTAGCATGGCTAGTGTTGACAGTATGACTACCTGGTGTATGAAATCACAAATATAAACATTGGAAGGAAACATTGGAAACAGAAAGTTTGTTTTGAGCTCCCCTGCTTTATGGGGCATTCAGTGGTAGAAGAGCCTGTTCTTACACCCATTTTATTAAATACTACAGTCTTGCTTGATATGTAGTCCTCTGGTGTCGGTGCTGTGGCACAGTGGGTTAATGGCTGCAGGACTGCCTTTATTGCAAGTTAAGCATTTAAAAGTAATCTGTTATAATAGTATATTGTAATTTATTTAGCTTGGGATCTGGAAGTGAATGCAGGCCCCATGGATTCCACTGAAAAAGAGCAGATCAGAGCAGCACATTGAAAAGAATACAGAAAACAAAAAGCTTAAGTTTTTTGTTTTTTTTTTTCTTTCATTTTTTTGGCCTTTTGACAAAAGCTTGCCATCCTTACCTTAATTGTCCAGACACCAGAAAGGAGCAGACGCTTGAGTCAGTTTGGGTCAGTGATTCCATTAACATTTCCCTTTTCCCTTGCTTAAATTTTCAAGATGCTTTAGAGTCAAACTGTCATAGCTGTACTATTCCAATATTTACTAAATCTCTGTTCAAAATTTGTAAAATTAATCTCATTGTCTGTCTTAGAGTTCACAGATATGTTATTCCTGTAAATGTTTCAATGGAAGAAAATTGAGCAAAAAAGAAAGATTAACAGTAACACCATCTTTGCTAACCACCCTTTATTCCCACCACCCAGTGCCTTGGCTGGCATATTGCTTCTATAATATACAGAGCTGCGTATGTGCACAAATTGTTTTTAACACAATATTTACAGTGTAATCAAATACTAAACCTCTCACTGAATGTTTTAAAGCAAACCTCTGTGTTAGTAATGGTTGCTTTAAATTTGTTGTATCTGTTGGATTACATGTGAAACGGATACAGTCAGTTTATCACAGCTGTTGAAAAGCAAACAGCAAATGCTGTTTGAAGGTAAAAAGGAATTCCACCCCACATCTTCTCATCTGCTTCTGTACCTACACACAGTACAACAGGGCTGAGGAGGGGTGGTGTACTGTACTGTAGTGCGAATCTTCAAAGATAATGAAAACCATATAGCTGGTTCCAGTTCAAGAAATAACGCCACCAAAACTGCAGGTGTTTTCTGTACAAAGGCTGTGTTGTTCAGCATTCATGCAGCATAGATTGATTTTCTTCTCAGGGACTTTTACCTTGTATATAGTCATCATCCAAGGCCACATTTCTTTACTATGAAGACACCCAAAATCTGTGAGATGCAGATGTTTTGTCCGAGGGAGAGGCCAGAACTGTGTGGGAAGATTCTGAGTAAACCTATAAACCCTGACTTTCCAAATTGTATCAGCCACTTGATGAATGACAAGATGTGTTTTTGTTTTTTTTTTCCAAATTGTGTGTACCATCACTACATTATGGCATGATGCAGCCACAAAGATTCCTCAGCAAAACTTTTGGACTTACTTTAAAGTAAGATTACAAAAAAAAACAGAATGACAAACTTATTACTTTGTTAATGCTTAACAATTGTCTTTAATACAAATCCCACTCACTATACTTGTGTTTTATGTAAATGAATATACACAAAAAAAAAAACAAATTAACAAATGTCAGACAAATGAACCCTTTTCAATCAAATTTTTTTTTTGCCATGAGCCTGAACATTTCACTCACTGCTTTTTTTTTTTTATCCTTCTCAATCATCATTTTCTTTTCAGAGAAGCAGATGTGAATTAGCCTGTGTGCGTGCATACAATTTTTGTGGTTGAAAGTGTGTGTGAATGTGAGTGAGAGTGGGGGTGGGGGGTGGAGTTAGCCAACTAGCCTTTTCTTTTAAAACCCAGAGGGCCTGGCTGACTCCACTTTCCAACATGCATGCCGTAAATCAGAAGGAGAAAAAGCTAAGTTAATTGCACAGGCGTTTATGAAGGAGAGAGCCTTGATTTACTCCAAAAGCTTTACATCTCCCCTGTGGATCTGGAGTGATGAAAGGAGTGCAGTAAGGGAAAAGGGGGAAAGGGAAGGAGTGGGTATGGAAGTGGGGACAGGGATAGACCACGTGGGATGTGTACAGAACTTACTTCCAGCATATTAGCCTGGGCGATTGGTGAAACGAGATTGTGGACAGATCTATATCTGTTGGGAATAAAACTAAATTAAAAGTATTATTATTATTAAAGCTTGAGAGAAGTCAGGATGTCTTTGGTTTAGAATGAAGTGCTTTCATTGTGGAGTCAAAGAAGCAACAACAAAACCGAACTACCACATAAATTACAAATTTACATGTATTTGCATAATGTAAATGCTGTGAAACAAACTAGGAATGTAACAATAAGGTGAAGTGTGTTTATCTAATCTATAGCTGCACAAAGGTCCCCATTTTAAGTGTTAAGGGGTAGACACTCACATACAGTTTGACAGCACTATAAGCCTTAAATTTGTATCATTTCTTTGAAAATAATAGTTGCAGTGTCAATCTGCTTTTTTTAGATGCAAACTTATACAATAAATAACATAAAAGTAAACTAAAATACTTGAATTCTTTAGATAGAGTCAGAGCAAATTATTCATGAATGTGGCATTAGCAGAGCTTAAAGTGGTATTTGGCAGATGGGTGAACCCTAAGTTCCGGTGTAGCGAGGCACTGGGGGGAAATGACTCACTTAAAACACAAATAATTTCTGTTGTGAGCTCCAGTTGAGTTTCTTTGTGTACAAGTTGTGATCAACTGACCTGTGCTCTGAGGTTTCCTGCTCTTTGTGCACGTAGCCAACTACATTTTACAACATATAAGCAGATGTTGCAAGAGCTGCTTTACAACCTCTAGTCTGTATAAAGCAAGTAAACAGGTTGTATTTGGTAAGTGCAAAAAACAGCATTAGCTTAAATTCAAATTGATAAGTCCAGAAGGATTACCAAAGCCCTTCCAGAAGCGTTTCCTTTTTCGTGGTACATACGCACTTACAGCACTTATTTGGGCAGTTATTTTGAAGCATTATTATAAATTAACTTTAATTTCAATGGTTAAACAGGTGTAAAAACCACATGTACAGAATATTCAGTCAAATCTGATACACACACACACACATATATACACATACACTTTGCACACACACACACACACACACACACGCACGCACGCATGCACTTTGCCCACAAATGCTTTTAAAAGCTTGCCCCACTAGAGGTTGAACTGCCATTTATGCTGTTGAAAAATTCTCTCATAAATTTAAATTCTAAATAGTTTGACTGATGTCTCTTTCTTATAATGTCCTTGTATCCGAGAATCTAGCAGTGACCATGGCTACTGCAGTCTGCCCTGCAGGAATCCAACATAGTCCATGACTGGAAACAGTACCACGAAACTGTTAACTGTTAACATGGAATTATTTTTTCTTATGTTTCAAAGACTTTTCTCAGTAAGAAATAACCACATAACTTCAGCAACACATCATGCACAGATCCACTGTTTGATTAAAATGATCTAAGATGATTGTGGACAACACATGTAAGCTTTAAACTTCCACTTTATCAAATGTCACTTGATCAGGATTTTTTTTTTCAAAATAATCTTTGATCATCCTTTTCATTCTTGCATCTTTCTTCATCTCTGAGAATAAAATTATCACAAATTTTGTCTTCCTGGAATATATTGCAACTGTACTGTTATTACCATGTTACTAGCTAGTAATACAACTGCAACTGCAACTGAGATCTGCACACACGAACGCAGGAAAAACAAGAAAGAAAAAGGCAGGACTGTGTGGTGACTTAACTCTTTCTATGGCTTCATCTAGAAGAACCACCAGGCTGCAGTCCACGAGGAATGAACTCATTTGACAGTATTTTGTGTTCAGTTGCATATCAGGTTTAATTGGTCAATGACTGAAGCTGCCAGGATGCCGTTCCAAATTGTTCCAGCCCACTTTAACACCTGGGCATCAGGTCCATGTAGAGAAAGGCACGATACATAAAATAACTGGCAAACTTGGAGCATGATATTTACAACTGTTTTTTTAAGTCACTGAAATTTATAGTGGCAGAATACTAAAGGGAGCACTCTACTAAAGAGCAACAATCCTAAATAGCAATAGTACAGGGTCACACAAAATTTTGGATGTCTAAGCTCTAATTATACTCTGTTGCAGACACAGACATAGACAGCTGGAGCCATTCCTGTTTTACTTATTTAAAGTGTACTTGAAGTCGCAGCCTAAGGTGCATGCGCAGTTGTTACATTGTAATGGCAGTTTAAGTCACTTGGACCCCTAGCAGACTGTAGTAGACTTGCAGATGTATAAAGTATAATCAAAGTCTTACGCTGTGGTGTTCCTACTGTTCTGCTTCTGTGTGTTTTTTTTTGGGGGGGGGGGTTGCTTGTATTTCTGGAAGGGGTATGTGAAAAGTGGAGCTTGATGGTCCCAAGCTGAGTGTGTAAGATTTTCTTTTTTCATGCTGTTGGAGCATGGTGGCTCTTCATATTAGTGTTGCTCTTAAAGTGTAAAAGATAACACCCTAATATCTACAGCTAATGATTCTGATTGCTGAAAATGTCAATAATCATCATATCTTAATGCAACATTGTGTTAAGTTTTCAGTTATAGTTATGGATAAGGAAAAGACCCCTCCAAAGAGAAAATCCTTCCAAAAATGTGAAAGTGTTTAAGTTGGATGTAAGTCAAAATGGGTGCATCTTCAGGTCCCTTTGATACTTGCCCAAAGCCTATGTGTGAATATTTGGTTACACATACTATACACCCATCTTGGCTAATTAGTAGTGGTAGCAAACTTTGGATAAAGACAAGCTGCTAACTTGACCTCCAAAAAGAAACCACAATGAAGAAGGTTGATGAGTTCCCATCACTTTTGCTGAACATCTGTTTTATCCACAGAGACAGATTAGCACTCAACCCCACTTCTCCCCTTCCCTCCAAATTTAGCAGCAGAAGCTAGTGTCTACTGTAGCTCGCTTGCTTCTTTCCTGTGTGACGATGCTATCAAGGTTTCGACTGCCTTTTTGGCAGCTGTGAGCTGCATACAGCACTCACACAGACACACAAAAACACACAGAGACACACACACACAGTGAACAAGGAGGTGGAAGCGGTAAGAAACCGTTGAGGCCGTGGTTTTGAAGGTAGGGCTATGTGGCTGATGATGGGAAACATTCGTTACAGTAGGTTAGAGGAGGTTCAGCCATGGCATAGGAAGACGGCATAAAAAAGACCAAAGAATTTATTGGAGATAGAATGAAAGACAAGGAAAGAAGAGTAAACAAGTGAAAGGAAAACTTACATTTACAATACTACTTTGTGGCTTTTAGATCAGTAAATGAGAGGATTTTTTTTTCTTGTGATTGTAACAGCTAAAGCGTGACAAATACAGATACATTTGCAAGCTTAAAACGTCAGTTTTAAGAAACATAAAAACTTCATTCAAATTTGTACCAAAAATGTTACGGTGCATGTTGCTGCCACAGTGTTTGTACTGCTGGCTGTCACAATTTCACATTTGTCTGTATTGTACTTACTGCCCTGTAATTTCAAATGCAAATACTCGTGCTCTGCAGTAACACCCATTCCTTATCATTTGACTTTCCCACACACACCATACACCTGTTTCCATTTTATAGAAGCCCACTGTTGTGTGTGGCATCCTAGCCCACTCCCATTTACTCCGATCACTTTGTCTATTGTGCTTCTGCAATGGCTTTCCAGTCATTTATGCTTAGCCCAAACCCTGAGCACTGCCTGCAATGATATCCTGATTTGTTTCACTCTGCTGGTCTGCAAGATTTTGATGGCTTCTTTTATTTTATTTATTTATTTGTTTATTTTTACCAGAGTAAAGGTTTTTACTTAGGACTTTACTTACTTTCTTGTGGTTTCTGAGCCTCCAAATAAACACAAAAAGAAAATGCATACTATATGTAACGTTGTTCGGCCACCGTCATTATTAACACTGATGAACAGAAAGGTTAGATGTGAATTCAAAGTTACACTGTCAAACACACCTTACTGTGAAATGATGAAAAATTCACATCTTATCAAGTACCTGTTTTAATCCTTTCTAACATAGGCACTGCTTTCAAGATTAAGCTCACGTAAAATGCACTAAAAAGACTAAAGAAAATACAGCTGCCTATTCTACTGAAGACTCATGCAATCAGATTATTTGCACAAAGCTTTAGACATGCTTGAAGATGACAGAATACCATCATATGCATACATGCAATAAATTAGGCTAAACCTATATATATTTCTTGCTATTTCTGGCACTTCCCCAATACCGAGTAGTAGCAATTTGCTTTATTTAATTGCCTTACTTCAAGATTTTCATATGTCTTTCAAATTTTATTGAAACTGAAGCATCAGGACTATTACACAAAAAGATCTGCGCTGTTGATGATTATTGGCATGTTTTAAATGAATATATGTGAAAACATACAGTTCTGTAAGCTATTTCTGTTAAGATAAATCTTTTCATAAAGATATTTCACAAAATGAAAGTAGCTAAACTCATATAAAATTCTCAACTAAACCTACTTACTGGTTTGAATAATACATTGATATTTTTTTCGTTACTTGCTCCTATGTCATTTACCACCACAAGGGTTGCAATTAAAACAATAAGGCTAATGCTGTCTTGCACACAAGAAGAATACCTTCATTTTGGAATATGCAGGTATTCTTATAGCAGTGCCAACACATAAACGTCTGCATCACCTTGTACATTTTTCACCAGCTTTACTTCCTTTTTTTTTTTTTTTTTAATGTTAACTTTATTTATATGGCACTCTTTCAGTCATACACAGGATTTATATTTTTGTATTGAATCTACACCATAGGTACTGGAAACTCTTCAGAAACTCTACGCCAGGGGTGCCCAATACGTCGATCGCGATCTACTGGTCGATCGCGATCTATTGGTCGATCGCAAGAGGAGTGCAGGTAGATCGCACGGAACCCCCAGTGAAGTTGGGGGAAAAATATAGATCACATGGCATTAAAAGAAGTAGAAGATGGATGATAAACTATCATCCATCTGTTTCGTTACCACCCTACGCACGCGCATTTAACCACACTAGCTTTGCTAGTAGCTCGCTAGCTGAAAAAGTGTGGGCACCCCTGCTCTATGCCATAACCTGACGTGCACCCCCCTAGAAATGTACCTCAGTGCTTTTACATATCAGCTGTAGTAGTACAAGATGAAGACAATGGTCATTTTTTAAAGAGTGGTAAAGTGCAAATTAGAAAACTGGAGGAATTTTAGAGTTTTACTTTCATTGTCACTTGCTGCTTTGTTGACTTTAGGTAGTTAAAACTTCTACTACTTAGGTTTAGGAAAAGTTTGTGGTTTGGGTTAAAACATATTTTCAACTGAAAGTACACTGAAAAATTACCCTTACCTAACTAGCTAGCTGCAGCAGAACAGCTAGGCAGCTTTGACAAATTGGCAGTGTCTGATGTCTTGGAAATAGGAAGGGGCTGAAACTAAACATTAAACTCTGCCCATCCTTCAATGTGTAAACCATTTCCAAAACTGCTGAAATAGTTTTACTTCAAAATTGGGGACCAGAATAAGCACAGGCTGGAAGGCTTATCTTGATACTGATACTAAACCTGCCTGCGCCAAAGGGTACTGCCCTGGCAACATGCCTGTGACAGTGGGCACTGTCCTGCCTATGTACAATAATATACTGTGTGAGAAGAGCCGTCGTTTTGGTGGCTACCGCTTTGTGGAACAAAGCTTTTCAAATACATCATACAGAGCCGTGACCTCAATAGAGAAATTTGCAAGCCTTCCTCCTCCGCTAAGCACTCCGTCTTCTCAGGTGCTTGAATCCCTTTAGTTTTACTCCAGAGGGGATTTGAACAACATGAATATGGATATGATGATGATGAACCCGATGATGAAGGTAGTTTGGTCTTCCTTCAGATAAGTGCTAATCGCATTTGGAGACCGTAGCAGCACAGCTAGGTGCAAACTTGGCCAGCAGCATTATCCGGATGGGGAGTGCAGTGTATAAGTGAAGGTGCTTTTGTACATGCATGTGTGTTGATGTGAATCACTTAGTGCAGCCTTGAAACATTCACCCTGAAAAGAAGCATATCTTTGTGGGGGTGGTGGGGTGGAGGATGTTATCTGAGCACACATAATCCCAAAGTATTGATGCTTTGGCTCCTCCCTCTTCGCTCCTTTCTTCCTCTCCTCTCTTCCTTCTTTTCTTCTTCCTCCTTCTACTCATCCTCCTCCCTTCAACCCAGAGTTTTTTGATTTCACTGAATATTACTTGGTGCTAACGAGGCAGCTGGATGAGGGGTTATAATTAGCCCAGATATCCTTATTCATATTCAAATTTTCACATCTAATCTCACTGAGGATTTCTAGCAAGACTTGCCCATTTCTGTCATAGGATTTGATAGGTCACATTCCAGATGCAGAGTAAACCACATCCCAATCAGTACACTTATTTCAAGACTGTCCTACCATTAAAAAAAAGAACAAAGAAAAAAGCACACACCAAGGTCATTTGTGCAAGTGGCTTAAGTGGCTGTGAGTTACATTTCTCAATGACAGCACCCTTTACTAAGCATAGTAATTATAATGATGACAAAGGAGGAAATGAGGTGACATAGTTACTCTACAGAGCAGAGGCTTGGGTAGATAGATGGGCTGAGAAAACATTCAGCTTGGCAGACAGCAGTTGGTTTTGAAAATGATTCTTTAAGTTTTTTTTTTTTTTAAATGCATCTTGGTCTATGTCTGGTGTCATATTTGTTTTATGTTGGGGTTGTGTTTGGTCTGTACCAAATGCATTGAGGACGATGATGCGAAACTGCTTTGTAAAGTACTTGTGTGATCTGCCAAGTAGGCTAGAGACTGCCATGTCCTTGCATGTGTAGCAAGATGCTAAAGACTGATTTAGACTTCTATGCTGAGTCTATGTAGAGCCCTACATAAGTGGCCGATGTCGCTGCTGGGATTTACAGACGTAAACAAAATTGTTGGTACCCTTCCGTTAAAGAAAGAAAACCCCACAATGGTCACTGAAAGAACTTGAAACTGACAAAACTAATAATAAATCAAAATTTACTAAAAAATTAATTTAGACGTTGCTTCTTAATTGTGGTTCAATAGGATAATTTAAAAAAACAAACTAATGAAGCTGGCTTGGACAAAAATGATGGTACCCTTAACTTTGGTTGTACTCCCAGAAAAGACTGAGACTGTGTCTTCTAAAGGTAAAGGTTATAAGACCATCTCCAAGCAGTTTAATATTGCTATGACTACAGTTGCACATATTATTCAGAAGTTTAAGGTCCACAGGACAGTAGCCAACTTCCCTGGACATGGCTGCAAAAGGAAAACTGATGACAAATTGAAGGGACGGATAATACGAATGGTAACCAAAGAGCACAGAACACCTTTCAGAGAGATTAGAGGTGAACTCCAAGGTCAAGTTATAACAATCTCAGACCAGAGCATCTGTCACTGTTAGAGCCAAAGTGGACTTAATAGAAGATGACTGAGGAGGACACCACTGTTGAAAGCAAATCATAAAAAAGCGAGACTGGAATTGACTGGAATTGAAAAATGCATATACAAGCCAGAAAGCTTTTGGGAGAATGTCCTCTGGACAAATGAGACAAAACTAGAGCTTTTTTGGCGAGTCATATCAGGTCTGTGTTCACAGACACAAAAATGAGGCATATAAAGAAAAGAACACTGTGAAACATGGAGGAGGGTTGTTTATGTTCTGGGGTTGATTTGCTGCAACTGGCACAGGGTGTCTTGATTCTGTGTAGGGTACAATGAAATCTCAAGACTATCAAGGCATTCTGGAGCAAAATGTGCCACCCATTGTCAGAAAGCTTTGTCTTAGTCACAGGTCATGGGTTCTCCAACAGGATAATGACCAAAAACACAGCTAAAACACCCAAGGCTAAGAACAAAACACTGGACTATTCTGAAGTGGTCTTCGATGAGCCCTGATCCAGGCCAGTTTCATTCATTTGTTTAAATTAATTCTATTGAACCACATTTCAAAAGAAATGGCTGATTTTCATTAGGTAATTTTGAGTAAACTTTTATTTATTACTCTTGTCAGTTTAAAGTCATTTCAGTGATCTTTGTGGGTTTTTCCTTTCTTTAATTGCTTACTTGCTATCAACAATTTTGTCCGCATCTGCTTGTGCCAGGTGCATTGTGTTGCAGTTGTGTCCTGGTGTTTTACATGCAGTGTCATCCCATTAAAAACAAACAAACAAAGCAAACAAGCAAACAAACAAACAAAAAAAAAATGAACGGTGAGACTTTTTTTCCCTCCTGGGTCCTCACTCTTTGTTGTTGTCAGTTCGTGTTTTTCCACTTCTCTGTTCATTTCCTCACGTCCATCCTGATAGTTTCAGCAATCTCTCTCCAGGAATTTGCTGGCATTTGTGAGTCCTCATATTGATTCTATGATTATTATTCCTTATACTTAGACAAAGATTGTTATTCTCTCACTGATAAATTAAAAAACTGCAACAAAAAAGTAGCCAGAAATGCACAGGAGGAATCAAAGGAACCAAACAGGCCAATCACAGTCATTGCAGGTTACTTCAACCTGACATGTAGTGAACATTTCTCGGGAGATGCACGTCAGGTTATGGCGTAGGGTTCAGAGGAGTTCTGGGTTACGACGCAGCTTATGGCGTAGATTTCCCACTGAAGCATAAATCACCAGTAAGTGTGTAGTCTCCAGAGTGTCCAAACGTGAAGTTTCCATGACTACTGTGAAATCTAAGCACCTGTAGGCATTTTATTATTATTTGGCAGTTTTGGCTTGGCAGTAATTTGTCTCTCTGTGTAGTCAGACCAACTGCTGCATTTTGGCTTTTTTTTTTTTGCTTTTTTTTTTTTGTATATATTTTTTTTGTCTTTTAGTGTTTGGATCTATGTGTGCCATTAAAGCACTACAAGAACCCCTGTTATTGTGTCCTGTGTGGCAACTAATTTCCCATGTTACACATATAAGCAAACATCTCCAAATTATGATTAGGATGCAGAGTGAATATTGCCCTACTCACCTCAGGGTGTGTGGTGCATCCATGGTGTATGGCCTACATGCTCGCTCAAGCATAAGCCGATGGAGCGTCTGCCGCCCTGGCATGACCGCTGAGTTTGTCATTTATCTCAGATGGGTTCTTATAATGTGTTTGAAGAAAAATGTTTTTGGACTGATGATCATGCAGTAGCTGTGTATTAAATGCATTTGTGTCAACTGTTCTATTATGCATTAGATGCAGAGCCTAAACAACAGAAGCCACTGGCCGAGATCACACCGTAGGCATTGTATTTATGTGGCATGCTCAGTAAATGTTGAGATAATAAAGCTTCCCAGTCCGATTGTTTTATAAGTATTTTTTTTAACTATATTGTGAAACAACATAGTCAGAATCCACATTGTGCCATGGCTGATGCAAGTTTAAATCCCATTTGACCACAGATTGACAGCAACGACATTTTATGGTCAGGAGGCATTCATTCCGAGTGCTTTGTCTCAAGCTTGACCTATCACAGTGTCCTTCCCCATGAAGTGACTGAACATTTTTCTTGATCTTTTATGTCATCTGTGGGTTTTGACTTTACATGTTCTTCTTTATGTCAATTTTCTAAGTGTCCATCACCCAGGTTAGTAAAGATAAAGGCAGGAAATAATTGGTGTGGTCTTAACCTTGATGGATATAACAGGGCACACAACTTTTGTTGCTTAGCTTTTTGGCTTACTCAGCTTCTAAAACCATGAATGTACTTCTAAGCTAGGTAGTCAGTGATTATGATTTATTTATTGTTTTTTAAAAAAGGTAATTCACACACTGACATTTAACACAACCACTTCAAATAACTAGTGAAATGTTTCGCACAATTAAATCTCTGATCTAAGTAACAGTCCTTGAACAATATTCTCTCTATTATTGCAGAGTCTTTATCTAACAATATAAAGCACCTCAAAACAACTGTTGTTGTGAACTGTGTGATATAAATAAAACTGAATACTGGTGTTGAATAAGGCAAGTAGTCTGATTGATGTGGAGTATTAGGAATAGGAAAAAAAAAAGTGCCCATCTCTTTTACAGCTTTTCTATTTTTCACTGTCCTATTTAATCCAAATGTTTTGACCTTCTAGCAGTTCATCTGTGATTCATATTCAAGGCTTCCTGATTACAAATTCAGTCGACTCGTCATATCCCCTGTACACGAATCACTGGATAATTGGGTACTGCCAATTATTTTGATGTATCCATGTGATGAGAAAGAGGGTGATTCTGCCTTTATCTTTCCTGCAAAACAGTACAAATCAATATCCATACAAATCAGCTCATAACAAAAATATTGTGTGTATTCCTGCAGGAAAATGTTATTTAAACCACAAAGGGTAGGGTTTGTGTATAATGGAAGAGGCAGTGGAAGGTTCAGAAACTTGTACACGTTCAGAGATAGAGCATTAAATGGGAATGAAATGAATATTTTCAGATAACATAACACAATGCCTAATTTTGTTGAAGTGCAATGACAAGTCAAATGCATTTTTCTGTAATTTTAAATGGTTTGCAGATATATGCAAAAAGTACAAACCCATAACAGTGCAATTAGCTATAGAGATGGGGCGTGTCAAGGCTTCACTCAGCATTAGAGGGTGAACCTCATCTTTTCAAGAAGCCAAAAAACCAGTTCTTCTGTGCCAGTGCTTTTAAGATACTTTTATAACTGTAAATGTCTGTCATTATGTTAGGAAGGCCTAATGTAAATGTGAATCACAAAATGCAGATTCACATGGAACTCTGTACATTAAGGCAAACTTGCAACTGCACATAAAAGCATGATTTTAGGGGTGTAACAGTACAAAATTCCACGGCTCGGTGAATTTCGGTTTGGTTCATTTGCATATATGAAACAGTTATTTCTGAATCAAATGATTTATGTGACTAAAACAAATGAATTACTTAGAACATAAAAAAATGTACTTTCAATGAACATATAAGCTACATTTGACTAGAAAACAAATGGAAATTGAGTGAAAAAATAACGTGATCAGTGTCTACTACATATCACCTGAGAGGTCTGGTATTGTTTCACTACTAAAACACAATGCAACACAACATTCCTCAGAAAAAATTAACCAGTATCTCATATCACCTGAGAGATATATCTACTTATCACCTTACTATCACCTCATGCTCATTTATTCCCAATATTATTGCAGTTACTGATTTTCAGCAGATCAGACCTGCAACCCTCCTGGAGCCGGCTAATCAACAGCATTTGGTTATAAGCTAACATTATGCCAGCTAATGTTAGACTCAAAAAACACTTTCCCTCTGTTAAACAGCTTGATTACATTCTCACATCATATGAGAGTTTATTTGCTTATCCGAGTTGTTCAAAGCAATAGATCCACCTCGCAGAAACAGTGGGCAAATCAGCAGCGCTTACTAAATAGCAGCGGTTACCAACAGAGAAGTCCCGAAAATCCTCAACAATTCACCTCAATATCATCGTCATTGGACAGACGTGAGCTTCTCTGACTCATCGACTCATTTTGGGCACTTTTCATAAAGTTTTACAGCCTCCTCCAGAGTAAATACACGTGGACACTTCATGAGGTAAAGTGATCTTAAAGTCCGCACTCACTAGAAAAAGGCCTACCAGAGTGTTTGAGGAGACTTGTAACTTATTTTGTAAAATATTTTCAAATATTTAATTAACACATACCTGTTTTTATTTTTGATTTATAGCTAAGTGTTTCTTATTAAAATATGCCAAAATATAGTGTGTACAAAAACGTTTTTATAGACAAACAGTAGTTGAAACCGCCCTGATGGGAAATGCAAGGTGGCCAGCGGCAGCAGCTACTGGCTACAGAGGGTTAAAATGCAGATAGAAATCAAATTTATTCAGAGCTTTTTTTTTTTTTAGAATAACTGTGTTATCCACTCACAGTTATGGACCATGGATTCTATATTGCAGTTAACCACTACGCATGATTTATTTTTCTCTCTACATATGTGTTACTGTGCTACCTTTTAGTGGTAATAAACATAAACATTATATTCCCATCTGTCAACATTCAACTGTAAATTTACTGAGCATATACTCAGTGAAGTCTGATCTTGAGCTCCAGTGATAACTGAGCATGTTGTACAATACTGTACATAAACACAAATGTTTGTACATCAAAGACATTCCATTTCTACTGACCTGGGTGAGTTTTATCTTCTTTTTTTTTTTTTTTCTTCATCATGTATTTGAGCAGTGTCTGAGCAGTGTCTGGGTCCTGTAGGAGACTTAATGGAGTGTATCTTTTCCAGGCTTTGGGAGTCGACTCCCTGCTGTGAATGCAGTGAGAGAGGAGCAAAGGAGTGGCTTTGCGAGCAAAGACAGCCACGACCTCACGCAGGGTGACTTACTGAACAAACTCCATCATGCACACTAATAATACAGCATCAGTGGCTCTCTGTGCTGAGCTTGCAGAGCAGTGGCATTGCTAATGTTATTTTGTGTTCAGAATCGTATTTCTTATCTGAAGTGTCATTTTTTTCCCTCCATTCTGCGCTTTGCTTGTGCCTCTCTGGTAGAACTGTTCAGAAATGTGTACTTTGCTTCGCTTTTTATCAATTTTTAAGGAATGGTTTTGTAGTTATCTGGCTGAGACAGCTGACACTGCATTTATTTTCAAATCTAGATAGATCTAACTGTATTAACTTTCCCTTATCTGCGATGCAGATTTATCCACTGAGATTCACCTTGACATTTTGAAATATTTTCAATGAAACCTCATTATGTGGGACAATGTGACTATCCAAAAAAAAAACATAAATTGATGTAATTAATAGTAAAAAAACAAGAACTGGCCCATTAGTCCTCTCAAGTGCTGACCAAAGGCAGGCAGTGCAACAGAAAAACTTAAAACTGAAAAATAAAAATAATTTAAAAGATATCAAATTATACTACACTATATTGTAAGTGAAATATGGCTTCTTATGGTGGGTTTGTTTTAAGTCAGCAGAACGCACTATTTTGAATTATGGCAAGCTACATGTATTCTTGGATTAACGTGCATTCGTCGACACACCTGCAATCCACCTTTTAATGGTGGTCTTATTGCTTGTAAGTGGATCAGTGCCAACTATTAAAACATAGGCTAAGACTGTCAGTAGTGAGAAAACACCACTTCTTGGCAACAGTCCAAAGGTTGTTTTAACTTTACAAAAACATCAAATGAAATTCTTTGCGTGCTGGGGTGTGCTCTGGCCACAGAAAATGTATGGAATTTATTTAACTTTCCATTCTATGTAGGCTAGGCCTGGTCTTTCCAGATGTTTAATTGAAGTCTTAAAAGTTCCTATGTTAAGTTTTATATTTGAGTCAACAATTTCAGGCAGTGGGAGTGTGTTAAGAAAAAAAATGCCTACACATGAAGACTCTATCTAAGCAGCCAGAAAAGATATAGCTCAATGCCTCTGGGATGATCGCTGTCTGAATTAGACAGAAGTACATTCTGTGAAAACTTACTGCCTAATTCCTAACCAGTCCCTCAGCCTCTATTTCAAAGCTCAAAGTTGATTCGATACAGCTGATTTTAAAAAGCTAGAAAGACAAAGAAACGAAAGCACAAAACCAGTTAACCAAGTGACTAAAAAACAAACAAACAATGGATTTAGTCCATTCAAACTGCAGGCCCTGCACAGCAATTGGAAGTCAACAAGGCCCAAGGGAAAAGGGTCTAGGGATCCATTTGGATGTGGGCCCACAGTACCTTTGTATCTTTTTGGCAGGGAGAAGTTGCCCTCCAGCTACGTGGCAAAACCACTCTTCCCTTTCCTCAGAGATGCTGCCTGTTGTTGCTGTCTGTGTGGGTAGGGGAGCATGCTAGTGACTCAAGCAGACAGTTGTAATTAAGGCCAGCTTCTCAGGCGGATGAGCAGAAAGAGATAATACGGATGTGTACAAACTACTTCTACTCTCTTGCACACACACCCATACAAAGCATGGACAACTTATATGACACAAACACAGTTTGTAGTCTTATACAGAGGAATGTGCACAAGATGAAAGCCTCAGAAAATCTCTGTAATGAATTGAACAAGTAGGACACTACTCATTAGAGATACATTTGCAAACATTAGGCAAGGCAATTTATTATTCTCAGCCACACAAATTTTGGTGCAAGCTGGTGGAATCAGTAAGCTGTGTTAATTTAAAATATATTATGTCTAACTTTTTAGGGAGGGGGTAAGGGGCAGAAAAATTCATTGTCTTCAGTCAGAAATGATGCAGTGTAAAGCAGTGTAAAAGATTAGCACAAGGTCAAATTTAAATATACACAGTTTTTGTTTTGTTTTCCTTTGTCTTCCTTTGAATTGCAGTCATACTGTGTACAATATTTGTTCATGTCAGCTGTAAATAAGAAAGAAAGTAAAATAAAAATAAAAACAGAGAAAAAGTAAAAAAAAGTAGCAGGTAGCCTAAGAAAACACCAGTAAATCTACAATAACTTAACTTTCCCCTTTGCCGCCACTTTCCAGCTGCTAAACCCCAGTCAAACCCAGGGCACCAATTACACTGGTTCATGGCTGCTTAAGGATTTATTAAATAGACATCTCATAGTTTAACATACCCACAGCGTTTGTCATCAGTATGCCTCAATTCCCCTTCACTACAGGACTACAACAGAAAAGACAACAGAGAGCTTCCAGGCCCAGTCAAACACACAAGCACAGTCATGGTAGCCCACCATTGTTTTCCACTCTCCTCCATTGTGGCTTTTAAAGTGCAGTAAACCTCATCGCAATAAACCTTTAAGCATGTTTAGAGTCCCAAGACCCCTCTCTGGGCTTGGGCGTTGCCTCCAACTATGATGCTATTGAGACCCGTCTTTTTTTAATTACACACAAGCCTACTTCTGTATGGCTCTGAAAGAGGCCCTTCTGTTTTGCATGTGAATCACATGTCCTAAATTGGTAAAGTAATCTTTTGTTTTTGTGAACCAAATTAGCTATGGCTCCTCTAAATATTGGGCAAATTCTAAATAATTTGGTTTACTTGCTTTTAGTTTTATGAGGGCACTTGCTTTACAAGTCAAAGGAGTGCCAATATGGAGTCATAAGCTTGTTTTGTTTTTTTTCCATATCACAAAATAGCATTGAAATGACATTAGTTAATGTGTTTTGTGCTTGTGGAGTTGCTTGACTTTTCTGAACAAACAACTACAGAGAATTGTAATAAATTATACAATTGTTAGTGTTTGAAGATACCTTTCAAACTGCAAATGAGAGTTGACTGGGTGCAAAAGCCATGATATATGCCACTGTAAACCAGCAGGCTTAGTGACCAGTTAAACTGACACCCATCCACATTTCATAAGGATCACAGGAATTAAAAATTTAACGAAAATGCCTCAGTTTACAAAGGTGGCAGTGTGATCTGATGCCACATTTACAGTAACATGACCTCCAGCCTCAACCGTTGTGCCTGTGCTCAGTTATCTTCAGCTGTTTCAAGAGTGCTGGTAACATTACTCTACCTACACAGAATTACTGTCCTTCCATGATGTTTAGGAGGCAGGTGGGAGGCTTAATGCTATTTTTTACATTGTCTGGTTTCTTCTGCACTGTGTCCATGACACATGCTACCCCACCCTCCCACAAGCATGCTTAGATGTGGCTTTCAAAGGCTAAAATGTGTCAAAGAGTAAAATACAGTGGAAACGAATCTGTCAGTGGTTTTTAAAATTATCTGTGACTGTTTCTGTCTTCATTTTAATATGACTGATTTGTTTTGTTTACAATTTAAATTCAAAGACTCTTACAAATGCTTTAAGATTACATATACTATAAAAGGAAAGTTTCCTCTTTGATTCATTATACTTACATAATATAGAATAAACTGTCCCTCAAAAACCTGGAGACATTAAGAATATGTTTGTATTTGTGCTTTTCTAGTAACTTTTCATTGTGTTGAACCAGGGATATACATTGATCCCTTAGTCCTCAAGGCACACTTCTACTCACATGACTGATGTTGTCTAATGCCTCAATTCAGGATTAAATTACAATGCCTTTTATCTGAAATTATTACAATGTAAGTATATCTACTTACAAATACTTGCCATAAATGCACTAAAATAAGTGGGTATCAACACAAGTTTTTACAGGAAAGAAGAAATATTTATATTGTAAGTCATTTTAATTAATGCACAAACAATTTTCAATAGTGTGTAACTTCAGGCATTACACAGGAAAGGAAACACAAATTATACTGTGACTGAGCAGCAGACACTGAGGCAGACACTCCCACTCTACATGCTGATGACATGGTCCTCTATATCACTCAGACAATTCAAATCAAGAGATCCCTGTCCACCTCTTCTTGTTTATCCTTTAGTGTTATCTAATGTGTTTCTCCAATAAGCATCAGTAATAAATATAGATTCTTAGACACAACTTTGTTGCTTAACTTTTTTTCTGTTAAATGCCAACAATTTTACAACAATTTTATTATTCTACTCACAGAAGCCTTAATATATGATCCTAAAACAGGACTTCTGCACTGTACTTGCTGACCTTACATCAAATTTGCACATAGACTAAGTCTTCTGTTAAATTCTTTATGCTCAGACTGTTGCTTTTTAGGTTATGGCACCCAAACATTGGGAGAGCCTTCCTCAGCCTGTCAGGTCAGCTGAGTCTGCTGAAAGCACATTTTTAAAGGTTGGCGTTCCCTTAATCTTTTCTCTGTACTTCCAGGAAATTGTTTACATCTATTGGCAGGTTTGGGATTGTGTATGTGGAATGAATGTTTGGTCATATAGTTGATTGTGTGTTTGTTTATGTGTTTGTTTGTTACATGTATATGTATATATGGCTCTTAATCAAAATGTGAAGCACTTTGGAATTATTTTTTGAAAAGTGCTATATAAATAAAGTTAAAATTATTATTAAAAACTTTGGCTGCAACTGAAAAAATAAAAACTAAAACATTCTTTTAAACACTAATGTAATGAAAGACTATTAAAATCCATCAGAGCCTCCTGTGTCTTGATGATAGAGCTGTGATATTGATAAGGCTGTCAGTTTACACAGTTGGCATTCTTGCCGGCTTTCTTTCCTCCCCTAAAATAGGCTAGATTTGATTAAAATAGCAACTTTTTTTCAGTGTTATTGACCAAAGAGTTTAAAGCACACACTTTTCCTTTCACACACACGCACTCACACTCCTGCTTTGTCTGCAGCACCTATGCTACTTTCATTCTGTGTCATGTGTTTAACCTTTTCATATTTTTCCCACACAGTAGTTTCACCTTCCTTTGTAAAACAAGCCTCTCTGCTGCCGGTACCCTTATCCATAATTGCCATCATTCAGATGCTACCAACACTGCCCCTTGCATGTGAATGTGCGGAGGAAACCCTGAGTCAACTCGGTGAGTTGATAGCCAACTTCATGTGACCGCTCGTCTCGATTGCTGATGTTATGGTAAGTGAATCCAGGTAACGGAAAGACACCCTGGGAATGTTGAACTTGCTTCATATTACAGGCTTTTGGATGATTTGGTGGGAGATCAGTGCCAGTACGACAAATCGTGTAGGAGGAGATACATGATGAGGAAGAAATATAATATTAAAAAAATTAGCTGAACATAAAGCATGCTGAGATCACTTTGCTTTAACAATCCCACCAAGTACTGTATAGCAATGACAGTCTTCTAAATATTTACGTAGACGTGATCTATTTGATGAAAAACACAAGAACAGATGGCTATAAACCTGTTTGCTTCAGGCAGACATTTTTTTAAGCCCTTTCCAAGATTTTCATGAAAAATCTGACTGTAGCATGTCAATATCCATATGCAAACACGCACACACACAAAACCACTCATAAAAGGGTATAAAAACGATGGAGAATGGTAAAGGTACTGTAATAGGAGGGTGTGTGTGTGTGTGTGTGTGTGTGTGTGTGTGTGTGTGTGTGTGTGTGTGTGTGTGTGTGTGTGTGTGTGTGTGTGTGTGTGTGTGTGTGTGTTTGTCTTTGAAGTGGGGTTGCAAGGGAATAAGGGTGCTTCTTGCTCCCTTTGTCTTGGAGTAATTCCACAATTTTGTCCCTAAGAAAAGGTCTCCCACTCACTGTGTCTACAAAGGGCCCCTCAAGCGTGACCCCTCATTATGTATGACCCCTCCCCTTACAACTGACAAGGCCCCTCAGGGCATCAAGCGTCAGCAACAGAAAAAAAAAAAAATCACACAAGCTGCATTTGCATTTGATTTGATTATCCTTCATGGTTGATTCATGGCCCTCAGAGCTTCTGTTTCGGGACTGTTTATACAAGCCATCAGTCTGACACACTTATTTGTGAAAGTGTGTTTTTTTTTTTTCTTACTAAAAAGCATCTAATTTCTTCAGCCTCAGAAACTTCTGATTTTTATCAGCAGGTACCATCTGAAACTAGTTCACCATCATTTCTTAATAGAGAAAACAGAGGGAGGGAAAATAAATGTGATATAATGTTGAAAGACATTGAAGTAATCCAGGTTAACTATGAATGAGACATCTGAACACCTAGAATACTTTTTTATGTACTTTCAAATTAGATCTGTGCTTTAGATACTGTAAGTTGGTTCATTGTGAATCTGCAGTGGCAAAAAGATTGACCACCTCTCCTGATTACTGCTTATTCCAGTGTGTTATGACCAGGTAACATGATGACTTTTCATATTTCCATCTGTTATTCGATCTTAGCAGCTTGTTAGAGACTGGTATTCAGTTTCTTTATGACAGTAATGTGGGAAAACATAAACACACAGTTTGGTCCATATTTGTTTGACAATGGCACAGTTTTTGTATTTTTGCCTCTGTCCACCACCACTTAGCCACTCTTGAATTTTTTCCCATCTGTGATAGGTTTATGTTGGTTTTTCAGCCTAATGAAGGCCTCTCTCGCTCTTTGCACTTTTAAAATTACAGTGAAAAGCTATGAAATACAAATTCAACACTTTGCATCAACTCTAGATATTATCTCTGCTTCATTTGTTGTGAAATAACAAGGGAACAGACCTCACCTTGCCATGAAACTGCTTGTCAGTCAACTGTCCTATTAATTTTGAGCCTATGAAAATGGGAGACTGTCTGTAAAAATGGCTGCAATTCTTACACAGCTAATACAGTAATTGCGTTAAACCACGTGAATTAAAGCTGAAAGTCTGCACTTTAATCTGAGCTTGATTGTTTGACTTAAATTTAACTCCAGTGGTGTAGAGAGTCAAATGAAGTGTGGTTTTGTCCAACAAATTATGGCTCTAACTATACTGCTGCAATTGCACATGCTTTTCTGAAGGATTCTCAGGTTGTTCATCATCCATTATATAAATAGTTATTGAACTGTGAATGTTTTCAGGACTTCGCACTAAAAGAAGAAAAAAATGTGCATAAGTTATTATGCAATGTTTTTTTTTTTTGTTCCAGTTGACTTGAGGTTAAATAGGACTGTCTCCTATACAGTGTTTGACACCTGTTATAGGGCATGGAAATAATTCAATTCAATTCCATTTTATTTATAGAGCACATGCAGTAAGATATTTACTTACTCCCTGGAGAAAATAATTCATTACACTACTCATTACTTTGCTTTTGCATTGCTCTGTAACATGACCTGAAATACATTGTCACATAATAATAATAATTATCAGTTAACAATAAAAAAAAATCTTAGGCTACAGTTCCAGAACACTGAAACAAATCCCTGTCCTAATGAGGAAATAGAATCTTTCTTGTGTTGTTTGTGGATGAACACAAAGCCACCAACACAAAGCAAAGTTACCAGCCCAAAGAGACTTCCAAGTGATCACCACTGCGATTCTGCTGTAGAAACAGGTACAGGTAGAATTGGGAGGCCACAATGCTACATGTCTGACTGCTCATCACTGCTTTTGTTACCTGTGGAAGATCAGGCTCTGGGTTATTTGCTAGCTTTGAGTTAGCATGCTGTCTGTGCAGAGGTTTACAAAGAGCTGATGTTTTTTTGGGCAGTATGCTGCAGTGGTTTTTGTCCTTGACACAGTTTGTATCTCTACTCCTCAAAAGCTGTAGACCACTCCACCATCATCCTCCTCCCTGCACATGAACTGAAATCAACTGATTGTAGCGCAAGTGCACAGCAAGAAAAATACACGTTTGATGGATTTTTTAAAAATCCATCTGCCTGGCGTGCAGACAACTGAAGAACCCTTGTAATGCACTTAACAGCATAATTATAAGTGTAATGTGATTACTGAATTTAGTACAGTAACTTGTTACATTGATGCATTACTGAGAAATGTACTGTGATTACAGTAACGTGTTACTTTGGATCACGTTACACCCAACACTGCACTTAACAGGTGGACTAAAAGTCTGTTTTTGAATTTATATAATTTAGTTATTATTGGTT
Source organism: Archocentrus centrarchus (assembly GCF_007364275.1). Classification (NCBI taxonomy): domain Eukaryota; kingdom Metazoa; phylum Chordata; class Actinopteri; order Cichliformes; family Cichlidae; genus Archocentrus; species Archocentrus centrarchus. The sequence goes on along the minus strand of NC_044349.1, from coordinate 15,658,308 downwards.
ATTGTTTCCAAAGTCAGAGTCTAAGAAGTCAACATGTCACATGTTTACATTTTGTCAACCAGTCATAGCAAATGTTGGAGTAGTCAGACAGTATGAATATAATAAGCTTGATTATAACTTGAATTAGTCAAAAGCCACTGAACCTGTACAAGTTCAGAATAGCAAAATATTAAAGTTAGTTGCAGGAGTTATTTTAGGACTTCTTGCTTTGCTTAATTAATTTGTTTGAAACACGCTGATTGTGTTTGGCAGCTAAGGAGACACTGAGAAATAGGGATCGAAAGTTGGTGACAAGCAAGTTCATGTTTTGAACATACTGCTTTAAAAAATAAATGTATATTAAAAAAATTCTCCTTTAAGCTAAAAAGTTCCTTGGCCTTTTGAGTCCTTTGAAACCTCTCTTTTTAAACATTTGCTATTACAAATTTCAGTAAAGGACAAGCAATTTAGTCTGAAATTAACACTCCTTTGTTTTAATCTGATAGCAGAGATAGCAGATATGCTTTTTTTTTTGTTAGACAACAGGAATGTGGCTGTATGTTTCAGCTCTGAGGCTGTTCAGATGCTCTGCTTTCCTGTTCCTGTTTGCCTGGTGCAAGGGAGTTTGTGTGTGTGCATGTGTGCATCTGAGCACATGTCTGCAGGGCAGCTGTGTCCTCGATATGTGGGGACCTGACCCAGCTGTCACTAACCATACTGTGGGAGGTCTCTCTGAAAGCGCAGAAATAAAATGTACATTTGTCTCTAAGCAGGAACTGGCAGGGAATTGTCAGTAGTTAATATAAACAAATGAGTCTTTTTTGAACACATCTCAACCTTAATTTCTCACAAAATATCTGTGTTTTTTATCAAGAATTCACACAGGACCACAAAAACAAAGTTTTCATTATTATGTATACTGTGCTGCAACAAAGCCTACAAGTTGTAAAAGCATACAAAAATACCAAAGGTCTGATTCCCGAGTTATTAATTTATTAACTGACCGAGAATTTTAAGATTCCACCCAGTCTTTTAGTAGCAAAATAGTTGATGACCAAACAAGTTATTATTAAAAACTGCAATATTGTTATATTGCTGCACTTTCCATTGGAATTACTGTGTAGTTATTTGACCCAGTGTAAGTAGTCAGGTCACAAAATCCGTAGCATGAAATATTACACATCAGCACAGTCATCCTTAGTGCATGCGACATGTTGAGAGATACTGTTTTCAATCGTACTTCATGTTGCAGAACTTCATGTTGCATAAAACTATATCTTTTATGTGTTTCCTCCGTTGTCCACAGTGCACAAAATGCTTTGGGGTTAAATATAATGTGGACAAGCCCTTTAAAGCGAATGCGAGCTGAAAGGCTGGCAAAGGCAAGGGGACGCAGCTGTCGGCAAAGCATATCTTTTTTAAGGGCTGCCCCTAATGATTGGAGACAGTTGGCAATTACGTAAGTATTCACTTTTAGGCCACTGGGCTGTACACTGTGTCAAGCCCCCCAGACCTTGGCACACATGCAGAAATGGGAAGAAGAAGAGGATGGTGAGGAAGGCGGGGGTGGGTGAACAAGAGCAAGAACAGAGGAGTGGGGGAGCTGGCCAAGAACCAACCAAGGGAACAGCAATGCACGTGCCAACGTAGAGAAAGCAACATACAGATGGAGAGAAAGAGAGGGGGATGGAAGAATGAGAGGAAGGAAAAGGGGGAAAGGGAGCAAGAACAAAGGGACAGTAATCACTGATTAAGATGGTGATAAGAAGGGGTGGGAATAAGAGAGGGAGCTAATGCATGCAGAAACAAATGATGTGCAGAAGTAAGCAGCACTACGCTACATTTCATACATGGCACAATTTCAAAAAATTGTGTTAAAGAATTTTTTTCCCAGGAAACGTTAAAATTACAATTAAGTTGTTTATAGAGGAGAAGACAAGCAACTAAAAACAGTTTAATTAAAAAAAATATATTCAGTGCACAAAAGACACTAAACCATCCGTCTTCTTATCCAATTCAGGGTCACAGAGGAGCTGGAGCCTATCCCAGCTGACGTAGGGCAAGAGGCAGGGTACTTGTCCAGGTTGCTAGTCTGTCGTAGACGCACAACCATTTGCACCTATGGGCAATTAGAATCACCAGTTAACCTAACCTCACTAACTGCATGTCGATGGACTGTGGGAGGAAGCCAGAGTACTTAGAGAGAAGCCCAACCAGATGGTGGATTCGAACCCAGGACCTTCTTGCTGTGAGGAAATAGAGCTAATCACAGCACCACCAAGCTGCAGACACTAAACCACTCCTCAAAAACAAATTTATTGTGTTATTAGCAACATGCCAGTTAGCACATAGCTTTAGTGTTTCCAAGATTGTGCAGTTGGCTTCACCACCTGTTTTTCATTCAAACCTGGAAGGTTAACAGCTGCCCGGTAACAAGATTGATGCACACACATATGCCCACACACACACTCATCTGGTAAGTGGGGATTCATAGTCATACTTTTGCTACAGTTTGTCTCAAAGTGCCACAGCAAAGGCAAGGCAAATGCAGTTGCTCACAAAGGGTCTAATTGCTTTTTCATTTGCTCTGTTACTGATTGTGATGAGTGGCTCAATGTCTCTGAGTAGCTCTCCTTGCTTGTTAATGCGTTATGTGTTTACTTGTGTAGATGTATGTGTGTGTGGCCAAGTCTGTATGGGTGTTTTCACCACCATCTCAGCAACTGTATATTGAGTGCCGTCTATGGCCTTTGCTTTATTAGCAGATTTGTCTGTGGTCCTTCGAGTGGCATCCCACAGAGCCCACTCATCTGTTGTCAAATATTTATAAATGTCACAGAGCTAAGGCCTCCAAATGATGCCAGGAGAGTCCGTACGGGACCCAGCTATAATGAGTGAGTTGGTTCATTGAAAACCTTCAGAGTGTTGCATGACATTGAAAATAAATTCAACCTACGCTGACCTTTTCTGCACATTCTCTTGTTCTACAAGATTAACTGAGCTGACTTTAATTAAAATTTCTTTGGAATGATTTTGTGACAAATTATCACCTATTATATTCCACTGACATTCATGCACCATTAAAAAAAAACTGCAGTTAAAAGAAAATGAAGCTTATCCTTGTTTAGCTGTTTTGGCCTTATGGATAGAAATACAATTGCGGCTCATGTTGTATGCCTACACCAAGCCATAACATCCATTTCTGTCTGAACTTGACCTTTGACCTTAGGAAATGTTTTCACTTTATCATTTTCCTTCTGTTAGATATTTGTGTCTTATCATAATCACAAAGATCCTGAACTTTAACAACCAAATTCTAATCAATTCCTGTTTGAGTCCAAATGAATGTGTGTGCTGAATAAATGGAATTAAATTTAGGAATCATACTTTAAATTTCCACTGATTTACCCTTTGGCTTCTGCATCCCAAACTACAGTACTGTGCAAAAGTCTTGAACTCACCCCTCATTTCTTTATCTCTTGTTTCCAATGAACCACTTTCTTGTAATTTTTAAACTTGAGGAATACTTCTTCAGGCTTCTTTGGACATTGGCTGCTTTTTCATATTTCTGCTGTTATTTTGCTTTGATCAGGATACTTCAGACCAACTTATATTTCAGCAAAACTTCTATTAGTATGGTATACATAGTGACATTTGTGTAAATGTGCAAATGCATTCACTTGCATTTGTTATTTATTGCTTTAAAACAGTGTCCCAATGAGGAAGCTTTAACAGAAAGGCTGTGTTTATTCCCTCAGACAGTGCTTGTCTCTTTTTGTTTGTATTAGAAGAAAGATAATCTTAATGGGTTAAGTCTTAAGAGCAAAAACACTGAACAACTTGTCGAGTTTGATTCAGGTCATTTTTGCATTTTCATGAATGCTTTAATTTACTTGGGAGTTATACCATCGCTGCCCAAGTAAAATCTTTCTTGGATCCTCAACATGCAATTAAGTGAAAATCAAAGTGGAGAATTTCTTTTTGAGGTTTTTTTTTTTTTTTTTTTTTTTTAAATGAGCCTAGATTTTATTTTTTTTAAAATAAGCCCAGATTTACATCCATTTGGACATTTTAGAACAATAGCATAAATGCACTTAAAGAGAACTGCATCAATTCAAACTCAAATATCATATGTAATCATAGATCATAATATTTGTTCTCCTAATGGGTCTCTGCAATGAAAGCTATCCATCATCAGCTCTATCCATCACTGGCAAACAATGCCAGAGAGCAGCAATCAAAAAGACAGCTGATTTAAAGCATGCGGGCCTCATTTGCATATTTTACTTCCTCCATCCTCAGTACTCTGTGACATGTCGTCGAGTTTGTCTCCTGTCTCATCACTCGTAAATTCCAAACGGATTACCCCCCTGTCTCTGACACGTTAGTAAGAAACGGCTTCGATTTTCAAAAATTTAATAAATAATAACTTGCAGGGCGGCTTGTCAAGCTGCGATTGCTAATCTATGAGGGAGGATTTGAATAAGTCCTTGGTGGCTCTGCACTCTCTCTCCTCTCTTCAATCTCTCTCTCATCCCTTGCGCAGCAACTGACTCAGAAGGAGGGCCCCTCTTCGAGAGCCCATCGCGCTAAGTGAGATTAATTTTGACATCATAAATAACTCAGAGTAGGTCGCTGCAGGGAGCTTGGAGACTGTGCCATGTTAGAGAAACAAATGTATTTGACTGTGATTTACCATTCCAATCCATGCTCTTAATCTGGTCTTTGTTTTAGCAAAGCACTAAAAAGCCAAGCTGGGACTTATCACAATGACACGCTGCATTGTCTCAAGTGTTCTCATCTAGATGGCTCCTTCAGAAAAGACTGATAGCGTTTAATGAATGAATCTTATTTATAACCTGTCCACCATTTTGACACTCACCATTATCCTTTTGTGTGGTGTAATTAAAAACAAGACAGCACAGCCAACAGAGGCTGTAAATTTTCACTGCAGAAAATGTTACACATCACCCGGTGTGTAACTGCAGCCAGCCAGACGGTATAATTCTTAGTACAGTGTAACATTTAAATGTGAATCCAAACTTTAATGACTTTTTAAAGTATTTGTGACCCAGTAACAGTAGAGGCAACTACTGTATAACAGTTTTTATGACGACAAAACTTTGACGTTTACGTAATGATAGATCCTGCATTGACCTTTTAGCTCTGTCATCTCAGTCTTTAGCTCGCTACAGGCTTCACCAGTGACTTGTTTTTTTCTTTATCTCTTTAACATTTTGTGTGAGATAGGTAGAACAAGCTTTCCTGCAAACAGCTGCCACTGGTTGTTCTCTATTCATTTTATTCAGTTAGCAGTGGGAGACACTGCAGCTCTGGGGCTCCTCTGACCTCAAATAACAAGCGAATATAAAAGTATTTGTTATTTATTTATTTACTGAAAAACTCCATGACCTACTTTAGAGCAGTGTTCACAGTTAATGCTGAAGGTCACCTGTCAGCTGTCAGCTTCTTAAGCAAGTCTTATTCTTTGGTTTCATCCCAGCCAGAGTTCTGATGGATTGAAACATAAATTAATAAACCCTCTTAAGACTAACACAGGCATATGACAGAATCGCTTCTCACAAACTCAAGCTACCCATAAATTTACAATGCATTGTATATTTACATGAGACCCTGCCGAGTGCACCTCTGCATGCGAGTGCATCCACTCTGCTGATTCCTTGCTAATCCCCCATCCTCTCCGAACACCAAAAGAACAATCGTAAAACACTAATAAACACAGTCAAATTCATTACAACACCAGATTTCAGAATAAATTAATATATGATTTCCTGTGGAGAAAAGGAAAAAAAAGAAACTGCCTACAAGGAAAGCAATCTAAACAGGATTGACCTTAACTCAAACAAGCCTCCTCGGCTCCTCGCTGAGGCTGAATTTGCGTGTGTTGGTCTGTATTTATTTGAGGGTGTCAGGGCCTGTTCCGCCTTGTTTACTGTTAAGAGGATGAAAATGAACAGCCAAATAGTGCTCCATTTATAAGCCTGTTTATACATGCTAATACCGGAGGCTGTTTTGCACCCACAGCAGCAATGCTGGATGTGACTCAATCAACACAAAAGTGCCCCCCCCTCCACACACACACACACACACACACACACACACACACACACACACACACACACACACACCTTCATAACCAAATATTAAAGTGCATTTAAAGATACAGTAAACTGTTTAATTGTGGCCGTGACTGAAAATATGACTTTTTGACATTGAGATTACTCTAAATCTGCTGCAGTGACTTTCTGAGCACCCAAATCTTATGTGAATATGAGCCACTCTATCTAGTCATTGATCACTACTTTTATATGTTAATCCATCTTAAGCAGCAATTTAAAAGGTGGTCAGTACATTTCTGACAAAACACAATATGAGAGGAGTGTTTTTCCTTTCATGAAGTTAAGTTCTACGTCCAAATTGACATTATATTATGGATAAATTGTGAGAACTTGTGTAAACAGTAGCACTCCTATATTACATGATAGTGAATATTGTAACAAAAGCACTGTGGATTTGATGAAGGTGTGACAGATAACAGCTATAACTAACTATGGATTTTGCTGCAATGGCCATTGTTGGTCCAGACTTTTACTAGTAAAACTTATTTTGTTTCTTAAAGTACGAGTAAGATCCAGAAAGAACTGTGTTAAGGTACAGGAATGTATCTGCATAATTCAGAACATAATCTTCTTAGAATGTGGTCAAATTTAATCTCTTCTTGACCAGTCAAGCACCATTTCTGTCTGACATTATTGACATGGACAGCGCTGATGTGTTCATAAGGTGCTTTGGGCATGTTACGTCTGAGTGGGAAAAACTGCCTGGGTTCCTCCTCTGCACTCACTCCGAGGGTATTCAACACCTCCTGACAAGAAGAAAACAATGAAAAGCAGCGACAAAGTCAATATTCCTGCACCTGCAGTGGACCCCTCCAGGACATCCACAGTGAAAGTGACAAACAAATATAGAACAGGTTAGGAAAGGGAAGCAGTTAAATTGGCAACTGAGTTTGAACATTTCTTGTTTGTTTTCTTTTTTTTTTTGGCAGAATAGATTATTGGCAGGCAATATTAAAAGCCCTACCCTGGCAATAGATTCCAATTGGCATAGCACATTTTGGGGGAGGATTCTGCCATCGTGGCTCAGCATGGGGCAACCAAGGAATCACACTTTTAAATATATAGACAACTCTAACTATGGATTTTACTTCTATAAATGTTTTGAATATTTGAGTTTAGCTTGGTGTATAAGTAGATGTCAGCCATGACAAAAAAAAAAAATACATTTTTATTGCAGCTAACATGAATTCAATACACTGCTTTCACGTGATTGCTGTGAACTATTTGAAAACCACCAAGGGCAACTGCATGAGTTTTTTTAAGTGCTATATGTACACTATATTTCCAAAAGTATTCACTCACCCATCCAAACCACTGAATTCAGGTGTTCCAGTCACTTCCATGGCCACAGGAGTATAAACCAAGCACCTAGGCATGCAGACTGCTTCTACAAACATCTGTGAAAGAATCGGTCACTCTCAGGAGCTCAGTGAATTCCAGCATGGTACTGTGATAGGATGCCACCTGTGCAACATGTCAATTACTACAGACCTCCAAACTTCATGTTGCCTTCAGATTAGCTCACATGGGATGTCTCTCAAGTTCATATGTGTGTGAAGGGAGATGAGTGAATACTTTTGGCAGTATAGTGTATGTCAACATTAGCTGAACTCTCAACTGTAAGATTGAGGACAAGCTCTGTCTATCAATACCTTTAGTTTCACATTAGCAGCTGAGAGGAGAATGAGCAATGCCTATTGGCCAGTTTCATTTAAAAATGTTTTTGAATATGCTAATATGCACTCCTAAAATTTGTCATTCTGGGTTTGTTGGGGGAAAGTCCAGTAAAATATTTTTACTCTCCAAAGAAAGTTGCATTCCGGAAAAGGTTACAGATAACTGGCCTAAGGCCGAAATTACACTCACTTGCAAATGTGCACAAGGACAGCTGCGGACACCACAGATGAGTAGTTGTTCTTATTTTTCAGTTTTCTAGTTTGCTTGGAGTCCACTTGAAGGATGCATGTGTAGTTAGAGCCCTTATAGTGTACTGTCTAAGAACAAGCTCATACTATCAAATGGAAGGGCACGCAGACATCCACACAGAATGTTGCGATCACCCTGTGATGGTGAAATTCACACCATTCTTACCCAAACCAGTCTTTCTATATTTGTGGAAAGTATGAGTACAGCTACATGTGCCACAACCCCCTGGTGTAGGTTTACAATAAGGGCCACACGGTTTATAGGTTTAAGTTTGTGTAGCATAATATATATATTTTTTATGCTTTCTGGCTACTTGTACATTAGATCTACATACAAACATTTTTTTTGTAACATATGTGTGCTGTAAGCTTGTGTTTTATCATTTAGCTCCTGCTTTAATTTTGTTAAAACTGTAACTGACCTCTCCACTAATTTTATGGTAAGTTTTGAGCTTCACAATTTGCATTTTTTCCCCTAAAAATTCTCCACCCCCAATCTCCTACATATCATCTGATTAGTTCTTGTTTTAATTATGATACATTTAGTCAACTGGCATTTTTTAACAGTCTGGAATGTGACAAGTTAGTGTGGGTCACACTTTTTCTGCATTCTAGTTTACTGACTAAAGTTTGATATTAAAAAGACTGCTTCCTTTACAAAAAAAGATCAGTGTTTAGTGTATAAAATACAAGTGTATGCATCTTAGGGTTAGAGTTAGATTTATGAACCATGGATTGTTCTTACTCAAGTTAGTTGATAGCTAATTACATGGTTGTTTTGATTAAGACAACCATGTAATTCTTTCTGCAGGAAAATGGATAATGAATAACATTAAGAAGACCAAGAGAAATATGCTGAATTCTGAAATTGGTACTTGTATTTTGTTGCAACCCCCTCCGCACACATTATTAAATATGTATTTGCAGCAAAAGATAATAATAATCACTGAATATATAAGGCCAGTTATATTCCCTTCACATGGATGAATTCTGTCCCACAATATTTCACACTCTTCTAAGCAGCAACGTGCATCAAAATAACAGCTTGTCCAAATGGAGAATAAATGCGGATGGATGGATGAGGCCAAATATACAATACTTCCAAATCATGCATGTTGTCATTGTTTCTGTCATCCTTCTTGATTTGCTGCCGTCTTTCATTTGTATACAGTCACTGCATTCTGTTTGCAGTTGGCTGCTACTGTCCCTCTGGCAAAGATGGAGAGACAGACAAACAGTCAGACAGACAGAGGTTTGAAAGAGTGACAGCTTAGCAGTTGCCTCCTGCACCCATACAGATTTGTTATTTGTGCAGTCACTCAGGATATTTCACAGCTGTGTTTACCTTGGACCCTGCCGTGAGTATTTGGTGGCATGGTCAGGAACTGCGTGTGTGATTGCCCATTCACATATACACTACCTCTCCATCCTCTTACGTACAGCCCACTCCAGTTTTTAATACATCCTCTGACACTGTCACATTGATCCACAATCTAAAGCCAAAGGTTTTTCACGGGGGATTTAACCATAATATGGCTGTCAGCTCCCCAATTAGATCGTTTCCGTGTGAAGTCATCATTAGCAGCTTCGGCTTACTGTAACTCTGGGAACTCTTCCAGCATTTCTGTGGATGGAAAGATCGACAGGATTTGAACAGCCCTGTTGGCGTTGGAAAGACTGGCTTTGTCTACTCAGTCTGGCCCATACATTCACAAAGCATATACAGGAAAGAGGGACCATACAGTACTAACCAAACAAATGCCTTGGCTTATGGAACCGTGCCTGAAGAAGGTTCAGAGATGTAGATAGAACAAAGGAAAGGAGATTGTGGTTTTTAGACTTTAACTACTTTATTTAAGCTCTGTGAATAATTACTCATTATTATTTCTAATCCCTTTTTTACCACTTTTCCCCCTAAAACTGACCTGCTGTAACATTCATGCCTTGGCATTGCCCAGCACAACAAAACTCAACCTCCAACAAATGCCACATTCATAAGTGTCATCACCATAATTTGCTGCAAAGAAAGGTGATTCTACTTGTTTTTGTGCTGTTCCTCTCCTCTTTCCCTCCTCACATTTTTATAGTACATTACCTCAGTAAAGTACTGTGCCTTTCTTTATCTGAATGGAGCTATTTGCACTTATAAATATATATATAAACATATAAAAAATACTTGTTCTCGCGTTCATTTTCTTTAACCTTGTCTGATGATCGACTGTCAAAATTGAATATTTTGAATATTTTTCAGGTTTAACCCTGTTCTGTTACCTTAACTTATGGAGAGGACTCAGGCTCTAACTGCATGATAAACGATCATCCCAAACCAAAATGCTCTCTGTCATGCTCATATCAACGATAATGATCCAGTTTTGTGCACTGAAATAAACTGCCTTTGCCTTTGTATCAGGCAATTACCTGTGTACATATACAGCATTCTAGGGTAGGTCTCTGACAAAAGAGAGGCAGAGAAAACAGTGGCCTGGTGTGCTTTTTCATTCATACTCTTCTCTAACAAGTCTACCTTGTAAATACCTGTGCACATCAGTTTGTACCAGATTTGGCAAACAGTAATCCCATATGTATATTAGATCCTCTCCTGCGTAGCTCAACACCAGATTCCCAGCAGATTCCCACTCCATATTTAACTCCACTGCACAAAGGTCTGCAAAAAGTAACATCAAATGCTGTGTCCCCTCACCTGGGGCGTTTAAATAATTTAATATTTTTTATCTTACAATGTAAATTTAAAAAAAAAGGAAAAAAAAGTGGTTCAGCTCAGGCTCTGCAGGCACTGAGGCATTCCACTCCAGGCTTTAATGGGGTGAGGTAGTGAGGATCAAGCCTTCATCCAGTCAAGACATATGTTGCCCAATGTTGCCGATTGCATTACGGTTCACATGTTTTATTCACGCTTAGCTGCTTGTTTTCTATATAAATTATGTTTCAGTTCACATGCAGGGGCACAACAAGCACATATGGATTCACTTTTACATGCTAATGAGGTCATGTAAAAAAATTTTGTGAGGTGGTGGTGGTGGTGGTGGTAAAGATGCATGCTCCACTTATGTATATGTCCCACCAGAAGTATTAGTGTAGTTTAGGTACATAGGTCTTGTAGGGCATATGTGCATGCATCACAAAGGGAATGCCCCTCCACAAGAAAGTACCTAATAATACACATAAGATATTGTTGAAGACATCTTGAAAACATGACTTAAATTGTGAGTTATAACAGGAGCCTAACTTAGTTGAAAGCAAAAATTCTTTTTTTTATTATTAATTTATCCAAATGAATGCAGTGTATTTATTTCCATTAAATAACTGTCCACACAGAAGGTTAAGAAAACCACAGTAAATCCAGTTCTTGGTGTGCAAGTCTGGGATAAACATAGATGTTTGCTGTGTGAAGAAAAGATACACCTTTTGCGCTGAATATTTTCATTTTGTCTGTTGTTGTTTTCCTGCAGCCATCAATGTATCATTATGTGCCTCTCTTGACCCCATCTCCATGGATAAAAAGATCTCTTATCTCGCTGGAGCGACATGGTTAAATAAAGGTTAAATTAAAACAAGACAAATACCATTCTTCACCATCAAATAGCTTCCTACCACCTCAGACATAGAGATCTGCATCAACCCTTACCATCTGTTGTGCACATACCTAAAAAAGCCCCTATCACAATCATCCTCTCAGGATCAAATCAGCAACTGTCTCAAAATGCAAACAGCGAAGGGGATCATGTCTCCAACAGCCTGTCAGCTCTGCTCACGTCTTTATCTTTCCCCTGTGTCTTTCTGCAGAGAAGACAAGTGGGAGAGGGCCCTGCCTGTGGCATACGGAAGAAGGAAACGTCCATTCTAATATCCTGTCTGGGGCGTATACTCTGTCAGCCTCACATCTATCAGTCCATCTAGCTGGATCCGGTGTAGGGAGGACACAGCCGCACTGATATCTGATGTTCTCCTTTTTCATCTTTTTTTTTTTTGTTTGAAACATTCAGTCACAAGGACATGCAGCAGATTACTGGGGAGTGAAAGCACACATCCTAAAAGCTTGATGGGGCACGCATAGAAATAAAATCCCAGCATTGTGTTGCAAGTGCTTAAGAAAAGAAAGCCATAGTTTTCAAATGCAAAAAATGCACAAAACCTGGGAAACCTTGGGAAACACTTCAGAAGAAAAAAATGAGATCTCATAACTTTTACAACTAATGATTTTAATAGAGTTTTATCTAAGGAGGGATGTAAAAATGTCTCATTTTTATTTTATTTAATTTTTTAACAAAGAGCCTGTCAGCTTTCTAAAGATGTGTAACTTTGACACCACTGACACATGAATTCTCAGAATAACTTTTGGGACTCAAGGTCTCAGCACACTGAGGGATTTTAAAACTATTATTTGCTTATTTTTTTTCCCAGAGACCTACTGTTGGCAAACAGCAGTAACCACTGAGGCAATATTGACTCAGAATAGCAGAGAGCAAACAGTGTACCTCCCATTTGAGCAGCCATTTTTGCCAAAACCCAACAACTTTAACACGAAGTTGTGTGTTCGTTGACAGCTAACTTCATCAAAATACATAATTTACTCTAAAAGAATGGACAGGGGTATTTTTAGGGTTTCAGTTCATCATTTCTGGCAGTTTCAGTAAGCGGCATATTCACACATGTTGAGGGGGGGAGCGGAGGTGGGGGGGGGTGATATGGGTAACAAAGGAAGTGAGGAAAGGAAACAGAGAGAGAGAGAGAGAGAAAAAGTAACAAAACGACAGATCCACATCTGCCAGAGCCTCACTCATGGCACCTCTCCATTTTGCCTTGCATGACCTTCTCTTAAAGTACAGGCTGTGAGGTTTTTCCCAGTTTAAAAATAGTCGCTGCTAAATTCTACACTTCGCTGAATTATTTTGACAGTGAGGGGCATTTTTTTTTTCTTCTTTCCTGCTAACACTGCCACCTCTACCTCACCCTTCATTGCATATTGTACAGAGAAAATGCCAGAAATATGCCCAAAGGTTTGTACCCATCACCTAACAAGTTTACCCATACCACGCATGTGAGCTTTCAGAGTTTGTTTGTGGCTACACAAAGCTCCCATTGCACAGCAGAGGTGTGTAAATACCTCTATCTGAGATTTTATTGTTGCACCTAAATGCAATGTGAATGGAACTGACTGAATTCTCTCAGACAAGGTGTGAAATTAATATTTCCACAAATCACTTTTGTATTGAGTTCTAACGTTGTTAACGACCAGCTGGAAACTGGGTGTCATGGTGTGAAAAATAGCCAAACATAACAGAAGGTTAGTAGTTACAGTTACAGTTTTTTTCTCTTTTTGAACAACAAAAGAATATGAATCAATTTGTGGGAAAGTTTCCCATCTGGAGGATACATGGAGAATATAGGTTTACATTTCCTCTAAAAGAGGGAAAATGAAAGAGGAATTTCTAGGGGAAAAAACCCCTGTAACATTACTTATCAGTTATCCGATAACAGTCTTTCTTCTTCAGCAGAGTATCTATTATGAGTTAGTAGAAATGCTGAATGTTTTTGTGGTGAATCTAATTATCCCTACCTTATACAAACACACACCGTGCTGTCATCTCAGCCACCAACTGCACAGCCTCTCTTCTGGCCTGCGCGCACGCAGGCAGGTTGATAACAACAGAGGGCCCATAAGGAAAAAGGAGGAGGAGGAGAAATAAGCACTTTATCCCCCTCAAAAGTCTCAAAACCAAGTAAGTTGGGATTCCAGCAATGTTTTTCAAGTTTAGAAATACTGTTGCTAGTTTGCTAACTAATCCTAGGATAATGTTGCCTGTTCTTCTAAACTGAGCACAAAAAGTAAGAAAATGGCAATAAATATTATACCACAGGAAACACTGTTTATTTCTCCTTAAATGGAGCCACATTTGTAAGGAAAATGCATTTGTGGGTTGAGCAGCAGAGTCGAGTATGTGGGTTATGCCCATGAAAATCTTCTCTGCCAATGCCAAAAAGCTTGTTTTGCTGTTGACCCTTGTTTGGTGTCATTTAGTGGATTGAATGACGAAAGTCGGAAGAAATGTGACACACTGGCAATTAAACAATTTAACAAACAGGGACCACAGTAGCACCATACACAGACACAACAGCCTGGCACCTCCTCCTCATGCTGGTCACCAGCTTGGTCACACACTGCTGTGGGATGGCATCCCATTCTTCAACCAGCAATCATTCAATCCAATAAACTACACCAACCAAGAGTCAACAACAGAATAAGCTGTTTAGCATTGGCAGAGAAGATTTGAGAAGTTTTTCCTGGGTGTAACCCACATACTCAACTCTGCTGCTCGACCCACAAATGAATTTTCCAAACAAACGCGGCATCATTTAAGTGGGAATAAACAGGCTTTCCTTTTTGTGCTAAGTTTATTTTTCAGCCATCTTCAGTGATATAATTTATAGGTGCCTGATTCTTAAAAAATAACTGAAAATACAGATGTGTGATGCTTTTAAAATGTGCTGAAACTTTTCAACATAAACTATTCAAAGCTTTGAAAATCAATGAATGTGATTTCAAATGTCACTGAGGGCATTTGGTGCCACACACACATTTTTTTTTCTTTAAATAGCACTTATTAAAAGGAATGATGACAAATATAATACAAAAGGAATAACAATGTCAATAACAACAACTTATCGAGCGCCATCATTCGCTCCATCATTCTCACAGTCCCATCATCATCATCATCATCATCACCATCAAATATGAAATCATAAGAAAAAAATAAGATGTCTGACTCCATGGATTCATTTTCTTAATCGAGGTGGTGTTAAGCCACACACACATTTAAAGAGGTTGCATCCCAAAACAAAAGAGACAAAAGTAGCCTGGTATTAAGGCAGAAGCTAACAAAAAAAAAAAAAATGAGACGTATGTGTGTTGATGGGTAATATTAAATGAGAAAGCAGAAAATTATTATTTGAACATGAGCCAGAACCTCATTGCAATATATTGTGGTATATTTTTAATTGTAACCTAGTGCCTAACTATTGTGTTTTTCTATACATAAAGGCATTTCCACCACAAAAATGGTGGTTTAAAATTCATCAGAATATAGAAAATGAAAATGAATGAATTTCCTAGTGTACAATTTGGTTATTTTTTTTAATTAAACACAATGTTTAAACAATTCACAATAAATTCTTACAATAAGGGTTGCAGGAGAAAATGCAGATGTGGCCACTTTCAAACTTTCAAATCAATAAATCATAGAAGCAGCTGTAAAAATAAGTCTTTTTCTTTGATATTTGCTTTCTATGGAGCCTAATGCTAGTTCACATGTGTTGTCTTGTTTTTCCCATTATCATGTATTGTTTAAACATTTTCCCTCGGAAATGCCGTCTTTTTCTTCCTTTCTTAATCATGGATGTAGCATAAATTTAATGTGCATACCTTAATAATTCCTCTAAAACATCAGCTCACAAACAGCTCACACAGGAGGAACATTTATTGTTCTATGAGAATAACTGCAGCTGGAACAATGACAATTGAAGCCTAAATTGATACCATGAATGTGACTTAAAGGGCATTCTTTTTGAATTTACCTTTGGATTTCTGCATAGCAAAACACCTTAGCTGCATTTGAGATATTAGTGGCAGACCTCTCAGGTTTCTGTTTGTCTCTTCTTGCTTCCTTTGTTATTATAGGTTCTACTAACACAAATGTAAGTTATGTCAAATGACGGCACCTATCTCAATGAAGGGTTGAGGGTTTATTTATTGTTACATACAATGATGATAAATTCTGATTTAGGCATTTGAGTGCAAGTTGCACGCTTTTCTTGGGTTCGCAGCGATTATAAAATATCACACGTCAGTTCCCTCTGAGGGGAATAATTGGAAGATGTAAAGGTCCCCAGTGTTTGTGCTCGCTACTGTATATACACTGTATGTGGCCGTCTGCCCCCTGGATTTTGCTATTGAAGGTGTCACTGTTGATGTTATTTTGAGGATGAAGAATGGGGAAGATGGTGGGCGTGGGACAAGGATTCTGCATGGGTCCCTGAGTACAAAAAAACAAAACAAAAGAGAGCCCCAATCACCAGCATGGGTGCAAAGTGCAGCTGCCCTGCTAATGAGATTTTAAATGGGCCATAATGCCCCCTTAAACTGCCCCTACATTGAGAATTATATGCTTCATGTGCTGATTTATTCAAAGGGCGAGGGGAATTCGCCACATGTATGGATACATCTGTGCATGCGTGCGTGCGTGTGTGTGTGTGTTATTAGATACAATAGCCTGGAGCTAGGTTGACTGTCAGCAAGCTGTGTTTTCATAGGACAAATGGCCTCGACATTCTTTATGGCTGACTGTTACCAAAAGAAAAGTAAAAAAAAAAAAGTACATGATTTATGACAAATAAATTGTCAGAATCAAGTACATAATATGTCCCGGTGGGTTTGGTGTATTTGGTATCTCACTGTCCTGCTCTAAACCCGTTTCTTGGCTTAATGGATCATTTTCACTTTATTTCCAGAATGTCCATCTCAGTTTGCAATGCAGCACCATAAATAATAATCGAGACATTAAACACAGCCATCAACATGATAATCAACATGAATGCAAACGTAAGCTGTTTCATTCATGCGGAACGCGCAGTTGATTCTTGTCTATTCCCAGTAACTCTATTCCCAAACCTCACTTACTTGGTTCATTGCTTTTGCAAGTGAGCTGTACACAGCGTTAATTGCCAAGATATTGGCTTTTATATATTGACTGTGTACTTATTGAGGAAAACAACACCTAAATTAGAATAAATGGGTAAATTATGTTGTTGTTTTGAAGCAGAAGGGAATAGATTGAGGGAAAGAGAGAGAATAAAGAGACCAAAAAAAAAAAGAGGCATTGATCTCTTGATTGGGCTTCCTTGTTAGCAAGCTGAGAGGATGTGGTTATTTGGGGATTGAACAAGGACAGCAGCTGAGAAAGAAAGAAATAAAGAAAGAAAGAAAGAAAGAGCTAGAAAGAGCATATGTGATGTGTATGTGTTGTGTGTTGTTTGTGTTTTGTACCAGCAATAAGATCCACTTACTTATTTCAGAGGGACAACCCCTGTTGAGGATGAGTATAAGGGTCTGCATTTGTGTGGTTTTTCAGTGTATCAACCCGTGTACGGCTCTGTTTGTGTGCGTGTGAGTCTCCTGAGTGTACAGTCCGTGTATGAAACCCAGTGCATCAGTGACTGAATCAGAAGAAATCGCTCTTTCTGGCCACTAAAATGCGACTCTGTCTTTCTCCAGAACACACTCACACGACACACACTTTAATAGAGACGGAGAGTTACGGGTCGTATGAAGCCATCTTTTGTATGAGCTATGTATGCTCTTTGTGGAGGAAAATTGAAAAACATTAGCATGATAAAGGCTGGCTGGGGCTGCCTCCCTGATCATGTGACACATTACTGAAAAAGCGCATAGATAGAAAATGACAGCCAGCTCATTCACACACACAGAAACCAATGGGTGTGCCAATAAGGTCTGGGAGAGGCAGCATTCATGGCATTCAGCGCACAAGCAGCATCAGTTCAGCATAAAAAAAAGAACAACACTTGCTACTTGTCATTTTTTGGGAGGGGGGTGTTCTAAATACACAAACTACTATATACTGTGTGTTCTTTTCTTTGATCTCTCCTTTCTGTAATTTGTGTGTGTGTGTGGTGTGTGTGTGTGTGTGTGGTGTGTGTGTGTGTGTGTGGTGTGTGTGTGTGTGTGTGGTTTCTATGTGTATGTATGTGTGGGTGGGGGGAATGCAGGCATCTGTGGGCCTCCCTAATTAAAGAGTGCGGCTGGGCCAAGCTCTTGTTTTTAAGATCCCATTTCAAAGCAGGAGACATAGAGGGCTTATTTTTGAGCTGGGAACGTGTTGGTTTATCCACAAACCTCACTTGCCTGACGACTGACAAAAATCGGTCCATGAGGATGCATCAGAAGTGATTTTTAAGCTAGAACTGTGTTGTTACATGGTGAAAGACAGACAAAGGCCATGTTCTCATCTGTCGCTGTGTGACTCTAAATGCTGATGATAAGTGATTTGGTATGGCGGTTGTGTGAGGCTTTATTTAATGAAGTGATGACTGAAGGGAGGAAAAATGCCACAAATTGTCAAACTGAGCCCAACACCTCCCCCTTGTGGAGTAGCAATGAACTGCATCTCATTAATGTTATAATGCATTCAAATGAGGCCCGTTTCAAAATCAGGTCAGCTGAAATGAGATTTGAAGTAATTTGTTGAACCTTCATGTTTTCATTTTAAAGACTTATCTTTCTTTGTGTTAATGCTTCAATGAAATGCTCCATCTTCAGACTACATGAGTGTATATAGTTGTGTAAAATGTACCTTTTTTTTTATAACCAACATCGCTGAAGCACTATCAGCCCTCTTTGTTTCCTTTGACATCAAAGCCAGCTTTCCATGTTGGTGCTCATCCTCATTAGGCAGCACAAAAGGATGATTACATCAAACGTGTGTGCAGCCATAAAGGAAAATGTGTGCAGCCAATAGTTTCACCTTACCTCTTTATTCAAAAAAAAAATAGAGTGGGTGTGTGTACAACAACCTATAATCTGCATAAATTTTATGACAATGGCACACCCTGATTTTTTTGTGCTTGGAAATCTCCTTCCCAGCACAACAAATGTTTGCATAACAGCTATGGTGTCAAGTGGAAACATGTTGAAGTATATATCAGCAGGACACTGAACTCCTGCTGACTTGTTGTAACCAGCACTGAGATAATTCATTTGGTAATTTTTTTTTTTTAAGAGATGAAATGCAGTACTTATTTAATAGAGAGCAGCTTTAGAAAATCTGGATGAGCATGTCTTTTTTTTATGCAAGTATACACTAAGAGGCAATGTGACAAAAAAAAAATACTGTCCAATGAGCTCTGACTTAAAGAGTGTTTCCTTTGGCCTGGTAAATGTTAATAAAAAGGAAGATGCTGTCCTCTAGTGACAAATGATGTTATAGCAACCTAACGACCACTGAGAGTAAAATTTGTAATGGGAATAAATCCAGTGTTTGAACATTTGTGCCATATGGCAAGAATCAGTGAAAGACTGCAAGGTATTATGATGACTCAAAACATTAAAAATAAGGCACGATGTGCCAGATGTCAAAGGGGTAGTCAGTTTTTCAGATGCATTTTAAAAAAATGTATTTACAGGTCACTCACCAGCCACTTCATTGGTTACTCTTTATTAGTATCAGGTTGGAAACACATGTGCCTTCAGAACTGCAGAAGGCATTGCAGTGAATACAGCAGCAGCTGTCAGAAGGTGGGTGGACTGTGGTCATGAAGAGATGGGCATGGTCAGCAATGGCACTCAGGTAGGCTGTGGTTTTAAATGATGCTCAGCTGGTATTAAATGTGCCAAGAAAAAAAAACCCCACACCATTAGACAGGATGGCATCAAGCTAGGATGGATCCATGCCTTGATGTTATTTACACCAAATTCTGACCCTCCCATCTGAATGTCACAGCAGACAATGAGACACGTAATGGATTTCCAATCTTCTGCTGTCAAATTTTGGTGACCCCATGCCAAATGTAGCCTCAATTTCCTGTTCCTACCTGACAGGAGTGGCACCTGGTGTGGTCTTCCAAGGTATTTAAAACCCAGTGGGGGTTGTCCCCTTGGAGGTGGTCATTGAACATTCCCCACCATATTACATGACCTTTTGAGGTATTCTGAAGTAAGGTGTGAGTGGAGTTGAGGTGACTGTTAGGGGTGCGTTGTAGGTGGCTGCCAGTTGGTGTCGTAAGCCATCCTTTATCCATTAGGTGCAGATGTACAGCTGAGATGTACATCTGCAGATGTACAGGTGGCTCTTCTATGTTGTGCCATGCATTTGTAGAGTGGCTGTTTGGTTTCTCCAATTTACAGGTCCGAGTGGGTGACCTCAATAGGTCACATGGGTGGGACAAGATCTCACAGTATTTTTTTTTTCAAGCTCTTGAGACTATCATGACCTGGATGACTGAGAACCTACACAGACAATAATAAAAGAGATACACTGGTGGAAATGACACTGTAAGTTAGGACTAGTCAAAATCTTAAAATGTTACTGAGAAGAGATATGTTTTCATATGGGATTTTAAAATGGTTAAGGAAGTAAATGACCTAATCTGGAGAAGGAGGCAGTACCAAAGTTTTGGAGCTAAAACTGTGATTCTCGGTCAGCTGTACTAGACGTTCAGGAATTTGGAATTATCAAAAGCTGTTGATGACCAGACCTAAGTGAGCAGTGTGGGACTGGAAAAGATCTGATAAATAACTTGGAATAAGCCCATGTAAGCACTTATATGCGACCAATAATATTTTAGAACTGATCCTATACTCCACAGAATGCCAATTTAAGAATTTAAGAATAGGTGAAATATTATCGTGCTTCCATGTACCAGTCAGGAATATAGCACTGACATTTTTAAACCAGTTGTTATTGTGATTTCACTGTTTTTCTCATTCCAGCATATGACAAACTACAGTAATCCAGGCTGGATGTAAAAATGTAAAAACATTAATGACCTTCTCAAGGTTGGTTGTAGAAAATTTAACTTTTATTAAAAGTCCTATTTTTAAAAAAGTCAAATTTAAGAAAATAATTAAAGATAATACCAAGTTTTTTTGTTTTGTTTGTCTAAAGTTTAAGATATAATGCTAGGGACCTGAGATATGAAGGAGTAAATGTAACTGCCTGCCACTGATTGAGATGAATCAGTGCTGTTATGTAAGAAAGACTGCAGCTGCTTGAAAACCACTTTCTCCAATACTTTAGATAGAAAGGACAGGGTATCGATGGTCTTTAGGCTAACACCATCTCTGTCACTAAACAAGTATTTATAATCATTAAAATCGATGGCCTGATTACATGTAAGACTTATTTGAACAGAGAAGATGTCTGATTTACATGTAGTTGCCATTAACTTATCAACAGTATTAGTTAGGGCTGAAAGGGAAGCAGACTCAAAGTGGTCCAATAGAATACTGATGGAATTTGAACCGAATTGATCATTATTGAATATTGTAGAATTATTTCTGAGCCCCTATCAAAAAATAAAAATAAAAAAATTAGGAAAGTGTCACAAAGAGCAGGAGACATGCTTGAAAGATTGGGGGGGGTTGTATTCGTGCTCTGAATGAGTAGAAAATAAGTCAGAAACATATCATCACCCTCCAAAAATAATGGCCTAAGCCATTTTTTCAGGTTCTTCAAATACTGAAAATATGATGATTTTGACAAAAATTTAAATTTTCATTAAAAAAATTACTTAGGCCATTAATTTAGGAGAGTGACAATATATTTTTCTTGAAGCCCTGACAGGCTCCTGATATCAGTTTAGGCAATTTCTGCAAATTTTACGTCATTTGCAATTCATATTTTGCCCACTTTCTTTTAGCTCTCCTGCATTGTTGTCTGAGTGCCTGAGTAGACTCATACAGCCATGACCTCATGTTGTGATTTAGGGCAGTATGACCTCAGTGGAGCAACAGAGTCCAGGATAGCAGTGCAAATAATGTTAAAAGAATAAAAAAAAAAAAAAAAACTATAGAACAAAATGAACATCCTCAACACTGCAGATATGCAGAGAAGTGACAGAACCAGATCGAGTGTAGCCCAGCTCATGAGTCGGTCCTGTTCAGTGTTAAAAGGCTTAATAAGGTTCAAAAAATCTCTTACACTCGGATATAAAGGACAACAAACATGGATATTAAAAATCACAGAGAAAAATCACTATTTAAATGTCATATTTAGGTATAAATATCAGTTGAACATTCTGAAAACTCCTTGATAAAATCATTACTAAGTTTAGATTACAGGAGATGATATACCAGGACACAAAGTATGCTCTCTGCTGTACAAGTTCAAACACTTGCAGTTCAAAGCTATAAAATAGTTCACTTTTCACTGGGTGGCAGGAGAATTTTTTCTTAAAAACTAAAAAAAGACCTCGTTCCCCTGCCTGTTAACCTGGGAGAACTAATAAATCCACACTTATTGGGCAAAAGTTCAGAGAAAGCACTTTACTCACCAGTCAGCCAGGTCTCAGTCAGAGAGACTTGGCTGACTGGTGAGCACAGAACATTTCCAGTCCACAAGAGCAAAAGTAATTTAATATAAAAGTTTATTGGTGAGTGATCTTGCATTCCCCAGTAAAACCTTTATATTGAATGACTAGCTAGTGTTCTCTGAATTCTGACATCCACAAGACATTTTCACCTAGAGAACTCCTGCTCACCTGATTTTTTTTTCTCTTTTTCAGACTGTTCTCTGTAAACTCCAGAGATGGTCATGTGGGGAAATCCCAGCAGAGCAGCAGTTTCTGAAACACTCAGAGCAGCCCACCTGGCACCAACAATCATGCCACATTCAAAGTCACCGATGCTCAATTTGAACTTCAGCATGTGGTCTCAAACAGATCTGCATGCTAAAGACATTTATTAGCTGATTAGAGATTTGCATTAACAAGCAGTGAAACAGTAGTGAGTGTATGTAATATCATCTGAAGAACACTCACAGCTTCTGCCATACAGAATCTAAAAGTAGAACAGTTAGTTGTTTATGTTCTTTCTTTTTTTTTAACGAACAATTAGTTTTGATATTTGCAGACCAAAAAAACAACAAACAAACTGTTAACGACTCCTTTGGGGAAACAGTTCATGAAAGTTGATTCATTATATGGCACAGAAATGGAAAAAAAATGACAGAAAGGAAAGCACTGTTTTGGGATGAGATGTTGTTAACAAATATGCAAATGCCGATCTCTCCCTTTTTTCCACCCTGAGCACTCAAATCAAGATGAGAAAGTCTTAAAAGAAGTTGTTGAGAAATTGTTTTGTTACCCAGCATCCTGCCTGGTTGGTTGGCAAAGATATTACTAACAGTTGGAGTTCATATTCAACTTAGAGCCCTAAACCTTGTGTCCTGTGTGTCATCTTTTACATGTTTGCTGCTTTACCTGCAACTGTTTGTAACAGTAAATGATTTTTTCTTCTGAATTACAAATGGAAAACATTATTTACAAGGATTTTCCATCCATCCATCCATTCTCTTCCGCTTATCCGGGCCCGGGTCGCAGGGACAAGAGCCTAAGCAGAGAAGCCCAGGCTTCCCTCTCCCCAGCCACCTCCTCCAGCTCATCCGGAGGGACCCCAAGGCGTTCCCAGGCCAGCCGAGAGATATAATCTCCCCAGCATGTCCTGGGTCTACCACGGGGCCTCCTGCCAGTGGGACATGCCCGGAACACCTCACCCAAGAGGAGGCCAGGAGGCCATCCTAATCAGATGCCCGAGCCACCTCAACTGGCTCCTTTCGATGTGGAGGAGCAGCGGCTCTACTCTGGGCCCCTCCCGGATGGCCGCACTCCTCACCTTACCTCTAAGGGAGAGACCAGCCACCCTTCAAAGAAAACTAATTTTCTGCCGCTTATTCTTTCGGTCACTACCCAAAGCTCGTGACCACAGATGAGGGTAGGAACGTAGATCGACCGGTAATCGAGAGCTTCGCTTTTACGCTAAGCTCCCTCTTCACCACGACAGACCGATGCTGCATCCCGCATCACTGCAGAAGCAGCCCCGATCCGTTTATTGATCTCCCGCTCCCTTCTCCCGTCACTCGTGAACCAGACCCTGAGATACCTGAACTCCTCCACTTGGGGCAAGAACTCGTTTCTGAGCCGGAGAGAGCCACTCCACCCTTTTCCAGCTGAGGACCATGGCCTCAGGACTTAGAGGTGCTGATTCTCATGCCGGCCGCTTCACACTCAGCTGCGGATCATTCCACTGCGAGCTGGAGGCCACCCCTGATGAAGCCAACAGGACCACATCATCTGCAAAGAGCAGAGATGAGACTCTGAGGCCACCAAGGAAGAAGCCCTTCTGCCACCTGTCTACGCCTAGAATTCTGTCCATAAAAATTATGAACAGAATCGGTGACAAAGGGCAGCCCTGACGGAGTCCAACACCCACAGGAAACGAATCAGACTTATTAACCGGCTATACGGACCAAGCTCTCACCTGCGGTTGTACAGAGACTGAAGGGGCCTGCAACAACGGGCCAGACACCCCATACTCCTGCAGGACCTCCCAATAGATACCCCGAGGGACATGGTCGAATGCCTTCTCTAAGTCACAAAGCACATGTAGACTGGTTGGGCAAACTCCCACGCACACTCGAATATCCTTGAGAGGATAAAGAACTGGTCCAGGGTTCCGCAACCAGGATGAAAACTGCATTGTTCCTCCTGGATCCAAGGTTTGACTAACGGATGGACCCTCCTTTCCAGCACCCTGGCATAGAACTTACCGGGAAGGCTGAGGAGTGTGATCCCCCGAAAGTTGGAGCACAACCCTCCGGTCTCTCTTCTTAAAGATGAGGACAACCACCATGGTCTGCCAATCCAATGGCACTGTCCCAGATCTCCACCGGATGTTGCAGAGGCATGTCAACCAAGACAGCCCTACAACATCCAGAGCCTTCAGGAACTCAGGGCGAATCTCATCCACCCCAGGGGCCCTGCCACCAAGGAGTTGTTTAACTACCTCAGTGACCTGGTCAAGTCATCCCCCTCATCCCCAGACTCTGCTTCCACTACAGAAGGCGTGTCAGTGGGATTTAGGAGGTCCTCGAAGTATTCCTTCCACCGTCCGACTATAGCCTCAGTTGAAGTCAGCAGCATCCCACCCGCACTATAAACCGTGTGAGTGGAGCACTGCTTTCCCCTCCTGAGTCGCCTGACAGCTTGCCAGAATCGCTTCGATGCCATCCGAAAGTCTTTTTCCATAGCCTCACCGAACTCCTCCCACACCCGAGTTTTTGCTTCGGCCACTGCCCGAGCTGCGTTCCGCTTGGCCTGCCAATACCTGTCAGCTGCCTCCAGAGTCCCACAGGCTAACCAAGCCCGATAGGACTCTTTCTTCAGCTTGATGGCTCTCTTCACCTCCGGTGACCACCATCTGGTTCGGGGGTTACCACCACGACAGGCACCAACCACCTTGCAGCCACAGCTCTGAGCAGCAGCCTCAACAATGGAGGTGCGGAACATGGTCCATTCGGATTCAATGTCCTCAGCCTCCCTTGGAATGCTGTCGAAGTTCTGCCGGAGGTGGGAGTTGAAGATCTCCTGGACTGGGGCTTCTGCCAGGCGTTCCCCAGCGCACCCTCACAATATGTTTAGGTGCGCCAGGTCTGTCCAGCATCTTCCCCCACCACCTGATCCAACTCACCACCAGGTGGTGATCAGTTGGCAGCTCAGCTCCTCTCTTCACCCGAGTGTCCAGAACATACGGCCACAGATCTGATGATACGATTACAAAATCGATCATCGCCTGTGGACCTAGGGTGTCCTGGTGCCATGTGCACTTATGGGCATCCTTATGTTTGAACATGGTGTTCGTTATGGACAAACTGTGGTTTGCACAGAAGTCCAATAACAAAACACCATTCGGGTTCAGATCAGGCAAGCCGTTTCCTCCAATCACACCCCTTCAGGTCTCACTGTCATTGCCCACATGAGCGTTGAAGTCTCCCAGCAAGACTATGGAATCACCAGATGGAGCACTCTCCAGCATCCCGCCCAGCGACTCCAAAAAGGGTGGGTACTCTGAACTGTCTTTCGGCGCATTAGCGCCGGACAGGGTAAACTGTTCCCTTGCTGTTACAAACATAGGGTCTTCTGAACCGCTCTTTGTCTCGACCCTAACCCAGGACCAGTTTGCCATGGGGGACCCTACCAGGGGGACAAGCCCCCGGGCAAACATAGCTCCTGGGATCATTGGGACACACAAACCCCTCCACCACGATAAGGTGGCAATTCACGGAGGAGTGCAAGGATTTTATGTATCAAATATATTCGTTATCAGAAATTTTAATTTCTTATCATATACTTCAGACTACTTGAACTGACTCGTCACACACAAGTTCCCCTGTCTGAGCCCAGATTTGTCTTTTTGATAAACCTTTATGATACCCGTAATTAACAAATAGTAAAGTGATTAATTAATTAAACTTTAGCACATGTGAAGTTTAATGTTAACAAACAATGAAATTATAATTAATCATTAATTATGCTTGCAAATCATTAAATTATAATAAGATTCATTTATGTAATTAAATTGTGCAAAGAAGTAAATAATATTTATTAATATATATTTTGTTTTGTATGTATGATGGCTGACAAGAGATGTTTTTTCTAATAAATATTTCACTACTGATCTTTACTGAGCCTGTTTGAATTCTCAGATATTCAAAGGTTTATCGTATTTATTGAGCATTTACAAAAATTTATAAGATTTGTTGCTATAATACTCGTCCAGATGTTCCACAGAGCAATAACTAACGTCACAAAAGAAATCCAGGTAACTTCCTGAGTTTGGCTAAAGTTTATGAGTCTGCCATAAAAAAAAAGGAAAAAAAAAAATCTTGGAGAACAATGATGTGCATGAGTTCATGGGTATGCCCATGTCCCATTTACAATAGTCTGAGCCTGTCAAGCTTAGAGGCCAGCAGCTTCTCTAGTTTGCACATGCACATTGTGGAACCTCTGCTCTTTAAGGGGAAACTGATCAGAGACCAGCATGCTAGACAAGCTGCCAATGTTCTAATCAAGCTGCTGGTCGTTGTCTCTGCTTGCCTTTCTGTAAAAGTCACTGCATGCCACTGGAACATAGGTAATGTTTTGGAACAGGCAACTCATGTTAAATTCTGAAGTCAGTCCAACAGAAATATTGTAGAAAGGATTGAAGGACCCACCCAGAATTCCAGAGCTAGGCAAAAGTTCTCTATCTGTGTATTTTTCCCCAGCACATGGGGAATATTTGACCTTTTTAACTTAATAAATCAATGAGTTAGGTTCAATATTTTTCTTTCATTAGTTTTCATCATGTTCTGATTCTACTTATAGGATTTGTATGAAAATCAGAGGACGTTTTAAGTCACATTTATGAAAAAATGTAAAAAGAAAAAAAGAAATTCATCATTGCTTATCATTATCCTTTTAAAAGTTTTAAAAAATATATTTCCTAGTGATATTATGGATAAATTACATGTACTGTGAATAATGCTTCACAGACACATTTTTACTTATGAACCAGAACAAAGCCATGGAGTGATATTTGTCCTGCTGTTAGCAATGAATACGAGAGCCTTCGTGATGACATCACAGGTGACAGCAGAATGGCTGTGAGGTCAACTGTTAGCAGCTGACACATGCCAGAAAAGAAGAAAGAAACCACTTTGCTTTGGAACCAATCTGCATGATCATCATTTTCTTCATTACTCTAAGTAATACTTTAAATTTGAAAATAAAGGTTTGTTTGGATAATACTTTAATGTCTCGCCATAGTATCCTTGAGCAAGGCGCTGAACCTAAATGTTCTCACACAGTGTTCATCCAACTGTTAAATGACAGAAGAATCTATTAAATCCAAATACATACACACACCTGACAGTAGCAGTAATGTCTCCTCCAGAGCCCATCCTCCCACTCACCAGCCACCATCAGCCACCCATTGTCTATGATAGCTGGGATGGAAGGGGAGACAGATGAGAGCCAGGCGGGCACCACACCACTTCACCTTCCCTCTCCTTCAGGCTGACAGGACCTGAATTACAGTAAATGATAGCCCTCCTCGGCCACAAAGCGATTTGACCTGCCACCGTGTCTCTCCCTGCAAACCCACTCACCCCACCTCCTTTAATAGGTCTCCAATGAGTGGCCAAGCTCCCTTAGGACCCAGCTGGCAAAGAGGGACAAACTCTTTGAGTAAAGAGGGATGGAGGTGAGATGACTGATACAGTAAGAGTCCCAGTAACAGGGTATGAGTTGCTAGATTGAAAGCGAGCTGGCATTGTTTGCAGCAAGCACACAGACACTGACTGCACTGTAGAACCACAGTAAGCGGTGATTCTGCAAATACAGCAATCTTACTTGCATAAAATACAGAGAAAAATAGAAGTAACTGCATTTTCAAAGCAGCAATAGTATAGTAGAACAATATAAAAAATTCATGTAAATAGGACGTAGGGATGAAGAGGAGGGATGGTTTAAGCTTGTTTAAGATGTTTTGCTAGCATGTGAATACTATTAATATTGTTTAATTCACACCTTTATTAATTTTTTGAATGAAGGAAGGTGAATGACTTCTGGGGTTTTTTTTGTCACAAAAGTCTGCATTTAATCACAGCACAAATAAACTGGTAGGAAAGGACAAACATAATGACGAGAGTAATGAGAGGACAGTCTAGTGAGTGGTTGACCTGCCAGTGACCTGTCTTGCTTTTGTCATTTGTGCCTGTAGCCTGTGTTTGTCAGGTATGTGTTTTTAGTGTGTTGGTTTGATTGAAGAACATTTTTGTTGTTTATTTATTTCTATTTGTATGTCCTAAATATGTATGCTGTGAGGTAGTTGTATAATATGGATCACTTAAAATCTCTGTCCCTGTTTTTCCTTTTGAAAGTAAATGTAATAACGATCATGGTGTCTGCCTCTCCAGGGACTCAGAAAGCAAGTGGAAATAATCACAGTGATCATTTTTGTTTATAAAATACCAATAAAAACATTTTGTAAACTATATTTTACATAGAAGATAATTAAAAATTGAACACCAACCAAGTTGAAAGAAAAAAAAAAAGAGTTAATAAGTTAAATTTCAAGAAAATGACATTTCTACTTATATATCTCAAATTTCGAGTTACTTAGTAGGAATTTTGAGAAATAACAAGAAAGTAACTTCCTTGTTACCTGGAAGAACCTGCTGGAGCCAGTTTGTTTGCTATACATTGGTAACTCCCTGATGCTGTCACTACCCAATACTGTACCCAATACTGTATGCAGACTCAGTATTGGGTAGTGATGCTGTCACTACCCAATACTGAGTCCGCATACATCTGCGTCATCTGCTTCTGGGTAACAAGGAAGTCACGTACCTTCACAGTTTTTTCAGTGGTGGAAACAAGCTTCCATACAACTGAGATTATATTAACAGATACGTTAATGGATATAGCACATTCACTGCTTATTTGTGTTGTGTTAATTGATATTTTTCTTTAATTTTTTTGGTTGAGTCATTTTAGGCCTTTGGTTAAATCAAATATAGTATCTCTTCAGATCACAGTGATTTTTCTCTTCTTGGCAGGTGAACACCAGCTGAATTACACACCTACATCAAGTTCTAGTTTATTGTGTGTTTACATCTTACAGCTCCCACTGAATGCTTTGCAGTTTGTGTTTGATGTTTCTGGTACCTAATAGTGCTTTACCTGAGCTATGTTGCACCTCCCTGATGCATCTTGCTCATCTGCCAGCTTTTCTTCAACATCCTCTTCGTGCAGTCTTTCTGGATACAGTTCAATTTATGCTGGGAGTAGGCTTGTTAAGGTCAGATTGAAGTCCTGGTTGATGATCCAAATATGAGTGTTTCTAAATGGGAAATTACACAGAGTTATAGACAGCTTGGCATTATGGCATTATTTTTAGAGATCTATAGTACTGAAGGCGAAGCAGAGGATGGTCTTAAGTCACTTGGATGTCCTAATACAAGTCCTGGGGAGTCTGGCTTGATGTTGTGAGCTGGTTCCTCTGATGGTACCCGCTTCTGTAGTCACACACATCACTGTGTTAGCCATTGGACTGTGTTTTCTTACCAGAGACGAGCCAGGGTTACATCTGGATTCTAGTCCTGATAACAGAGCTGATGAAGAGCTGAAGTGTGAAGCTTTGTGTGAAAGCCTGCAGATAAAAATCACAGCAGTTTGTCCACTTTGGCTGTGGCTGTTAGAAAGAGAGAAGTATGACTTTTTCTTGAAAAAAACTCAGCGTGACTGATTATTGAGATAGTAACCAATTAAATGCAGTAAATTGTAAATAATTGTCAGATCTTGAAAGTTCCAAGCGTTCTGGAAAAATGGGAAAAAGCACTCACAGGACATTTTCAGGCCCTTTTATAGTTCAAAGAAGCAGAAAAGTCCAGGCAGACATTTTGATACTTACGTGTTAAAGGGTTAAGCATTAATACTGTGGCTTCATTCCTGATAATCACTTCAGAAGTTGTTTAGTGTGCTCTTTTTGTTTAGCTGCTTGCACTTACTGTCTTGTGCTAGTTTGTAGTTAATGCAGAAGAACATAGCTGATACCCTTTAGAGGATCTGGGAGTTCCTTTTGTTGGGGAGGTCAGACTGATCAGAGTTTCAGGATGAAACAGCACTTCAACCAACAGCATATAAGGTCTTCCCAGCTGTGGCAGCAGAAGCACTGTGTAGATGCAGCACTCTGTCAGTGAAGTGTTAGAAGGCTCAGCAAAGAACAATCAGAAAACAGGTGTTGCTTATTGGGACCAAGAAGTCATTTTTTTCCTTTAGATTCAGGAGTTAAGAGAATCAGTAGCTGTTGGTCAAATGTAATATGGGAAAATTTGTCAGTGCCTAACTACTCCCAGAACTTGTCCACCTGGGGAATTGGATAGATATCATCCATCCATCCATCCATCTTCCTCCTCTTATTGTCCTTGCAACAGTCCACACAGAACCATGCAGACCCAATGATCAAGATACACAAAGTGGGCTCTTCTATTAATGTCAGTGTTTTTAAGATTTATTTTTTTGCCATTTCTTTGACATTTGATAGGATCATTCAGAGTAAATGGGAAAGCAGGGAGAGAGTAGGGGAATGACATGCAGGAAAATGGGCTTGGGAGGAGAGGTCTCAAACCCAGGGTTTTCAGCACACTGGTGTCCTGTTCCATAAATTATGGAATTTAAGCTCTTATTCTGATGTTTAATCTGACTGTCCATTTGGAGATTGTGGTAATTTATTTTAAGCAGACTTAATTAGCCAATAGGGCCATTATATAATGGCCTTATTGGCTAGTTAATCACGTGGGATGTACATATGTATATATGTGATTAGCAGTATGGTTGTACTAACCCACCTGATTAACCATTTCCTAGAAGCTTTTCAGTCAGCAAGAACACTGATCAAGCATCAATATGGGACAACTTGTGTGTGAGAATGGAAGGTGTCAGTAGAGTTTCCGTCTTTCCCACCTCTTTCAGCAGCTAAGAAATACCACAGCCTGGGAATTATGGCTTTCCCCAGGGGATTCATTCTGTGTCATGTACAGAATGAATCCTGTGGGGAATCCTTTGGGTGTGTGTTAAAATTCAAACACACAAAGCTAAAAGCTATACAAAGCTAGATTCATATTTTTAAGTGAAACTTTGTATTAAATCAAGGTTTTAAAATGAGGCAAAGGGTGACCTTAAAACCAATAAAAGTTATCCAAAGTGTAGTAATTACATGTGATTGATATTTTTTCTTTACATAGCATAAGTTTAGGTTATAAAAGTCCTCACTACACTACATTGAGCACAATGCAACATATGAACCCTTAGCATTGAATTTAAGTATACTTTACAGATACATTTCTTCAGGTGTCAAATTCTTGACTTGAAATGCAGCTCCAGAGGAAGCTCTGTAAATAGCGTTACAGTATGATCAGTGATTTCAAACAAGAACTGCTTAGAAGAGAAATTTGTAAGGAGCAAGTTATGCTATGTTGTGTGTCTGTCATTAGATGGCAGTATTGTGTTAGTAAAGGGCAGGAAGAGCAACAGTCTTACATCAGTTTTCACATGATCTTTTTTATTTTCAGCCTGTGTTCCCAAAAGCATATTTTATTAGTAAAAATAAAAATGAAAAATAATAACTGAATGATGCTGTGACTTAGCTTATACTTAACTTATAACTTGTAAGCAAGACTAAGTCAATTATGTAAATCTAACACGTGAATGATTATTATCATTCACTTTCATAATAATCAACGTGGGAAAAATAATGTATAAAAAAGAAACATGACTTTTTGTAAGGTTGGCTGAAGAAAGCCAATCTATTTTCATTTCCAAAGTTATGAATGAAATGAAGTCACTTTTGTAATTATGTTGGATATTTTTTCCATTAACTTATTTAGATTAAAGCGTTGTATGTCTTACAGTGTCGGTTCTGTCTTAAGCTTTGATGCATCAGTTGTCTCAAATCATCTCCCTGTCTGTCTCTGCTATTTTGATCCTGAACAGTTTACCACGCTCGACTGTATTTAAAGCAGTCTAAATAGCAGAAATGCCAGTGTTGCTATACATAGGTCAGTTTAACACTTAGCACATAATGAGTCTGTTAACACATACTTCATTTGAGAGATGAGAAGTTTATTAGGAAGAATATACTCCTAAAGGCACCTAATGTGTAAACTGAATATTTTATCTGTTTAGTTATGGCTGTGACAAATTAATGGCTGTCACTGTTACAACAAATAGAACCTTTAACAGAGTTGTTTTTGTTTTAAAATTCTTCCTTTTCCCTCTATTTTTAAACTTTATAATTTCATTTTATAAAGCTGAATCTTATTCTAGTTCATCTTTGGCGCACTTGTTCCTTTTCTTGATCTTGTTGGTCTTCTTCATCTTCTCAAATTTCCTCCACACATTTTTGAGAAGTCAAAGGGAAACAAATATATTTCCAACCTGAATTTCAGGTAGATGCTGAGCTTCTAAGTCATGTTTATTTGCAGTGATTGACCCAATGACAGCTGTTTGCACCTATGCCATCAAACATGTGAAAACGTCCTTGAATACATCCAGTTTGGGCTGTATAAATGACCTCTTGACTAGCTCATGTTTGGACCCATCATCTCAGGATGGTCTCTTCTGAGCATTTAAAGGGGTTTGTGCTATCACCATCTGTATGACTGGGCTTTCTTTACCTGAAGATGATCATTCTCTCTCTGTGGTATTTAGAAATCGTGCTCATCTGAATTAGATAAGGAGGCATCAAAAATAGATAATGATTTGTTTTCATTTTAAAAAAAAGTTGTAATAAAGGTTTTGTACTGTGAATGCACAGTACATTATCCAAGCAAGATATGAACACATCTAGTAGTCAATAATCAGTTATAGGACTAGCGCTTTTTATTGATAACTGGAAGTCAGCATTTGTGGTCTTTTCTGTACATTATAAATAACAACTTAATGTATAATAAGTAGGTGTTGTCACTGTAAATGATATAGAACTTCTTTCTGCAACATCCAATAGGAGTGCAGGCCTGAAGAATTCTACATCAGGCCCTCAAACTACACATATAGGGTTTGAGGGCCCGATTTTTACAGCTTACAGTTTTACTGACAGCTTGTTTCTAAATAAAATATAATATAAAATATAAAAGCATGCCTGTGTGGTTGAAACACCTTTACAATAAATGTGTTTTACCAGCAGTTTAATTTTGCGAAAACACATATGTTTAATTTTGGTTTTAATAAATATTGACTCCAGTATTTAGATGCTTTTTGTTTTTCTGTTGTCCCAGGTACACATCTCTCACTGTAATAGCTGATCGGTAATGCTACTCCCTAGATGGGCAGAACAGGTGTTTTACTGGACTCTTTCTTTTAACGATGACAGGGGAGACACGGGGCCTCGAACCAGTAAGTGGAGTCCCCAAAGCCCACAGAGCCTGGGAGTGGACCTACAGCCATATATCTGTTCTAGTTCACATGGGCCCCCTGCTGTGTGTGTGTGTGTGTGTGTGTGTGTGTGTGTGTGTGTGTGTGTGTGTGTGTGTGTGTGTGTGTGTGTGTGTGTGTGTGTGTGTGTGCGCATGTGACTCATAATCTGTCTTTCTCTCATGCTTGTTTCTTTGTTTGAGTTTCTCTCCTATGAATAGTGATAAAACCAGCTAGGCTGGATCTTTTTACAAATTGATCTACTTTGGTTTCAAGTAAACCATTCATATTGCATATTGTGATGCCTTTACACTAGATGTTTAGTGTAATAACCCTTAATACAAACAATATTTTGTCTCTGAAAAATGGTTAAACAATGAGAAATTTACTAATGACAGTGCGACTATCTTGTTTCATTCATTTGTTTATTTTATTTTTTATGATTCCAGATAAAACAAACTGTATGGCAAAGCATTAGCTGTAACAACTGAATGTGATCCTGTTGGTGGATTAAATTATTCTGACTGGACAATTACGCATAATTAAATGTTCATTTTTCTGTTGGGCTACAAATTTTTTCTGTCAATTTTTCATGTTTTGCTAAGCTTGGGTGCACCGATGGATTCATTTCTCACTTAAATCAATCGTTTCAGACAAAAAGTATCCTCAAGGCCACAATAAATGTTGTATGGGCACATGTCAGTGTTCAGTGAATATATCATCTTTCAGTGTTTCAAAATGTACAGCACATGTACAGCAACGCTAGTGTTTAATAATAATTTTATTGCATGAAATATAAATCGTAAAATTCTTGGTTAATGTGTATAGCTGGCTAAAAATATTATTCATGATTTCTGTTAGAGCATGATCTAATTAAAATAACTTCATTTAGAAATGTTGGACAACATAAGATCATTAAATTCAACTCGGTTAAGGCCATTTATGTAATGTACTCACATTTAGTCACAAGTTACACTTTTAACAATACATTCATACAGCACTTCTTCCTAAATACATCAAGGACTATAGCTACATGTACTTCACATCCACATTTAGAATCACCAACGAACCTGACGTGTATGTCTTTGGACTGTAGGAGGAAGCCAGAATACATGGAGAGAACCCACGTGGGCACAGGGAGAACACGCAAACCCCACACAGAAAGACCCAAGCCAACCAGGAGATCTGAAAAAGAAGCCTTGTTGCTGTGAGGCTACAGTGCTAACCACTGCGCCACCATGCCACCCATTTGTATTGTTCTGTATTTTTATCTAGAATTCAGATTGGGATTCCTGAGATTCGGGTTTCAGGTGGCTTGGTATTGGTTTTTGAACAGGAAAGGTTAATATTTGACATCACTCCTGGGAAAGAATTTCTGCAAATATTTGGGTTTTGTTTAGTTTTTACAGCTGGAATTTATTCGTATTTCCAACCGAATGAGAGGATGTGACTCATCGGCTTTGGGGTGATTTTACAAAATGTGAAATTTAAGCATAAATGTGAATGATATGTGTTTATTTACATAATAATCACACTGATATTTTGCAGTTTGTCTTTAATATCAATATATGTGTGTGTGTGTGTGTGTGTGTGTGTGTGTGTGTGTGTGTGTGTGTGTGTGTGTGTGTGTGTGTGTGTGTGTGTGTGTGTGTGTGTGTGTGGGTGTGTGTGTGTGTGTGTGATTGCAGAACTCAACGAATCTGCCTGTCTCAGTGTTTGAGTGCATATGAGTTTTGTGTTTATATGCATCCATCTTTAAGAACATTTCTTTGTATGTGTGCACACGGCTCAAATGTGTTGAACATGTGTAAAATGCATGCGGCTGTATTTTTAACACTGGACAAAAAAACAGCTTGAGATAAATGCATTTCAGTGACAGTGCACATGTTTCCAACAAAAACACTGAACACTGAACTGAACTGACATGGTGTTTACTCAAATGTCAGTGTTAACCATGGTTTGGAGACATCCCTCAAAACCACAGAATGTTCGACATCGTGGAAATATTATAAAACAATTAGGCAGCAAGATTTGACCAATACATGATCTGTCCTGAGTTTCATGAAGAACTGAGAAATAATATATATATATATATATATATATATATATATATATATATATATATATATATATATATATATATATATATATATATATATATATATATATATATATGTTCAAGCAACTAAAAAAAAACAAAAACACAAGCATAAAACCTGCTTTGACTACTAACATGCTGAAGTTTGCAATGAACTTACAGGACCTAAGACATATCTGTTGATTAAAGTCGTGTGTGTGTGTGTGTGTGTGTGTGTGTGTGTGTGTGTGTGTGTGTGTGTGTGTGTGTGTGTGTGTGTGTGTGTGTGTGTGTGTGTGTGTGTGTGTGTAAAACACAGTTGCTCAGTAGTTTACACGAATAGGCACACCGATCAAGATATTTAGTTTAACATGTAAAAAAAAAAAATCAGAAAAGGACTAAGACATGATTAAAACATGCATTAACATAATAAACATACTCATGTACTAATGACCTTGTTTTATTCTACCAAATATTATACCTGTTTGAAGCAATGCGACTAGTTTAGATTATATATTATATTAACTTTCTTAAAAAGCCAAAAAAAAATACTCCTCACTGAAACATCTATAAGAGGCAGGCACTTTGACTTTAATTGGTTCACAATGTGGATTTCCTACATAAACAGCATTGGGAAGAGGCTCTCGGGTATTAATGCATAATTGAAGAACAGAGAATGACCCTGTTAGTGATTATATATGAAGAAAAGCTTCACTGGCATTTTGAATTGACTGTCTTTGTCAAACTAAAACTGGATCTTGATATGATGACAGACAGTGTGTTGAATCAGCTTTGTGCTGTTGTTTGAATTAGTGGATACCTGAAAGAGACAGACACACAAAGCAACAATTCTGATTGTTGCTGGTGAGAAGTTTGTAGAAGCGAGGAAAGTGTAAAGATTTGTCTTTCGCTCCCTGTCTGCACTGTCAGCTTTTTGAGTTAAACGGGTCACTGTTCATATTTAAAAGTTTTTGTCTTTCCATTTGCATGACAATTTGATACCAGTGTAGCTTCCTTTGCAACCAAATGTGTTTATCTACACACCTCTGCCTCACTAACACCCTCTCTCCCTTTTCTGCTGGTTGTTTAATGAGATATAGGATATGCATGCTACATGTCCAAGTTGAAAGAATCAGTCACTGGTGGCAACAGTGCTGATCCATCAAGGATAGCACCTTTTACCCTGAAAATTCTGCCGACTCAGGAGGGCAATTAACACCTCGACAGCCTGGGTCAGAAATGAGCTGAAGATGTCTCCCTTGTGGACGGCGTGGTCGGCCGCAGAGCCACAACACTCTTTGCTGATGTGTTGGTCTGTGTACTGGTGTGTGTGTGTGTGTGTGTGTGTGTGTGTGTGTGTGTGTGTGTGTGTGTGTGTGTGTGCGCACAGTGCTGACAGGCAGTGAGAGGTGTTCAGGTAGGTGATCCACAGGGTAATTATGCACAACCTCTGGAGAGTTCACACTAGGGCATTGTGGGTATTTTTGTTTGTTTTAGCCATTTCCTCTTCTTTTCTTTTTTCTACAGTCGTTCACATGAATGAAATATCAAATGTACCTCAGAGGCTCATGCTAGGTTTAAAAGAGCATTCATCTGCATATTAGGATTGATGCTAGAGGGAAATGTGATCACGTCTCTGGACTCCAGACACACATTTCTGAAATTAATATGCGCTCGATAGGCTGAGAAGAGGTTTCATGAATATTCATCAGGCTTAATGTGGATGTCTGCAACTGGTATCACTGTCGATTAGAATAAAACATTCTTAATGTTCTTAATTGGCCAGAGTCCCATGACTGCATTAGGTTTTCGTCTTATAAACATTTGACGTGTCCAATTCAAATCCTACAGCCTAACCTCAGAATACTAAATCTCCTGACCTTTGATCAAGGCAATTAACCTGCTCTATCAATTATCAAATGAAGCGTAACATGGCAGATTCGCATTCATGTGCAGAGTCAAGAGTCCATCTTGACTGATCTCACTCAATTTCCTTCTCAAGGGCCATATTACACTAAAAAAAGAAATTGCATAGCCTACTCTTATGAATACATTATTATTTACTTTCACATTACAAGAGTTTCAGCTGATATTTTCATATTCTGCATTTTAGAAAATTGGTGTATTCCTGTTGTAATGGACTTTTAAATTAAACAAAGAAAATCACTGTAACTCAGTCACTTCAGAAATATTTAACCTGGACACCTGCTCCAACCAAAATTAGCTTCGCCCAAGTAACTGAAATCTGACCACTTTACTGCAGCTGCAGCACTGCACACTTCTCTTGTCCGTCATGGCTCCTTTGCACACCAAAGCAAGCGGATTCTCGCCTGAGGACCAGGAAACCTGAGCCTCAGTTAGACAAACACATGCTACTTCCAAAATAACAATGCGACAGCGACCCAAGCTCCCTAGACAGACATGAGGCATGCTGACGCTGAAGTGCACAGTGGGGGGATTGCATTACCAAGAGTTTGCAGTCTGAACTACCAACACATAAAATGCAGGATGACTAGAAGGGGTGGATTAAAAACTAAAGATAATCAGAAGTGACCATTTCAGAACTGTTGGTTGGTGTTTGGTGTGTGTGTGTGCGCGCGCACACACACACACATACATACACACACGCAAACACACACATATAAAGGTCAGAAAGAATTGTTTCCTGTAGAAGGCCACTTGCAATGTAGAGGGTGCATCTCAGAATGTGGTCTAACACATGTTCACTACTAGGTCTGCATATGGAGGAAAATCTATGGACTGAACATCACAGTTAGAAATACAACAGTCTGCCAGTCATTGTATTTATAGGCATATATGTTCAGGTTTGCATTTTTAAAAATCTGTATGAATCTAAGCAAAACATTTTACCTTTCTATAATTACATTTTCTTATAAGCTTATAAGCATGTGGGTAATTCAAATTCAAAAGAACAGCAAAATGTCAGCTTGCCAGTGGAGTGCTTTCAGTTAAACTGAATCAGGAAAAGTACAGAGAATACTTGCAGTCAGTATCAAATTTAATGAGGTATCAAGTCAGGATATGGTTTATCAGTTCTGGAAACACTTAAATTATGTCCATATGCAATGTGAAGGAATATATTGTAAACATATTATGAACCCTATTTAAAGCAAATTGGAAATATTTTCTATATACAAAACTTCCCACACACTCTAACACACAAAACATCCAAGCATTGTTCTCCTACAATTACTTTTGTCTTAACAAGGGGAGCAGCCATTGTGTGTCACAAATACCAAATGGTCTGTGCAACAGCATCAACTGCCTGGGCATTTGTTAAGTCCCTGTGGATAGAGTGTGTCATCTAAATGTAATGTGTACATATTTTAAGGGGGAAGTGTTCTGTCATCTCAGAGCAGGTATCTGTCAGCAGACTGTATCCTTTTGGGTTGCAGCAGGAGGAAGCAGCCTTGACCAGGCCTTTTTGCCCTGCACCAGCTGCCCTGAACCAGTGGGCAGTAAATCCAGGCAGCATTACATACAGTATAAACACATACACATACACAGCTGGATTACACACACATATCTGCACCTGCACTTACAAGAAGTGTTATCCCAGTGTATGTGTAAGGTACTGATTGAAATATATCAACAACTTTATCAGAGTGGCCATAATTACTTAAACAGTGTGTGTGTTTCAGTACAGCAGGAACTTTTGTTCACTTATGGTTTCCTTTCTTTGACATATAGATTACGATCAATCTTCACTATAGTGTGTGTGTAAAAAACTAATTATTCATAATGCTAATGAAGACTGAGTCAAAGCCATTGTTTACTGAGGACACAGAGTTGACATACCAAAGTCCTTTCACATGACTGGCTTTTACTAGACTGCATTGAGTTCATGGTTCTGATTAAATGCAGAATTGTATGTACGTAACTATACAGGTAGAGAAAAAAATGGCTACAATAGACAATTACAACTAATAAATTGTGTGTGTGTAACAGAAAGAGAGTGAGAGAGAGAGAGAGAGAGAGAGAGAGAGAGAGAAAGAGAGAGAGAGAGAGAGAGAGAGAGAGAGAGAGAGAGAGAGAGAGAGAGAGAGAGAGAGAGAGCACCAGAGGCAGTGGAGAGCTGAACAGCTCAACTTCTTCCTCTTGCCTTGCTCCCTGTACTTCTTCCAGCTGCTCAGATTTACAGATGCCCATGACCCTTTCATCATAGGAAGTCGACACGACCACTGGGGTCTCCCTTTGCTGGCTCACAGCCATCTATCCATTGCTCCTCATTCTCCTCCCTCAAACGCCGAACACACCTACTCTCCCTGGAAAGCCAAAATCCTTTTTCAGTGACTACAACAGTAAGCTGCAGTCACTGAAAAATCCTTTTTCAGTGACTGCAGCTTACTGTTGTAGGAAGGTGAGCAGGGCTGTGTGGCATCTGTGAAGCTTTTATTTGTCTTGCATGAGTCCATCCTTTTTCTGAAGTGGGAATGGCAATTAACAGGGGGTGGTTTTTGAAACATTTACTCAATGCAATACTTGCTGTTTAGTGAACCCTTAATTCACAGTTACTTTCCATACCATGGAACTGTGCATTTATTTTGGAACTGCATGCGTTCAGACTGGCTTTGTAAGTGCCAACTGACAGAGGTATGACTATGACTAATGAGTACTCAAGAGAGACCTCAATACTTTCTTTTATTTGGAAAGCTTTAGCCATATTTTATGTGTAATTATTTCAATATGTTCTGTAACAGTCAATAAGAGTGGCCAAAGCTGGATATTTCAGATTTTTTTAGTACTTTAAGATTGAGTAATAATCGTGATTACAAAATATCCAGTGTAACATACCATAGGGATATAATGCCACCAAATTACCATAAATCATCAGATCAACCAGATTTCACTCAACATATTTTGCACAACCCAAGAAAAGCCATGAACAGAGAGTTTGCCTCACACTGAATTCAGCTTATAGGAACACATTCATTCATATATTTTAGAAAGAACTCTTTCTTTCACCTTAGGTAACTTCTCCATCAGAGGTATTTTAGTTTCAAAGTACATGCTTCCACTTCCGTAAATTTTATGAACCCATGACAATGCCTTTTACTGCTACGCTGATGACGCATAGCTATACCTTCAGAAGAAACTTGGTGACCCTAAAAGCCTAGCTGCTGTTTTAAGCTACCTTAGTGATGGCACATTGTCTTCAACATAATACCTCAAAATACTGTACAAACCTTAACATCACTGAGAGTTATCTTGGCCTCTTGTCTGCTAAAGTAAAGCTTGTTGCCAAAGTCTTAAATGTTCTTAGGTGTAAACTACATAAAAAAAGCCCAGTCTTACTTCCTATAAATAAAAAACACCTAGAGAACAAAACTGATTGTTTCACAGCACATGTACAGAAGGAATGTTGACCCCAGATGAACTAGTTAACAGCCTTAAATCTTCAGGTGGGGTACTCCTGGCTGTTCCAAAGTTGAGGTTTAAATCTAAAGGTGCTCCTCAACTTTAGAACTACTTTACTATGGAAGTCTAGTACCAACCTCTTTTAAATCACTTCTTGAAAGAGATTCTCATAGAGTTGTGTTTATGTGATGACATTACATCTGATGTGTTTTTTTGTTTATTCTGCCCAAATTTTTCATTGATTTCTATTTGAAATTTTTAAACCATCCTCTTATAAGTATTTTGTTTCCCCTCTCTCTTTTGTGTTTC
Organism: Archocentrus centrarchus; assembly: GCF_007364275.1. Taxonomy (NCBI): domain Eukaryota; kingdom Metazoa; phylum Chordata; class Actinopteri; order Cichliformes; family Cichlidae; genus Archocentrus; species Archocentrus centrarchus. The sequence continues at coordinate 15,616,960 of NC_044349.1, read as the reverse complement.
TCAAGTTTAGCTCTTTGTTTGAGAGACCTGAGATAACTAGAGTTCACCTCGGGTTTTAAGTTAACTTAAGCTTAAGAAACCAATCAGCCACACTGTTGATTGTTATTCTGATGTTTTGCTCAGAAATGATTCCATATCTGTTTATCTGATCTAACACAGCTCGTTTATAATGAAAGTCACATCAGTCCCTCTTTTATCACCAAAGACCCTTGTCCAGTAATATTTTGCATTTTAAATTTATATTTATCTAAAGTGGAGAGTTGATATTGCTTTTTATGCAGATGACACATGTATGACTCCTACCATGAAATCACCTGAATATTAAAGTTAGAATTTACTAACTTTGTTTTTTTGGGGGGTGGGGTGGGGGTGGGGGTTTCATTTTGTTTTGTTGGTTGGATATTCTCTCTTTTTTATCTGAGAATATTTTCATCTTATAGCACTCAGGCTGTCCAACCCTCCAGTATGCAAGCTTTATTCCTATCTTTTAATCAGTTCCTGTTAATTGTTTTAATGTTGTTCATTTGTACACCTACATGTATATTTCCTTTTGCTTTTCTGCATGATTGTAATCTAGATTTTCTTTTTTTTAATGAAAATTCTACTCTTCTTCCTTTACACGTCAGTAAACCCTTGGTTTTACAGTATATCTGTTTTATGTGTTTATTGACTGACATGATAGCTTCAAAACCACATGACCACAGTGCAAAGTTGGCTCACACTGTGCCATTCAAAGTGACTGTTAACATTTCCCCACCGGATATATTAGAGCAAATAGCCTCTTATATGCCTGAAAGCCAATTACACCTCCATTCTTGTAATAATGAACTCATGAACCCAGCTTTATTGGAGAAGGCTGAGAGATTGGGATCAATATGAATGGACTGGAAAGACGAGGGATGCAGAGAACAAGATTCACTGCGCAGTAGGAAAAGCTTCCCCAAACTTTAATTTATTTGGATGTCAATGGGCTGTTTACAAAATCCATCTAGGTCAGCTGCTAAACCTGTATTGCTTCATACAGGGTGTGATAGAAGTATGTTAAGTAGTAAAATCCAGCAGTTTAAGATGGATATTTACACATTTGTATAAGGAGATGCTCCTTGTAATGGCAAAATAATTAATCTACATCACAGGTTCTATCTTGAAATTATGTGTAACAGAGCCATTAGTTCCTCAGGATTGAACCCAGGGGGGTCATTCTGCGGTCCTGTGAAGTGGAGTTAGGATGTCTGGCCCAATGTCACACACACACACACACACACACACACACACACACACACACACACACACACACACACACACACACACACACACACACACACATCCAAGACCTCACCAAGCTAAATGGAACTCTTCCAGCCTTCCAGTCCAAATGGAATCAAAGTCCATTGACCCCACTGCTCCATTAAGGAGAATTAATTTGCCTGCATATCAAAACACTATTAAAAGACTGAGGTCAGAGTCAAATTGGGGCCAAAATGGTATTGATTTTGGAGGTCACATACACACGTTAAGAGAAATGGAATTCCATGCTAAGACATTTACCGGACATTGCTATATTACCTCTTTATAAGACAGGAACACTGAAGAGATGGACATTTGGAAATTATACCAGTGGCACAGATAACTAAGCCACCCATAAAGTCTGTTAATAATAAACAAAAACAGATATATACAAATGGCAGATGCATTTCTCTATAGTTGACTATAACTTGTTATCCTTAATTTCATCATATTGACTTTTACTTTAATTTTCATTCTTTGTTTCATATTAAATGTAACTCTTATGTTATTACCACCATTTTATCAGTATTTTAAGCTATTTGCTTTACAACAAAAGCTTGGTTGAGTAACTAATTGTTTGCAGTAGATGCATATGTGGGCAATCAGTGGTAAAAAGATAAAGATAATAACTGTGTGTCTCTTTTGGTCATCAGTTTTTACTTAAATAGTCCTTCTGTCTCACTTTAATCAGCTATTAAATATGGAATGTATGTGAAATGATGCATTTTAGTAGGCAATAGATAAAGGAAAACTTGACACAGAATGCCAGTACTTTGTTGAGTACATTTTTTAGCAATGATGGATTTTTATTACTGAGAACACACACTGAACACTGAAGACAACTCAGGGAGAAATAAGAGAGTGAGCCATGAGAGGAAGACCAGTGGAGAAAGACATCAGGACTGAAAGCCTTCATCAGGGCTTTATCTGCTGACCAGCTTGTATGGCCAAATTTAGCATTTGACCTCCAAAAAGACAAAACACACATTATACTCAGTGGATAATAATGTAAGTTCATAGTTGCTTTATTAGTGTTTTACATACAAAACACACACACCCACACCCAAGGTTCTGAGGGTTTGCCTAATAGATGAGTCCTATTTTGATGAGAAGGGAAATTAAATACCAAGATATGACAGCAGGGGTCAGAAAAAAAATTGAATGAGCATTGTATTTGTTTTGTTGTCATGGTTGTAAACTCATCCTGTGCCAGTTCTTAGAAAATCATTGACGCCATCTCAGCTGCTTGAAGGTACACAGACATGCACACACACACACAACACAACCGTCTTTTAGGAGTTAAAATTCTGTGCCATTTAAAGCACACCTTTTCCTCTCAATGCTACTGCATGTAGCTTTGAGAGGAAAAGGTTTCTTCATAAACACACAGTCTGTGTTTAACAAGACGGCCCCTGGCCACTTTAAGTCCTCTCTGATGTGGACGTTTAGTCCCTTTTCCTGGTAAACAGAGCTCAACCTGACGCCTTTCCCTAACATAGGGATAGTGGCACTGGATCCTCAGGATAGGACGTAACTGCTTTCAGCACTTCCTTGCATCACCGCCATTCTACTGAAGTGTGACTCTTGTGTGTTTTATTGCAAGGCCTGGGTGAGTATAAAAACAAACGGGGGGCCTGACTCCGGCGCTTTGATCTCCCGTTTCCTGGTCCATTATTTACGTCTGTTTCTCACGAAGCATTTTTTTTTCTTTCTCTTTCACTTGATTACTATGCACTTCCTCCAACATTTTCAATCTGACCCCCAGACAATGTCTTGCACTTTAATGGTTTCTTCTTGCAGGAAGCTATAAAGGACTTTGGTTACTTACTGTACTGTCCTGTTTTTTTTTTTTTAAATGTTGGTCAAAAGTAAAATCTCTATAGAGCATCACTGGCAGTTCAATAAATGTTTCAGACATAATAACTGTTTTGGTAATCATAACATTTGTTCACTATGGTAAATATGTACAAGACAACTATATAGTGAAAAAAATACATTTGTTGCAATAATCTTTTCTCTAGTTTCTAAATTATGGTGCATAAATATAAATTATAATACAAAATGATGCCTGGTTCTGGATGCATGTTTATCATGCAATATACGGTAGGATATGCTGTTAAAAAAAATGAAAGAAAAAACTGAAGAGAACAGGGAGTCATTTTCAATTAACCGGAGTTCATCTCAGGTCTGACCATTAGGGCTGCCCGGCACATCTTTCACCATGACCCATGCACTCCACCAGCTCAGCAGATAGATCAAAAAGGCCAGTCCTAAGTGGAAACCGCCACCCTGTTTCAGCCAAGAGGGTGGATATCATTAGGGACCCTGCCACTGAGGGTCACAGCACAACACAGTTTGTGTCCCAGGTTGATTTTGATGTACGATGCAGGAGTTTTTGGGGTGATACCGAACAAAAATACACCCAAACTCTCCAGTTTCTGTTGTGCATACACATACTGCTTGTGAGTGTTCATAGTCACAAACCTGTTAAGGTAGCAAAGACTTTTCTCCTTCTCTCCGTGATACAATTTTAAGGTGATGCCAGTTGGATTATTCTTGCAAACATGCGAACATTATGTTTACATTCAGTGTTACTCCCCAAACACACTCCTTGAGGTGTAGCAAATCTGTTAAGTGCCTTTCCTTCCTCTTAAAACGTTTTACACAAGCAACAGCATTATGGCTTTTAGTTAGTTGCCTATGATACTTCTCACAAGGATCATAAGTTAATGTTTTAAATTTCTTTAGATTTCTGTTGAACATTTCAAATTTGACACTTGGATTGAAACATTATACTAATGTTTTGTAAGTACTTTTAGCATGTTTATTGCAGTTTAACCAAGGCCCCTGACCAGAATTAGCCATGGAAAAAAAAAAAAAAAAACCACCAAAAAAATTTTGCTTTGTACTGAGAATTCCCGGAAACACTGACAAGACAGTGGCTGCTTCCTGCAGCAAACATGAAAAATCTCATGAAGAGACTCCAGTGAAATGATGCAGCGTTTGGGTAAGAATCTGGAAGCTTCAAAACAACCCTGTGTCATTGCATGCTCTGTTCCATAGTTGTCACCAATCAGCCAGTCATCTGTCATTATGTCTTTCCTTGCATCCGCTAGGCAGGTTCCAATATCAGAAGCACTCTAAAGCATCAACAGAAAGATTGTAGTCATGACACTCAGTCCGCACAAACACATCACTGGTGAAATAATTGGAGCTTGTTTAAGGGGTGTTTAAGCGACACGACTGGGAGAAAAGCTCCTGTGCAGGGAGGGGGTACACATGAAAGCAATGAGGGGGAGAAAGTGACTAAGAGCTGGGCAGATAGAAAGAGCAGGAGATGGAAGTGAGTCTGGCCATTGCGTGTTTGAAAGCAGCAGTTGGGACCCTGATGACAGAGTGGTCTTTGGGAATTTAAGAGCAAGGGCTCAGAAGTGGGCGTTTCCCCCCCCACAGAGGACTGGGCCAGGAAGGAAGGCTTTGGCTTTCAAAGCATCCACAGCTTTATTTATATTACATATTTTCATCACCAGGACTGTTTCAAAGGGAGGAGAGAGCTGTTTTCCAATTTCCAATACGCTTTGGCCTCTGTCTTCTATTTCCCCACTCTGTGTCCGACAATGTGTTTGTTTCCGGAGCAACATTCACCCAGGGTCTGTGTGTAGGGACTGTGTTTACTACTGAAAGATACAGACAGTGTTATTGTTGAAAGTGGAGAGAGTGATGGGAAGTTGCATGATTGTTTTGCCTCACCTGTTTTCCAGTGGGGTCTACAACCAGAGAGGAACAGCTAAAAGAACAATGGCACAGAGGCCTTGGAACAACTTCATGATGAAAGGTATGGTCTTCACACTGCGGAGATATCAAGACCTTTTATTGAAAATACCCTTTGTGTTCTGTTTCTTATTAAAACTGTGTGGTTCCCTTTCTTAAACTACTAACAAGGAAAAGTACTTATAATACAATCAACAATGCAGCCATGATTTTTTGTCAACAGATTTAAGCTATATAAATAAATCCAGGGTTCACAAGGGTGAATGTTAGTTCAAGCCTATATAAATCCTAAGCTGAATGTTTTACTGAATATTCAATTTATTATCTCACACTACTGTATGGGATAAAACTGGACTTTATTTATGAATTTAGATTTGCGCAGAAGATTTTTTGAGAGCTGTTCACAGAAAAACTGCAAAAACACTTTAAATTTTTTTTAGAAATTCCAACACACAATATTCACCAGGTTATAACTTCTCAGTTGGATTTATTGCAAAATTGTTTCAAACAATTCATATCAACTCCTTTCTGACTGTTAACCCAAGCAGAGCCACTTGTGGCATCATTAACCATCATTAGGCCAAGACAGCTACTGATAAATTAGTCATCCATCACAGGCTCCCATATCATCTGGAGGCCCTGATCATTACTAGAGGCAAACAATGGTCTCATTGGGAACACTGTCAGCCTCCTCTCATCTCTGTCTCCTCTTTGAAATGGACCACCCCCCACAGTCCATCAGCATCTGTGCCTCAGGGGAATGAAAACTATCTATCTCTTTACCAGCGGAAAGTTACACTGGTAGCAGGTGAGGATTTGAAATGTCTTCCTACAGCTTAAGGGAGTCAGAGCTGTCCGCTTGTTGTCATTAGCTATCTCTGGGTCCAAACGCTCCTTTAGTTCCCAAAATTAAATAAACACTGAGGCTCCACTAAGAGTTAAAAACAGTTATTATTATTTTAGCTCCAATAGAATGATCATTGTGGCTGTTCTCTCATGTTTTACAATAAAGTTTAGCATCCAGGCATCCATGAATTTAGAAGAATTAGAAGTTAGCAGGAAGTTACCTACTTTCCATCTAAAGATGACATACCATGTTCTGATTTTAATATTTCTAAAAATATAAAACATAAACTGCTATCACTGTGGAGGTAAACCAGAATGGAAAACTAAATAGCAGTGATGTTTGTAACTTTAATGAAGTTGGTCTAGCTGGCATATACTGTGCTACCTAGTGGCTACCTACAGAGCTATGGTTAGGCTAATATAAACATATTAGTACAAGGAAGATGTAGGATGAAGGTTAAATTTTTCCTCAATAAAAGTCAATATTGAGGGTTACCAATTGATCATCCCGATGAATTCCATCATTCCGATGGAAGAAGACACCAAAAATAGACAAAAATTTAGAAAGTATCTGAGATGAGCCTGTCCATGGCAGGGGATTAGTAATTTTGCTGCATGGTTTGGATTACTCGTTATAAAAAAAAAAATCAATGATCCTAAGCTTAATATTACAAAATATTAGTCAGTCCACGAATGATTCTTTTCTGAAATGTGCCAATATTTGGTGTCTGGGACACCATGTTTCTATTAAATAAAACAAGCTTTCAACACTTTAAAAAGACAACTGCCTTAAGATGCTTTGATCCAGAAACAGGGCTGATACGTCATCACAAGTGGATTATGGATGCACAATACACAATAATACTGATGTTGTATTGTGTAAAAAAATGTAATCTAACATATAATAATATTATTTTTTTTATATATTTCCATATAAATTACATTTGACAAATAATATGTCACTAATATGACATTTCCCGCTAAATGTTTACTGTTCACTGCTCTTTTGGCTTGCACAATGAATTTTAAGGGAGTTTAGGTGTTACATTTCTCATGTTATACATTCGTTTTTCTTAATATAGTTAGTGTTAGGATAGATCTCAACAGTGTTTTAGAAATGTATCAATAATCTTCCCACAGGGTAGACAGGTAGCAATGTCCATTCAGTTCTGAATCCCAAACATGGTGCCCAGTCTAGACAAAATGCATAAAACAAGAATCAAGAATCTGGTAAAGACTGATGGTATCATCCATTTCTAGTGGTTCTAATTCTCGTTAAATTTATGGGCTGTTTTTTATATTTACTGAAAATATATTATAACAGCATTTTTTTTTCAATCATTGCCTAAACAAGTCGCTATAAAAGTTCTTAGAAAATACAAAAAAGGGACTTCAGGCAAAGTGTGTGCATCTGCATTGCACTCCTGAGAGGATTCTCTGCTGGCACAAAGCTTAATTAATTAAGAAAGGGGGGTACCAGTCCCCCATTGGACCCTGGTGTAATCATACAGGGCAAATTACAGCATGTTGAAGTGTGAGCTGGGAGAGGGAAGCCATCAGTGCTGTTGTCACTGTTGATTAATTTCTCCGTATAGATCCTGACACCGCTGTGCATGTGTAACCTGTCACAGAGCACCCATGTGTCTATTCATCACTGCCTGGGAGGGTATGTGTGTCTGTGTTCTTCTGTAGTGTAACTGTGTGTGTAAATTTGGAGTGTGGTGCACTTCTATATGTCTTTATGTATATGTTGGGTGGTCACTGTGTTAGAATTGTGTGTGTGATAATTTGGTAGTGTTAACATATAGTATGTTTGTGCAAGAATGTATGGATGTGTACCTACTGTATATATTAGCATTGCTGCTAAAAATACACATGCTTTTTTGTGTGTGGAAGTGTGTGTAGTAAACAAGATTGTGATACCCGATAAGAACGAGTGACGTTCCTGATGACAAACGGCTGATAATGTCTTGGGACTGGGCGAATGGGGAGGGCTGTGAGGAAGTGTATTGATTAGCCTTATTACCCAAAGCATCCGTCTTGGGAGCGAGTAAGGGGAGAGAGGAGGGGTGGGAAATTAGCCGGGCCCCACCTCCGTTGACGGACTGATTACTCCGGGGGCCCTGAGAAGAACAAATGGCCCCGGCCTGTCTACACACAGCTACAGACAAACATGCACACACACTCATCACCTAATATTTCTTATGTCACTCATTATCACACTTACTGTATATTTTGCAAATAGGCAATAAAAAAACTTGCATAATATAACAGCACAACACACTGAATAATACTACTTGTATACATTGGAATACTACATACTTCAAACATGCATCAGAACATGTAAACAGGCAGTCCCACATATGCAGTTATGATGTTATTTTCTTAATTCATGCATTTTACTGAACATAAATTTGGAAAGTTTTGCTTTATTTTAAACCAGTGAACCCCCCCCCCCCCCCCCCCCCCCCCCCCAAAAAAAAAAAACACGATTTGCAAAATGGTTGGTACCAAAAAAATGTCAGCAGTGTGTCATGTTCATTTGCATTGTACAAGACAGTAATAGATTACTCCATTAAGAATAGAATCATTAATAATTAAATAGTGAGTAATTTCTATGTAAAATAAACAATAATAATCATTACACAACTGCTTCTATTATAGACTAACTGTATATTTTAGCATGCTGTATAGCTATCCACCTACAGAAGATTAAGAAAGGTATTAACATGAATGCAATCTCTGACAGTCTATAGTCACCATCAGTGTGTCATGTTCAATATGTATGTACAATCCCCTCTTTTTTTTCATGAGCGGGAATCTGCGCTATGTAAATTATGCAGTAGTTTTACTCTGTTTGCTTATATGCCTTTCCACACTACCCTACAATTTCTGTGTTAATCACATTTCACTGTAATGATCTACTTTCACAAATGTATTGATGAAACTGCTGCAATTACTTAGCTCAATATTTCCCACATTAGTCGGCCTTAGAGGTGTTTCACACATCCATTTATCTGCATGGGTTTTTAAACGGCATAAAATTGGCTTCAAAGTGCATCCATATTTTATTCTATTGAGATATTGCTTGGCTGATGGGCTGCCGGTAATTCATAACCCTAAGTAGGAGTAATAGCCCAAGCATGGACTTTCCTAATAGAAAAGCTGTTTCCAGTGGATGGGAGTTCTCTTTTGCTCAGCTGAAAGAGTAATTCTTTCAAGTTTCCTTGTCAAAAGGCTATGAAACATGGCGGTTGGTTTCCAACACAGAAAAAAATGTTTGTTTGTTTTTTTTTCAGATTTTGCATCATCACTTATTGTTTGTGACCAGAGAATGAAAATTACTTCTGTAAAGTGCTGAGTTCTGTGATCCTATACTCTGTCTGGGTCATCATAGATGTGACCATCTTTAGTACTATAAAAATGAGGTCACTTTTTTCTGCTGTTTCACCAAATTTCTCAGAGGTCAACATGAGGGACTGAGCAGCCATCGGGCTTCTCTTTTTCTTTCTTCTATACATCTAAACTTCTATATGCTCTTTAAAAATACCTTTAAAATGTAAATCTTCCAAAAAAAAAATGTTCATTTTTTTTCTCATTTTGCAGAATTTATTCCAATGCTTTTGTTTAGCGCTGAAATAATTGTTATTATCACTAATGTTCACAATATACAATTACACCCTCCTGTAAAACCATCCCTTACAGAAAACAAATTAATATGCCAAGTCCTTTCCACTTAACCCAGGGTAAAAATCATTATGTTTTCCCCTGTCTTCTGACTACATTATTCTTGGTTAAGAAAAGCCCCTGCTTCATTAAAGTACTCTGTTTGGAGGAAGCAGGAGGGCTGCAATGTTAGTGGGATCAATCAATAGCCATCTTCCCCTTGCATTACTGTAAATGTGCTGAAGTATTTATGAATTAATTGACTTCCTTCATCCAAATAAGAGGAACATACCACCAATCTCATGAGCAGTGGGGTGGAGGTCACAAGCACTGTTGGTAATAAATAGAAAGGGGCTTTTTAAATGACAGCAGAGTTGGTGGTTACTGCACCGTAAATGTTAATGAAATGACAAAGTGAAAACTGAACTTGGCTTGCTACTGCAGGTTATCTAGAATTATAAAGACAATTTTAGGATTGGTGATAATCATCCAAACTCTTGAAATAAGTGAAACATTTTGTTCCACTTGGGAAATCTGAGTAGAAAATAGTTTTTTTTTATGATGGACCTATTGTGGTTATTTGCAGTTCTTTGTTTTTATTCTCATTCTATTCCAGTAGGTCTGAACTATTTACAGTATCTTTGTCAGGAAGAGCAACTTTTAAATCTCTGTGTAAATATTCAAACTTGAATGATATTGGGAATACAAGCATAACAGGAATGGCGGCTGTAACTGGGGTTACAGCAGAAAGAATTATTCCGCAATTATTTTACTGATTATCAGGGATTAAACTGGGTTGGAATCAGATCCGTCGCTATGGACGGGCCCTAGGGGGCCGTGCCCGCCCACTGATACGCTTGGGCCCGCCCTGGCCCGCCCACCCAAGCCAGATCACTAATCAAGCTAATAATAGTGGTGCCCCCCTTTGGATTTCATAAGCCCCCGTTAAGACTGAGATCTGGTGACGGGACTGGTCGGAATGATCAGGAACAGTGTTCCTGCACCTTCAGTTAATGAGAAATAAAATCTGATAGGCAGTTTCATACAAAATACTTTCAAGCTTCTTCCTTTTTCATGTCCTGCAGCCTGGCAGTCACTTTACCTGATGCCACAGAGGAAGTTAACTGACCACAGGATCCTGGCAGTGCACTGCAATTGCAGAAGAAGTTATAATGGTGGGTTTTCAGCATTTATCTAGTGCTACAGACGAAGCGCGAAAATAAACTGAGGTACTTTTTTTAAGGGGCAGGTAATTTTAAATGCAGACAGGACTTGTTTTATGTGTTTGGTGTCATTGAATTTTGCTACAATCAGATTTGATTGTATATCTTATACTTGCATTTTCTATGCTACAATAACCATTGAAATGAAAATTAATTTAGATAATTCTTCAAAATAATTGCACAAATAAGTGATGTGTGCAATGACTTCTTTCCACTGACTAACAGGATTGTTTCTGGAATGAGTTCTTTAGTAATGCTAATTAAATTTCACTTTTATACTAGCTTTATAGGTTAGGGTTTGGGCAAGAGTCATGACAGCTCACATAGCATCTGCTTGGCTAAGTCAACAAAGAACAGTAAACAACAAAGAAAATATGATGGAGCTCACATAGAAGTTATTACCTGACAAATCTGAGTGAGTCATGCTGCACTGCCCCATTAGACTGGAACTTAGGGTTCCCCCACTTGCTAAATCTAACTATATCCCCTGCTCATCACCTTGTTATTGTGGTACAAAATGGTAGATTTACTTTTCAATCATAAGCTGTATAAAATGCTGTGTGTTTAGGGGGGGGGGCTGAAATGCCAGCAGAAGTGTCTAAACTCTAGCTCCATACTAGGCTTTCTTCACAAAGGAGTCCTCTTTTAACTGCTTTAGTCACAGCATGGTTCTTTCTATGACCATTTCAGGAACACCTTCTTGTTGATGCCTAAACTTGTTTCTAATTATTTCACAAATTGAGCCCCCTGGTTTCAAGCAGTGGTTTGCAAGTTACTTTTATATATTGATTGGACTGAATATTCCAGCTCCAACTTGAAATCAAAGAGCGTTACAGCTATGGTGGAACCTAATGCTGGGCAGCATAAAAGGGCTATGTTGAGTTACAAAGCAAGACAAGCTTAGAGAACAGGTAGTCCTAATGTTTTTAAAAAAAAGCAATTCATAAAAATATGAAATGTATGGGAAGCAGTCAAGATTAAAAACTGGTTCTCTAATGCTGTACATATGTGATTAGATGACACATTACACACCTAATACACAACTCCCAAGACTAACCCAAGTTCATGAAATCAGTTAACCTGCTGCTTTTAAGAATGGGAAAACACAATTTTTAAATTAAAAAGCTTCTTAGACCAAAGAAGAATATTTTTTTCTATCAGTCAAACCAGGGAAATATTACTTCCCTGCAGTGGCTGCAGCAGCAGCAATATGCTTATAAACATATTCTCTGAATAACCTTTTTCCATTGTATACTTAAATACTTGTACTTCTCTGAAGTCTTGTGGAATAGAGTCCTGCCACTGTGGTTGGATATTACTAATGCATCCCAGATTATGGACCACCACTGTTTTGAGGTGAATTATTTTCAGGGCACCAGACATACATCGGCAGACTGTACTTGAAGCAGTCTAAATCATGTGATGTCACAAGATTCATTCTAAACACATTTTACCTACCCTCACTTGGCGTAGGAGTCTACCCAACACTTGGGTGGTATTGGAGAAGAAGGGAGTGAACAGACATTTTTTTTAATGTAAAAAGGGGGGAAACATGTTGAACAAGCTTCTTCCCCTGCCATGGTCTAGCAACCACGGGTGGAGAACAGTGTAACCAACCACCCTGTAAAAACATTGTGGTTTGACCACCACTTATGAAGCTGGACTGGATATGAAGAGATACTGGTGGGGGTGATTCTCAAAGGACAAAGAGTGGGGAGGGTTGCCTGCAAGCAAACACTCTCTATGGCCACATTTTAAAGATACAAAAGGCTGTTAGCACAAATATTAAATATATTAAATCTCCAAGAGACAGTTAAAGGAAGTGAAAAAAGGTAGATGAGAAAATAGAGGTGTTTTTTTTTTTTAGTCCTCACCACAAGGTTTGCTACTTTCCAGCTGTGATGTGATGTTAACTTTTGCTTAAAGGTGAGACCACACGTGAAGCCCTCTCACCCCTAAGTAAGGAAACAGAAATTATTTTTAGAGAAAAAAAAAAACTCCAGCAACTTGACTTCTAGAAATTTATGACCTCCTCTCTAAACGCAAATAAAAAAAGCACTACATGAATGAACTAAGAATACCAGCCACCTACATAGAAAATGATACTGGAAGATATTTGTATCTTTCCTCTTTGATGAAACACAAAACTATGATCTCTCTATTTTTTTATCTTATAACTTACAAATGATTTAGAAAAGTAACAAATTTTCGGTTTTAAGAACTGTGTTGAACAAAGCAACAAACTCATTTATGTTTTATTGGTTGGGCTGAGTGGAAAAAGAGAGGCAGGGCAGTGTGAATCTGTTCTGGTAATTATCATGTTGTGGGGACATGCATGTGTTTACACAGTCACATCATGGGTACCTCTTGTGATCTGGGGACCAAAAAAAGAAGGTCCCCACAAGAAAAACTTAATGAATACAGGAGTTGTTATGAAAGTGACTGTGGTTTTTAGTATTGGCCCATGCATGTGTGTGTGTGTGTGTGTGTGTGTGTGTGTGTGTGTGTGAGAGAGCGAGAGAAAGAGGAATGCATGATACTGCCACCTTATACTTTCTGACTGTACTGAAATCAGGGCTCTTCACACACACTTATTCCAAATATAGTGGGGTATCAGCCACTTCCTGGTCACATTAGGATTTTTATAACAACGCAAAATTTTTGTTTAAAGGTGTCAAACTACATGATGGACAAATAAGACAACTGGTAACAAACCTGTGTAATAAATGATCAACCCTTAAATAAGTAAAAAATAAGCTTAACTGGTTGGCAGGATAGCTAGTTAGCACTAAGTGGGTGAGTGTAATTAATCTAGCAGAAGGTTAGCAGAAGTGGAATATTTACGGCAGGTTGCAATTGTCACATGTATTTTACAGCCTTAACTTGGGACACAGAATGCAATGATTTGAAAATATCATGAACAAATATTTTATTCACAATAGAACCCAGACAAACATGAAATATTTAAACTGAGAAAATTAACACATTAAAAAAGTTGGAACATAGCGATGTTCCAAGAGTTTGGAGACACATTTTTTTTGCAGATTGGTGAACCCTGCTGATCTTTATTTTTTGAGAAACTCCCCAGATAACTAGATGGCACAGAAACAAAAATGTTGTGTTTCATCTGAATTACCATTATGGTTGAGCTTGAAATCTGAGTACTAAATAAATGTTCAAATACTGATGAACCTGACAGTTTGATGACAATGTTCTTGGAATAACATTGATTCATAGCTGTCCTGCTTATAATTTATTGATTATCCATTTATTGCTGAGTAGGTGACAGCAATAAGGTTGACAACTCACTGATTTACACAGTAGTTGACTAGGAAAACATTGTTTCAATGTTAACCAAGGGTTGATTCAACATTTGGGTTGACAGTACAATGTTGATTTGCACTCTGGATCTGACTCTTTAAGATGTTCTTTATACACCAATCAAATTACTGACCTACTGCCAGTTAACCTAATAAGTTGCAACATGTTTCTCTGGCTATTTCTTTTAAGTAATTATTTTTCCCAGCTTTTTTTTTTAGGCATGTTGCTGCCATCAAATTTTAAAGGAGCTAATATTTTTTTTAAATAGTAAAATGTCTCAGGTTAAACATTGATATCTTTTCTATGTTCTACTGTGCATTAAAAAAAGGGGTTTCGATTTGCAAATCATTGCATTCTTTTCTTTAGTTATGTTTATAGGCTTGTATATGAAGATGTAAAATGTTATTTATACTGTTGCTTTTATTTACAGATTGTGACAGGGTTCCCAATTAGATTTAAAAATTATTAAAATTAAAAATTAGATTTTCACACCAGGAATGAGATGGACCAAAATTATCATTATCAATTATTCAGTGGATCATATTCCTAACCATATCAATTGTTTCATTTTTTTTAAAACAAAAAAAATTTCAGCAAATATATTTTGTGAATTCATTGTTACAGCTGTACCCTTTTCTCTCTTTCTTTTTGTCTCTCTCTTTTTAGATAAAAGACACATCTTGGAAATTGTGGTGAAGTATATGATTCAGGAAGTGCAGATGATTACATTCTAGAAGATTACCAGCTTTGGTTTGGCAGTTCTTTCTTACATTCACACCCCTGCAAAGAACACTGTATATGTCCTGAAGGTTTACTGAACATGTTTAGCTTTTTTTCCTACCTTTTTAAAATAATTTAAATATCGTGAATCATGTTTTTGCTTTGAAATGCAGGTAATGGCCAAATGTCAGTTAATTGAATGGAAGCAGAGTGCTGTGTTTGTAGTTTATTTTAATGAAAAATTTCGAAAGAATTTGTTTTAAGGTTCAGCGGTCAGTTGTCAGTTGAACTCATTGTTTATTTCTGCCATTTAAATGTGTATTTAATGTCTTGATGTTATATTTAGTAGTTTGATAAGTATTACACGTCAGTACTAGTGGTCTGTTTATGCTTTATTGATGTTAACAATATTTTAAAAAATGGCTGTGTGAGAATTAAAGGAAGACTAGCCCTAACAATGAAAAGTAGATGGGCATAAATGTTTGACTTGTAAGTATAAAATGGGCTGGGAAATATTGAGACAATTATTCCCTTATTTTTCAATCCTTTATATGCAAATTCAGATAGCCTTACACTGCATCATTCATTCATTCATTCATAACATTCACACAAATCACACTGATATTATCAAACCTAGGAACATCAATCAGTCACACATAAATTCAGTTATGTTGAAAAGATTACTACAACTAGCACTGGATTTTCTAGGTACGATGATGCTTTCCAACACTATCACAATTTCCAAGCCTCATGCTACACTTCTACATTTTCTGTAAAGATTTAGGCAAAGCTAAATTTCATAATTTGAACAGTTGTTGATATCCTACTACTCCATATTTTGATTCTACTTACTTAGTTTTTTTTGTTGTTTTTTATCAAATAATCCCAGGATTGACTTGCATGAATCCCAGGATTGACTTGATATACACTATACTGCCAAAAGTATTTACTCATCCATCCAAATCATTGAATTCAGGTGTTTCAATCACTTCCATTATCACAGGTATATAAAATCAGGCACCTACGCAGACTGCCTCTACAAGCATTTGTGAAAGAATGGGTCATTCTCAGGAGCTCAGTAAATTCCGGCATGTTACTGTGATAGGATGCCATCTGTGCCACAAGACCAGTCATGAAAATTCCTTGCTACTAAATATTCCACAGTCAGCTGTTAGTGGTATTATAACAAAGTGGAATTGAGAACAACAGCAACTCAGCTATGAAGTGGTAGGCCATGTAAAATCACAGAGGGTGGTCAGCAAATGTTAAAGCGCAAGCCTTCTCAGAAGAGTTGAAGCTGTTATCTGCAAAGGGTTTGCCAACATCATAATAAACCCCAATGTTTTGGGAATGGTATGTCACTTAAGTTCATGTGTGTGTGTGAAGGCAGATGAATGAATACTTCTGGCAATATAATATTGGTGAATGTTATTTGGCATTAGTAATATACTTTGTGTTGTTGCAAGGTCCCCACAAATCAAAAGGTAATTTGTGTGCACTTTGCTTTTAATAAGCCCCCATTAAGCATGGTCCAGACATAACCTCATCAATTCAAATGTTTGAAGCTGTGCATAAGCTCATAAAACCATGGTTAATGTACCTGTTTTGTTTTTTGTTTGTTTGTTTTGTCATTCCTCAAGTGCCCTGAGAAAGCGTGGTCCCCACAAGTGATGATTGAAAAACTTAGTCCCCACACCAGATGGAAATCTGTGTGTGTGCGTGTGTGGAAGTTGGGGGGGGGGGTGTAAAACATAAAAAGGATAAATCTTTCATTATTTCTTCACTTGAGTGTTTGTGTAATTGTATGTGTTTGTGTTAACTGCTGTGGTGAAAAGTCAAAATAACCTAACCACTTCAAATGTTCTTTTTGTCACATTTGGGAGCACTTTTAAAAGTGTGCGTGCGTGCGCGCGCGCGCGCGCGTTGTGTGTGTGTGTGTGTGTGTGTGTTGTATGAGTTGACAGTCCTATCTGCATCCTCTTGGTTCGGTCCCATTTCCGTCTGGACAGTTCCAAAATAACTGCCCGCTTTCCCTCCACACACTCTGCACATTCACATACTCACTGGCAAACACACACATACACACTTGTTGCTTCCTCTTAACACTGGAGCGCATCGATCAAGACTGGACTTGAACTTTCTATCGCTTCCTGAGAGAGCAAAGAGTAACTGGACAAACAGCAGATACAAATACATACACAAAGGTGTCATTTCCTACTTGTTACTCCTCTCGGGGCATATAATGCATAAAGTCATACATTTACAAGTGTGCTGTTTAAACACACCCATTTGCAACCATACACAAAGACATAGAGCAAATAGACTGATACACTGAATGATATTTCCACACCTTCTTACACCCTTACATAACACCTTTTCCTCTCTCCCTGCTTTAAGCAGTTTCCTATTTACTAGCTTGTTGCATTGTTTCAACAGTGCAGAAAGATTCTCCAGTACTTAGTCATTAAACTGCTTTGGTTTTAAAATCTATCTCACAGCCAATAATTGCCATTAACAAGGAAAACTTGTTTTCCTAGACAAAAACACATAGAAACTATGAAGTGTATGGAAAATACTACTGAGGATACTTGGTTAAAACCATGAACATCTGATGTAATTATTCTGATTCCATGAGACTAGAAGAATTGTGCATTTTAAATAGTAGGTTTAGCTCTACTTAGAACATGTTAGTAGTATTTTTTCTTGTAGGAATTGTTCCATAAAACTCATAAAATTAAAAAACAAACAATCAAACAGTATTTTGATGTTTTGTTTTGTTTTGTCAAGTTGTTGTTGACTGAAACTGCATTTTAAATTTATTATTTTGTCCACACTGTCTAATTCATGCTCAAGCCTTCCTGGACATACAGGGCATTCTACAAAATGTGCTTTGCATCCATTGTGTCACCCACACACAGAGAGACAGACATACATACATGCATGGCTGTTTTCCTGCTCTTATGAACAAAATAAAAGACAAGCTACTCTCAAAATCATTCTTTAACAATACCAGTGAACAAATACTCAACAGGATAAGTTTAATATCAAATCAGATTTTGTCCAGAGATTCCCTCAAAAGATAAAAATTCTCCATGTGACATTGTGATGACATCAACTTGCAGTCACTGTCCAGCATGACACACACACACACACACACACACACACAAACCTATACACACACAATGCAAAGACAATGCGCATTTAGTGGAGCTTATTTATACTGAAAATATACATGTAAGTCATATGTGAAAAAAACAAAGCAAATACATGTCTGTCTCTCATGTCGTGAGAAAATTATTATTATACCATAATTCATAACTTAAGATTGAAAACACATAGTGACTCTTCGGCAGTGTATTGCATGCACATTTGTGCATTTGGGACTATATGTCTATCCATGAATTTCTACAGGCATCCTGTGTTTTGCTCCTCTGTACTGGCTGGTTGATGAAGTTTGAAACATGGAAATCCAGGCATAATCTCCAGTCCTATCCCTCAATGATCAACAAATGAGAATCCTGGAGGACTTTGCTGAATTATAGGAAATACACACATGGTAACACATGTAAACATGATCATTTTACTCATTCACACATAATTTTACCTGACACAAGGCCCCATATGTTCTTACTACACTCAAAGTAAAACACACAGATTACACCAACTCACACAAATGCACACCATTCCCAAACATAGACAAATATACATACAGTCATCTGTACATACATATATCTATATAAACATAGAGATAGCATGTGGGCTTGCTGTGGGGGACATTTGCAGACTGCAGAGACGAACATGAGCTCTCTTACCCAATCTCAAGTCTTTCTCCTCTGTATCCTTCACATGTCAATAATTTGGTCTCTATTAATAAACCATTTATATACTTCCTGGAAAACACTGACATCACCTCACACGTGCAAAGACAAAAAACAGACAATGTGAAATAGTCTAGACATTCAGACTCATCAGATGAAAATAAATCATGTAATTTCACTAGGAGCAGTGTATTTCGCATCATTTGAAATGAAAACAAATCATTGTCAAAGACTGATTGTTCAGTGTCTCTAAATCTAGATCCCTTTTAGAAGGGGATTATTTTCACTACTTCCAGTGGTTAAAAAAAAAAATGAAATACATTTTAGAATGAAACTTATCTTATTGCAAGGTGATAAATTTGCATGTAAAATATAGTTTATTAGTCACTTGGCACTGTAAACACTTCAAAACAACCTTCAGCTTCTTTACATGAAGTTTTATGGGGTTTTTTTTTTTTTTTCTGAAAATTAGCCAAGCATATCAAACACTGTTCTTTGCTGATTCGAAAAGTTTCTGCTCCTCTTGTGATCCATATGCACATAAATATAGTCAATGGCATTTGGTAGAAGCTTAAATATGTAAACTTCATCGTTCAAGAGACTATAACAGCATATTTTTAGTGTAAATAGCCTTTGATGGGTTGATGATGTGTTTGAGAGAGTTTTATGACCATAGTACATGTTAAACAGTAGTGTTAGATGTCAGAAACATGTGGATGTCAGGACTTTCTCTTTTGTTACATTTTGGAAAACCATAGCAGTTGCCAATACATGTATGTTCATCTGAAAGAAATGTAAGCAATGTCCAGGTGGCCAAAAATGTAATCAAAAAATTGTGCCGTTTATTTTTTGTTGTTGTTGTTGTTTGTAATGTTTGTCTCAAATATATTCATAACACTCAGAACCCATACTAGATGCACCTTTCATGAAAATCAAAATCCGTCACATTGGATGTCTGTTTCAGTCTGCCTCATTCATATCACTATCCCAGGAAGGGAGTATTTTCCTGGGGTTGCTGTAAGCCCTTATGCTGCCCCCACCCCACCCCCACGCCTTTCCCCCACCCCCCATCATCCCTGGCTGCTCAGAGCCGGCACGGCTCCCAGTACTAGACCCACTAGCCTCCGCAGATATTTCCTGAGGAAAACATATCACCTCAGGCTAGACCCATCGGCTGACTATGCTGAGGCAGCAGCAGCCTTAGCCCACAATCCACCACAGGCCTAAACCTCACTCTCCCTTCCTTTACTTTCTCTCTTCTCTCTTTTTCAGTTTCTCTTGTTCTTTGTTTCTCTCTCTCTTTCTCTCTCTCTCTCACCAAGTCTTTCAAATCCTTTCCTCTTCCCACATTTTTGCATGTTTTCTTCTTATTGTTTCTCTTTTTTTATACTGCCTGTCTGCCAGTGGGTGAGAAGTAATTGAAAATCAATAAGGCTAATCATTTTTACAATACAAATATATTTTGACTGACAAAAAATACAAGGAAATCTTTGACTAGTTATTAATATGTTGTGAAAGGGTATGAGGTATATATATATATATATATATATATATATATATATATATATATATATATATATATATATATATATATATATAATGACTAACTCTGTTTTTGTGTAAACTATTTGGTGTCACTGAAAACTGCTTAAACAATGGTAACTGTTATAAATTATGAGTATAGAAAACATTGGTAAACTGGTAGGAACAGAACTTCTGAAAATGGGAAAACCACTAGGAAATAATGGACCATAGTGTGTTTGAAATATTGTGTAACAAATACTGTAATGTAGGAACTTCAAATATCTGAAGGATACTGGCCCTGAGCCCTAGTTATACAGTTTATACTTTATTAAGATGTCAACACAGCAGGAGAAAGTTCTTGTAACTTCACACAAATCTCAGTTGCCTGAAGCAAATCATATCTGGAATTATGTGAGATGGTATGTCAGAAGGGACTGAATAAATGTTTTAAGTTGTTCTATGTTATACAGTACTTGTAAATATGGTTCGTATACAAAATCTAACTATCCTAAGAGAATAAGTCCAGCATCAGCACCCACCCCAGTTAGTGAACAACAGTATTACAGTAATAGCTGTCTTCATGTTTTTCAATTTCAAAGCATTCTTGTCATCTAAAAATTATGTATAAAACTCTAATGCCACCTGGATAATAATATTGTGAGGGTGGACTACTTTGACACTGTAGGCTAAACAAATCAACATTTTTTAAAATAATATATAATTGTATTAAATTGTAAAGGCTTTTCCCATTTATTATTTCTGCAGTGCTGTAGCAATGACTTCCCTGTTCCAAGACTGCTGGTATCTCTTTAGTTTTAGCAAAGAATATACTGAACACAATCCCATTAGGAGCATAATGGGGGTTGTATGTGCATAAATGAAGAGAAAAAATTTAAAAGAGAATACTTTGTGTTTATATTGTTATTAACAGTGAAAAACATACTGTGATTTTAAAATGAGGAACATTTGAAAATTTAAAGCATCAATCACTTTGTAATATTTTAAATGGCAGTTATTTCACTTTGGAGTCAAACTAGTCAGCAGCTGTCTGACACAGGTCTACTTTCCACCCCACACAGTCACTGAGGCCAGAGGAAGTCAAGGCAAAGAGGTCCATTACACCTCAGGGTCTATCTCAGCCTGCGTCAGGACAATCCCACTTAGCATGAAGGATGACTCTATCTGTCCGCTGTCTCATTTTGCTTGTCCAAATGCCCCCACTGGCCCATGCCTACCTGCCCATTGCCCGCTGTGATTTGTTGAGATCCAATTCCAAGAATGATAATTGATTTAATTGGAGGTGATGAATGAAGGGGTTTTATGGAGCATGGATCATAAGTTGATGACACTCTGGCGAATAATGAGAAAAGTTTGTGGGTCAAAAGGCAGAATAGTCTTGTGATTTTGACCAGTTTGTAAAGAAGCAATGAAAAGTTCACACCTCAAGTTTATATATATATATATATATATATATATATATATATATATATTATATATATATATATATATATATATATATATATATATATATATAGATATATATTATTTAACCATGTTTTACACAAGTATTACCATTCCATTGCACTGACTCAGCAATTTAGGTGCCATATTTATATACCATATTTGTTATTATATTTCCAATTGGCAAGATTGATCAGATTGACCAAATTAACTGTTTAATTGTTTGCTGTGTAACATTGTGTTCCAATGCATAAATCAATAGTACACAGTCTATAAACATTTTGTAGTAATGACTGCAAAGGGTAGTGATGTTCAGTGAAAGGCTTGGAGCAAATGGAAACCCCATAACTGGAATAGGATTTCTGCCTTAGAATACAATGCATGCTCTTTACCAGTTGAGATATTGTGGCACCTCCACTGATCACAGCTGAAACCAAATAAATTTAGCCCAAAAAGTAAGGAAATCAGTTGGGTTGAGTATTTCTTTTTTGTAACGACACTTTTTGGCAATAAATCTTATACTGTTGGAAAGCCTGTTTATTTCCTCTTGAGTGGAGCCACATTTGTAAGGAAAATGCATTTGTAGGTTGAGCAGCAGAGTTGAGTATGTGAGTTTCATTCATGAAAAAACTGGCCAAATCTTCTCTGCCAATGCTAAACAGCTTATTCTGCTATTGACACTTGTTTGGTGTCATTTATTGGATTGGATGATTGCAGTCTAAGGAAACAAGACATATTGGCAATTTAACAGGTTGTTCATTTAACAGACAGGGGCCTCAGTGGAAGAACCACTCACAGCCACAACAGCCTGGCAACTCCTCCTCATGCTGGTCACCAGCTTGGTCACACACCGCTGTGGGATGGCATCCTATTCTTCAACCAGCATTTGTCACAATCAGCCAGTGGTTGTGTTGATCACTCTGACACAAACAGAATACCCAAGCTGGTCGCACAAGTTTTCAATTAGGTTGCGGTCAGGACTTCAAGCAGGCCATTCCATCCTCTTCACTCCCAAATCCTGGAGGTAGTCTCTAATAAAGCCCGCTCTGCTGGGGCAAACATTGACAACTTGGAGGCTAGAGTTTGGTCCCAGACTATGGGGATATGGAATTACCAATGATTGCAGAAGCATATCTCTCTACACGGAGACTGCCTCCAGTAATGACAAGCCTGCTTGTCAGCACCTGGAGTACCAGAAGCTCAAAACAAGAGTCAATAGCAGAATAAGCTGTTTGGCATTGGCAGAGAAGATGTGGCAATTTTTCATGGGCACAACCTACATATTCAACTCTGCTGCTCAACCCACAAATACGTTTCCCTTACAATATTTGTAAGGGAATTCATTTTACTTTGACTATCTTTGTCTAAGTACTTGTTGAGTTCATATCCATGTTTATGCTTTTCTTTTGCTTTTGTCTTTTTTAGAATGACTTTGCAAAACACACACACACAAACAGAGATGCAGTAACAGGAAGGCCCCAGTGAGATCCTGTTTGTGGATGCTTTCACACATTACAGATGGCATGTTAAAGAATCTTTAAATTTGATAAGGTAGTATCCAAATATACCTGCCCTTCCAAAAAAAAAAAACAAAGGCACAGTTTGACTGCTTTACTTCATATTTCAGTATATGAAAATTAAAGCTCAGAAACATGTTTGAAAATGTTCAGCCTTTCATGATTGAGAAAATGCACTCAAGTTGCAATCAGTCTTCTGAAATAGTGACACTACTGAAAGTTTATTAAACTGCAAATACAGTAAGATTATTACGCTAAAACTACTCTTAAATCCATTTATCTCTGGATGCAGAATGTGATCCCCCACCAAGTTTGTTATTTTCTGCAGTTCTGCCTCGCTTTCATTATAAAATGTGTGTTCCCTACATTTACTTCCCTTTTTCACACACACTCTCGGGTTTCTCTCTCTCCAGGTTCAGTGTCTGTGGGGAAGGAAAGAGGAAAACCCAAATGCTTGTTCGTGGGTTCAGTGTGCAGCTGAGATGGGATGAGGGTACAAGAGTAAAACAGAGGAAGTATGATGGCGGTGGAGGGAAAGAGTAAGATGGGAAGAAAAGAAAGAGAAGATTGTGGGAAAAGATAAGGAACATAAAAATACATTTAAGAAGGAAAAAGGGAAATAAGAGAGTGAGAAAGAAGAGTTAGGAAAGGAATGGGTGAATTAAGAGTGGAAGAAATGGAGCAAAGAGAAAGCGAGAGAAGGCAATTGTGACACAAGGACTTACAAAGACAGGAAACAACAGGAGTAAAGTGGTGAAGTCAAAGAAAAAGGGCAAGAAAGAAACAGAGAGTTAGTAGGGTGTGTGCTGCCAGGATCCAATTTCCACATTCTTCCTATCGCCACACCTAAATCCTTAATTGTGTGGCCACAGAGAAGTACTGCAGAGACCACAGAACTGCTGCTTGCCGACGTTTAGAGCTGCCGAAAACCTTGCTGTTTAAATTGGTCGGCAACCCAGTCTGCATGCGACTGGGGTTTTGGAGGGAGAGAGAGAGACAAAAAGAATGAAAAACAATACGAGGGGAATAAAAGGAGAAACAAATGAGAGAAAATCCTTTTCGGAATTTGAGCTTGGCGAGGGCAACTGAGAAAATAAATATGAACATTACTGCAAATGATATTGCCACCACAGCATGATTGTGGTCAAAATGTTTCTATAGAGAGAGAGTGGCGCCTAACATTTTTAAAACCAAATCATGTTGGGAAGTTTTATAGTTTTTAAAGGAAAACACCTGAAATAAATTAAAGGTAAATGTTAACCTTTGACCCTTACAGTGAGAGGATATAGTGGCTCTGTAATACTGCAAGGGTCATTTTGCTGGCATGATTTTGATCCACTTGTCCCTTTACAAGAAAGGGTCATTGTAAATCAATAACAACTTGTTCTGAGAGATCACCTTACCCCTTGATGAAATATTTCTATTTCACTGGAGTGGTCTCAGACCCCATCCTTCTCACTGGTGAGTATCAAAATGATGTGTCACATGCCATGGCCTTCAAAGTCATCAGATCCCAACCCAATTAAACACCTATGGGAGATTTTGGAATGATGAGTTACACAGCAACGCTCACCACCATCATCAAAACACCAAATGAGGTAATATCTTTGGGAAGACCATTGATCCATCCCTCCAGCAGAAGTCCAGAAGCTTGTAGGTTCAGTAACAAGATGCAATGAAGCTGTTCTGGTGGCAAGCAGTGGGCTAACAGATCTCTAAAAACTATTTTGGAAACTTTGTTTTTTCCTTTGATTTGTCACCTATTTGTAGTTCATCTGCATTGAATGAAACCATAGAAATGATATCCTATGTCAGCCAGCAGATTTATGACATTAACATTTATGCAAAAACACTACAATGGGTAGCAAACTCTATGAACTTCTAAAGCAAAGGGTGCTTTCAGCAGCATAGCACAGCAAGCAGCGTTGGAGGATGGTGGGCCTTTTTGCAACCAAATAACAATTCACTTTTTACAGACACCATGGATGTTTTCACTTACTGCTGTAGCCTGCTTTGCAATACTCCTTCTGACCACAAGAAAAACAACAAAGGTGGGTACAGAAATATCCCATGTGACCTGACCTTTAACACAAACAAACATATGAAGCGAGGGCTACCGCTTCTCTTTGTGGCCGCAGCCTGATGTTTATGTGTGTGTGTGTGTGCGTGTACACTGTGGGAGTGCACGTGACATGAGAGTGAGTGATTTGAAGTGTTGTGTGGAGGTGTGGGGGTTTGGATGCCTATGAAATAGAAAACTCAGTGAGAACATCATTTTCCTGGAGGACGACAGGCCTCAAAGCACCCGCACTCCAACTCCACTCCACCCTACATGCTCTCTCTGATCAATAAACCTCTATTTTCTCCCCCACACAAGGTTTCCCATTCAATACAGCTGCCACTGGCTTTAAAAACATAGAAGCATGATCCATTTATTATTGGCTGTTACTATGATCTATCTGCTCACCCCACTCTCACCACCACCCACCTCTCTTTATGTTGCTGCCTATTGGGGAAAGTGGGGGTCTCTTTATTTCCTGCCCATGCTGCTTATTGACAGGCCATCACTAAAGGCCATCATTCATTACAGACTGTACATGAATGTCGAGATATATGGCATATTGTTTGGAAACGTATACGATTATGATGGTTTGCTTTAGGTTCGCGCAGATGAAGCTTTTGCATTTTTGATGTTTTCGCATACATTTCGAATAGTGCAGGGCAGACAAAAGAAAGACTCTGATATATGAAGTAAGGCAGCATAAGTAAAAGTTTTTTGTTTTTGTAAAACTGCTACGGTTACTTTCCTGGTGAGGATTATGTTTAAAATAAATTTAAAAATACTGCATCTGAACCAGTTGATTTTGCATAGAAAATGCATAAGCATAATATCAATCCACTTATCCTTAACCTCTTTTCCAAATCAAGTTCATGAAGCGTGAGGGTTTTAGCCTATCCCAGCTATCATAAGGCAAAACAGGCCACCAGCCTATCCCAGAGAGACAGGCAGCCATTTACACACATAGTTAATTCAATATCACCAGATAACCTAAGATTCTTTCCATTGGAAGGTACGCAGAGAACTCATGCATGCACAGGGGGAACATACAAACTCTGCACAGAAAGGCCCCAGTTAGCCGTCTGGTTTGAATCCAGCGCTGCACCACTGTGCCACCCACGAGCATATTAAAGCATGACTCCTCGCATGCTTAAATCTACAGTGTGTGTGGGTGTTAATGCATGTGCGAAAGGGATGAGAGGAGGGTGAAGAGTGCAAATGGGGTCAATCAGAGGAAGAGGAAAGTAGGAAAGAATGACTAGAAAGAAAGCGCGCATGCACTGAATTTTTTATTTTTTTTTAAATGACAATTTCAAGACAACTTAAATGGTCTTTGACAGAAACTTTTTGCAGTATGTGCAAAAAGTGAGAGGCAAAAGATGTGTACAGCAAATACTAAACATCAAAATGCTTGCTGAAATCTAATCTAATGCTTCGTTTTTACATTTCAAGCACCCTGTGTCCAGGTAAAATTCAGAGATTTGAGACAATTTGATTTCATCTTCTCCACACATATATCTACTGTATTAGCAAGATTATAAATCTGATGGCATATCCAGGCCAAAGGGAAAACAGAGTTGTTTCAAGCATATTTGGATCAATCACAGTTCTTAAATATGAATGAGACAGAAGTTTTATTATTTATCCTACTACTTCCATTAAGGTGTTTTGTGAATTTATGGACATATCTTTATTAAGAAAATTTTAAAGTGAGCTCATATAAACTCATCATTGTCACTAACTGAAGTAGTTATCAGCAATCTCCTATCCTCTCCAATCTTGAGATCACTTTTTTCCACTCAGTTATGATTTACAGTATGTTATTTCTTTGTTAAAATCATATTAAAAGAAGTGGAAGTCAAAGGAATAATCAGAATCTAATAACATTGCTTAGAGCGATCAGCTTAGCATCAGACTCACCTCTTTTGAGCATACTTTTGAGATCTGAATTTGATAATGAAGGGTTTAACTGATAAGATGTTTTTGTGTCAGAGAAAGGGGCAGGGGAGCGAGGTTTTGAATTTTTTAACCATGCATCTCTTTATGTACAAGAGCAGCTACACGTGATTGACTAATGCCTGTGTCTTAATTTTAGTGTAGTATTAAAACTTGTGAATCATATCCGGGTTTGTACTGATGTGTTTTTGTATATGGGTATATCCATATGTCTATATTCGAACATATAGCACAGTTCCCAGACATGCTCATCAACACACATGCACACACACAGTGTTGCCAAACCAAAACTGGCTCACCATTTTCTCCAGAGGATGAATCTGTCAGTTTTTTGGCCACTAAAGGCCCAGCTCCACCTGACCACTCCAACTGGAGGTCCTCATTAATGTGGTCCACAGCATACCAACTTTTAATAGCTACGCACAACAGTACAACATTAGATCACGGGTGCTGCTGCTGTATGGAAAAAATAATTAAGAGTGACCAAAGAAGCCGTCTCACCGCATTCTATAAATACCACACACAAGTTCTTTTTTCTGACTCTGTACTTTTGCCAGCCTTCAATGACCTAATCTTTTTACAAGCTCATGGAGCATTCTTAAATACTGATGCTAAGGGAGAAGACACACACACAACAATCTTTATGCACCATGCGCGACGAAAACAGAGCAAGCATTGAGAAGGAACAAAGGAAATGTTAATCATACTGATAAGCTTATGAATTGATCAAAAGTAAAAAAAAAAAAAAAAAAAAAGCAAACAAAAGATAAAGAAACCCAGCAATGCACACTTAAACCACATCACCTTAAAACTTGCTTACCACGGGATGTTTTGGCTGGTCAGCAGGAAAACATGAAGGCAACCATTTTGTCTAGATGATAAATGGGCTCAGCTGACAGGTCACTTCTCTCTCACTTTCTCTCTGTTTTATTCACTTTTTCTCCTTCCTTCCTTCCTTCCTTCCTTCCTTCCTTCCTTCCTTCCTTGCTTCCTTCCTCCCTTCCTTCCGCCCCTCTTGCCCCTCTCCCACCCAAAGTCACAATTTGTTCCCTCCAACTCTGGGGCCCAGAGATGGATTCCACCAGGTGACAGATTTATCAGTGTCAGCACGAGGTAAAACACCTCAAACACTTGGTAACAGTCGCAGGCCCACTACCGAAGAGATGAGAAGTGTCATTTATATCTGCTGGGGTCCCAGGAAAGTGCAGCTCACATATATCTCTGCAACAGGGGACTCTGTCTGTATGTCTCACAAAATTGCTCTTACTTCCACATCCAGCTGGAAAGCTAGAATTTTCTCATTCCTTAAGGCATGCTCCTTTCTTGAAGTTTCTTCATTTTTAAACAAACGAGTATATGAACCATATGTGTGAGATTTCCCCTTGAGCCTACAGGGGGGAAAGCTGGGAGTCATTTACACCCTGGCCAACACATGTACTGCCCAAAATCAGGGAACTAGCTTGAGGTTTGCAATGACAGAGCTCACAGGTGTAACAAACCCAACCCCACTCCATCCCCCAACTTGCCACAAAACCACCTTGTAGGGGGACTATAATTCATCAAGGTCCAAGCCTCACCCAGACGCTTGAGGCCTACGGGTGGTCCATAACACAGTGCACACAGATGCACACTTGCGCAGATTCTACATATATATGCTCAAAAGGATATACATCAAATATACTTCCATGCTTCCTGTCCTTACGTCTCTCCGAGGCACACAAATCTGATTCTGCAGAGCTGGAAATAGATTAAAGCTTACTCATCTGTTCTGAAACTCAGTCTATTCAGTTTGTTAGTTTTTTAGCTCTGACAGCCCCTGAGACAAAGATAGCAAACCAAGTCATTAGCTAGTTAGTAGCCAATCTAAATGTAAGCACCTATATTGATGGTGAAGTGGTACTCTTCCCAACTGACAGCCCAGTCGACTGTATGAATGAATCTCAGTGGCTGAACTGGCTAATCAACTGACAAACAGGGCCCAAAAGCTGCCTCACCAATTGGCTGACTGAATAATTCATTGCTGAAGGGATTCTATCCAGCTAAAATGAACTCAACTCTCCGTCTGTCCAAACCTCTGTCAGAAAACTCGCTGGCCAAACTCCTTTCTCCATTCCTCATGTCAACTAAGACTGCAGAATGATTGCTTTGGTTTCAGTGAGGAATGTTACACTTTTCGTGTCAGGCATTTAGCTTATGGTCTTTAATTGGGAGTAAGCAGGTGAGGGTTTAGATAGATGATTAAACACAATATGGGACTGCTGTTGGACAGGACTGTAGAATTACAAGGAATGTATTGGTGATCTTTACACTACAGGAGCTTCTTCTGTTGCTTAAATCAACTTCTGCCAGACCAGAAAGCAGAACTATGGGGAAAATTATACATTTCACATAACATCTTTAAATCAGGAAATTCAGTCCAGACAGGCATTATGGTTGTGATAGCTTATTATTTAAATGACTGATTGTTCTTCAGCAGTACCAAGATATTTTTTATTTATTTATTTATATTTTGTATATCTTCTTCTTCCATCAGCTGCTCCTTTTAAGGGTTGCTACAGCTCATCTGCCTCCATCTCACACTATCTCAAGCATCCTTTTCTGTCACACCAACCTTCTGCATTTTCATGTTCATTGCATCCACAAATCTTCTCTGTGGTCTTCCTCTTTTCTTCCCCTGTGAGAGCTCCATATTCAACATCCTTTGTTCAGTATAGCCACTGTCCCTCTTCTACACACGTCCAAACCATCTCAACCTTGCCTCCCTAACTTTTGTGCATGTTTATTCATTTAAATAAATATATTGCTTATGTTTTTGCTGCAAAAATCACTAGGAGTAAAAAAAGAAAGAAAGAATAGTGAGGCCCCTTGATTGTATGAGTCCACAGGATTTGTTATTTCCAGGTTTCTCATTCATTTTCTGTTTTACCATCTGTGCAATGCATTTCATCACCATTGTATTTAGTTTCAAACAATGGTTGTCAAGCTCCTTTTTTCGAGACTGTGCAAATAAGGGGCATCCCAGGTGACTTGACTTGTCTGAAAAGTTAAGAAAAACTTTTAAACCAAGCCATGCTGATGTTAAATGAAGATATTCAAAGAGATTTCGAAAGGCACATTTTGTTATACTATTTTTATAACATATGAGAAATTTACAAATGAGAATCCATGTCGCTTTTTATTTGAAATCTGCAAGCACACAGCCCGTGACATACTGTAGGTTCATCCAGTCTCATGCAGATGAGTGTCTGCAAAGTTGCTGAAAGGCTGCAGGAAAGGGACAACACTGTCAGTCATCTTTTGTGACACTGTCACCCATCAAATGTCTAGTGTTGGGAACAGACATGATCCTATGGGACTTTGTGCCTCAACATACAAACATGAGATCATTTTGCGTTACATGAATTTCAGTGTAAATGTGGATTCCTATATTAGTCTGTGGAAACAATCAATCCTGTGTTCATCCTTTGCAAATTTAATTACAATGTTAACCATTGTAATGTAGATAAATAGAAATAATTTGAAGTGGCATTGAATAATTTTGATTTCTGTGGTCTCACCACTGGCTGTAAGGCAACAATAATAATGCAGACTTATTTTTTATTACTTCACACTTTTAACCAATATTGTTAAAAATGTTTTGTTTCACATAAAGAAAGTTATGAGTTTGAATTCCAGCCAGGTAGGGCCTTTCCGTGTGGAGTGTGCATGTTCTCCCTGTACCTGTATGGATTCTCTCCAGGTAATCTAGCTTCCTCCCACAGTCCAAAGACATGCAGTTCCATAAACTGGTGATTCAGAAGAAGAAGAAGAAGAAGAAGAAACAGCCTTTATTGTCCCACAGAGGGGAAATTTGGGTGTAACAGCAGCCGCAGTTATTATAAATATAAGTAAAAATATAATAATTCACACTATTAAGAAAAGAATATAAATATATATAAAATCAACAAACAAGATTAACCTTATTCTACTGTAAATTGCCCATAGGTGTAAATATGAGTGTGAATGGTGGGCTATCTTTGTGTGCTGGCCTTTGAATAGCCTGGCAACCTATCTGGGGTGTGCCCCACCTTTCATCCTCTGACAGCTGGGATGGGTTTCAGCCACCCTGTGACCTTAAAAGGGATAAGTGTTTAAGAAAATGGATTTTCAGAATATAAGAGAAATTTGGAAATGAGAAGCCATGTTGCTTTTGGTTTGAAATGTGTGAGCAGACAGCTCGGGACATCAGTTCATCCAGTCCATTTCAGCTGTGTTTGCAGAGTTGTTGAGAGGCTACAGGAAAGGGAAAGCGCCTCATATTTTGCAACATCATCTTGTGGTTCACTTCAAGTGTCCAGTGCTGGGAAGAAGCATAATCTTTTCCTTCCAAAAATGCCCCTATAGACACGTAACAGTGCTCTAAAAACTAAACAATCTACATTCCGCCATGAAAATCAGATATTTGTACCTCAAAATATAAACATGTGCTCTATACATCTGCATGTATTTCAGTGTAAATGTGTGTTTTTATATGGGCCATTGACTTTCTGTTGATATGTTTTCTTCTTATGCAGTCTCCTGCAGATCCCTTCCTAGTTGAGTTTTTGAATGTAGATAAACAGAATTTGAACTAATGAGTGCTCTCACAGCTAGCTGTAAAGAAATGGGGGGGCAAAATTGGAATTCATTACTTCAAAATTTTAACTATTATTGTAGATTAAAATTACACTTGCAATAAAGAACCTTTTCTTCTGCACAAATTTAAAAAATGGATTTTATTGAAAGAAAGAAAGAAAGAAAGAAAGAAAGAAAGAAAGAAAGAAAGAAAGAAAGAAAGAAAGAAAGAAAGAAAGAAAGAAAGAAAGAAAGAAAGAAAGAAAGAAAGAAAGAAAGAAAGAAAGAAAGAAAGAAAGAAATTCCTTCAGTCAGAGACAGGAACTGGCTATAGATAATGTTTCTCCATGACCAAACATTATGCCGCAGTTAATGGAGAGTAAATACAGAGATCCTAACCATTAAGTCTTAGTGCACATAGCAACAGAGAGACACAAAAGCTGCCATAATTAACAAGTGACCTGCACATCACCCACTTCTGCCTGTCACTTAGAGGTAAGCAAACACACAGAAACATGCCACCAAAAATTATACCGTCGCAGGGAGGTAAGTAAATATACACTCACTGGACTGGCGCAGGACTTTATCATGGGAGAACAATGCCCATTCCTCTCAACTTGGCTAACCCATAAAGCAGCTCCATCAGTATCTTTACTTATTGGGTTTTATGAGCCTCTGTGCTACAATTAAGCTTTATTAGCCATTATCCTTAAAGACCCAACACAATAGTTTTCCCAATTGAATAGCAACACATTGAGGTGTAAATTCTACAAACCTGGCAGTGATCAGATAAGATCAGAAATGTTCACATGGACAAAAAAATGTGTAGGATTTGTCTTGTGATGACTGTCTTCTTAATATGGCATTCTCAATTATTTATACTAACTATATATCTGAGCTAGAATTTCTTCTGTAAATGCACTCTCTGGCTCCAGGTTTGCTAAAAAAAATTTTTTTTCTTGGTTTAAAGAGAAATTTTATTTCAATACTTCATGCACATATGGCAAAATTTATTTTAAACATATCAAAAAAATGCAAAATCAAAGCAGAATACTGCCATCCATACATAAATCAACATTTGATTTCATTGATTGGACTGGCTGAGACTTTTTGCCTAATGTGTAAAATGTAAATTTAAATTGATTGGACATCTTAATGTTATGCAACTTGGGAGAGAGGGAAGTGTGTATTTCTTTGATGGCCTGTTAGGTGTTCTGTGTCATTAGTGCAGTGCTGAATGGTACAGCAGGTCTGTAGAGGAATGGTCCATTGGGCATGGGTCTGTGCAAGTGTGTGTGTGTGTGTGTGTGTGTGTGTGTGTGTTGTGTGTGTGTGTGTGTGTGTGTGTGTGTGTGTGTGTGTTTGTGTATTTGTGTATTTGTGTATTTGTGTTCATGGTAAAGGGTCATCCAGAGGGGATACTATGTGTCTGTCACAACTGACCGCTCCACAACCACAGATGCCAGTCAACCAGCTAGTAGTATTTTTTGTGTGTATGTGTGTGTGTGTGTGTGTGTGTGTGTGTGTGTGTGTGTGTGTGTGTGTGTGTGTGTGTGTGTGTGTGTGCCATATGCTACAGGGAGGTTGAGTAAGAGCAGTCCATCTCATCCACTTTTTCTTTTTCACTGTTCAGACTGTTACAGCCAACCGCACACTGACCCCTGACTCAACGGTAGTGTGTGTGTGTATGTGTGTGCAAGTGTGTGTGTGTGTGTTTGTCTGTCTGTGTGTGTCAGGTGGAAGAATTTAAAAACAGTCAACAACCCACACAATATCCCAGGATTCACAAAGGTAAATAGCAGTATGTGAACAGAGATGAGAGTTTATTGTGAGGTGTGTGTTTGCATGTGTAAATGCACCTCTGTCATGAATGACCGCACATTCACCTTGTGGCTAAAACTGAGCTAGTAAGTGGATTTTTTTTCCTTTTTGTATTTAAATAATCAAGTACAATGATGAAAAAAATTATATATATATATATATATATATATATATATATATATATATATATATATATATATATATATATATATATATATATATATATATACTCTCTTTGCTTCTTTAATATTCTATTATATATGGTGGTAATTTGGTGTCATTTTCTCCTGTCTGTAACCACCCGGCTGCGCCTTGACTTGTGGAAGTGCTTTCCCTTCCATGACGCTTACTGAAACCTTCTGGATTAAAGTGGAGCAGTTGTCACATGTTACGCTTTGTCACACACTGAGTATGTCAATGACTAACAAGCAAAGGGATTTTCTCGCTGAACAGCAATTTGCATTCCTTCTTTGAGTGATGTCCAGTGGTACCGTTACCAACGCTGACTAAGAACAGCAAGTTTAAAACTGAATATGTAACACATAAGTCAACACATGCATATGGGGATTTAATGGGATATAATTTATAGTACTGCAAAGTCTCTGCTCATTTTCATGGGAACACAGCTGGCAAGTTGTTATAGCAATAGCTATTTAAATCATAGACTAATATTTCCCCAGTTGGTTATTTCAGTCTGATTGAAGTGATTTTGAATATCCAATTCACAACGACAAAACTGTCATATGGGTAAGAAGCCACATAAAACTTTTGTTCCTGTGTATTTATTTTTCGAATCTTTACTGGGTTTCCTTGAATGAATATATGATGGAAGTCATCATATTCATCAACAACAGGTTTCCTCTGATTTTCTTAGTTGTGTCCTGGCTAGACATCCACAGATTAGAGAAAGCCCAAACTTTAAAACTTAATCATGCATGATAGGAACTGTCTAAGGAGAACAATGCTATGAGCAGATGTTCCCTCTGCAGCTGTTTTTGGCACTTGCATACTCCTACAGTTCCTCATCTTGGAATTTTACCTGAGGATGCTAATTGCAGTAGCTATAATAAAACCAGATAGATAAGAAACCACAAAGGTTTGATATAGTTTCTCAAGTTATTAGTGTATGTTTGTATAACAGATTAAATCAAATATACACGTAGTTACACTGATAACACTTATATTGTCAGTGCTATATTTGCTTTGCGACAAAATAAACTATTTGATAATGCTTTGTTTATTTTGTTTCAACCTAACCATGTGCCTGGACTGCTGTTCTTCTTTGGCTCTAGAAAATAGAAGCCTATAGGAAGCAATGAACAATGACTGTTGCATGACCTGCTAATGGATCCAGCAGCTGCTGTGTGTGTGTGTGTGTGTGTGTGTGTTTTTTTAATGTGTGTGACCATCTGCATGTGTGTTAACAGAGCACTAGAGATAGACCAAAATAAAAACAACAAAACAAAAACTGACAAGCACAAAACAGGAGATGAATGTGTTCATGCAAGTGTTTTTGTAGGGTCAGTGCACACATGTCAATATGTGTATGTGCAGTATTGAGAGTGCCAGGACACAGATTATGAAAAGTGTCACACCTTTCTCAGGTCTCAGCATGCATTGCTTATACAGAAGGACATAACCCCAAACTGACTATTGTGCCTGGAATTTGTATTATGAATGTCCACAGTTTCCAATATTAACCTAAAGCTCATGTACAAATTAATCTGCCATCTGTCCCATGGTAGTGGCCCACATTAAAGAAACAAGTCAGTGGTCAGTTAAAGTTGGAGCAGTCTGTCAGTGGACATAACAATTATACATCTGTTTCCAAAGAAGAGCTTGGAGAAGAACCAACAAGACGCCAGATTAACTATTATCTTGGACGTGTGGACGTATGTGACATATGTGTGTGTTTGGGGAGAAGTGGCTAGGCTGTATGAGTCATAGTTACCACAGCATTCCTAGACATTCTCTGGACATAATGTTATGTTTTGTGTGTGTGTGTGTGTGTGTGTGTGTGTGTGTGTGTGTGTGTGTGTGTGTGTGTGCGCGCACGCACACGCATGCACACTTTCTCACATTCCCTATTTGAACTCTTTATCATTTTCCATATCATAACATCGACTACCTTAACTGTCTTGTTCCCTCCTGCACTCATCTGCTGTAGTCTGTTGTCAGTAATGTAACTGATGCATGTCCCATGACAAAAGCATTTTTATCAACATAAACCCAATTTCTTTGTGGCTAGTGTTCTTCAGTCATCTTCAGTTATGAGTAATAAGTGGGCTACAGTTTCTCTTCTGGATAATATTCAGTAAGTGAAACTAACACAAAAAGACAGCATGCCATCAATTTCATTCTCCTGGGTTTGAAGCAGATGTTACTCTGTGACTATTACAATATATGTCTCCTATGTACTCAATATTTACAAATTAGAAAATAATGTAAATGATGTATGATCACTGTACACTGCACTCAGATGATCTAAATAGTAATTTAACTCATTATTATTATTTCCTTTTTAATAGCTAGAGTGCCACCAGCAAGTCTCTGTGTACTAGAGTCAGGAAATGACTATAGGAGAGCAATCATTTTTACATTTTTATTTGCCAATGTTATGAGGTAATTTCCTGGATTTCCATGCCTGTCTTGTAATATACAGAAGGGTGACAATATAAACAAATTCAGTGTCTGTGTAAAGTGTTGGGCCACCAATGGATGGATGAAGATTGCTGTCTTAATGGGGGTGGTGAAATTTAATGTATAGTCTAGAATCTTACATATTCAAATCCTTTGTTCAGATCAGGGTACTGTAATAGATATATCACTGACATAAATTTTGTTTTCACCAGAGTGTAGTCTGTCTCTCACCTAACACTCAGATAGTCTCCAGCTCCTCTGCAACCTCAGCCAGATAAGAGCTTAGGAAACTGGATGGTTGCCTTGTGTTGTATGTGGAAGCATTTATGTCAATTATTAAGATTTTTCTTTTCATTTGCAGCCCATTTATTTAAATGAATACAAAAAGATTCACATTCAATGGCAGAATTGAGAGCCAATACAGAACATAGTGTGGCCTTAATGGGTGAAGGGTTGTAGCATATCTGGCTTTTATGGAGAATATTGCAGTTCAAATCACATCAAACTTTCATATTCATTAACTACAGCCCTTAATATTCAAGATCAACGTTTTCCAAATTTAATGCATTTTAAAAAATCATGACTTATCTAAAGTATACAAAGACATTGACTTAAAAAAAGCAATCTTCAACATAATCCAGGGTTTTGCTGACTCAGATCTGCATTTTATGTGGCCATCACTACATTTTTAATGTGTGTTTAAAGTGAGTTTGACTCAAACTCTGCATTAATGAGTTTTAACTCCTCTCTGCTTCCTCACTTCCTCTTCTTTCTCATCTTCCCTTACAATAAACTCCTTGCCCACCTTCTCTCTCCCTTATATTAGGGATGTTGGCTGGACATTTAGCCTCATATTGAACTTCTGCCCCTGCTGCTTGCACTAACTTTACTAAGCTCCACTAAGGACAAAGCATGCCGAATTTTCTTCTGCTGACTGGAAGAGTGAACTAACAAATATCCGTGTGCTTAGAGAAACTGTAGACACAGTAGACTGAATTTTTAATTCCTATGTGAACACAATAGGAAAATGCCTATATGTTTGTGCAACCATTTAAGGTAGGGTATGGCTAGCATTACCACTGGTTTTGAATGTATGCCCACAGACCACAGCTATGTCTAAGCAACCATCAGAAATTCTCAAAATTTTAAGGCCAATTTAAAACCAATAAACAACTACTAGGTTTGGCTTACTGTGTTTTTATGTCCTCCTTTGGGCTATAGTGCAACCCAACATCAGTTGCCTGTTTTGTTACCATTCCGAGACAGTACATGTGTGAAAAATGAACTGCCATTGCATTAAAAACATTGTGTATTGTGTAAAAAAGCCACACTCCGTAGTTGGAGTCTGATTCTGATACAAAGATGTACAGCTGTACTGTATTTTTTTATTTATTTATTTTTTTAACCAGCTATGATAGGTCTCCTGCTTTATTTTTAGCAGGAAGGGGACAAACATTTCTGGTTAGCTGCCTTTAAACCAATAGACTGATTTGAAGTGAGATAAAACCAGAAATTATACAGGTAGAATGAATGATCTGCAAAGCACTTTTGAGATGAAACTTGAAAAACATCCTGGAATCGCATGAATAGCTTGTTAGACTGCATTCCCTGTAGCAAAGAGCATATTGATGTATATATCTAACCTAAAGCTGGTCTCCAGAGATGTTTATTATCTCTGCAGCTTTTTTGTAGGGGAGAAATAATGTTGCCCATTCTTTATTCAACCATTGGAAAATTCTTCCTCCTTTTGAGTGTCGTTCAGAAATGAACCTCCCTATGATCTTTACATTTTTCTCATTCTCCGGTGAATGAGTCAAGAATTCTTTCAGATCTGCGCACTCGTTACAGTGTGTGTTTCTATGGCACTTCATATTTGAGCACACAGATACCAGTTATGTCAGAAATAAATTCTCACGTCTTTACTTTTTTATGTTTATCTCTCTCTCTCTTCCTTTTGTAAAACTATGAATAATTAAAACGTGTTTGCATGTGTGTCGCGCACTTCATCTCACTTTTAAGTTCACTCAGCCTTTTGACATGGAGATAACCAAAGCCCTCAGACAATTATCAGCGTCCTTCGACTTCAGGTCGTCAGCAGAAATCTTGCAACATTGAAACATCTTTACACAAACATGCGCACACACACACACACACACACACACACACACACACACACACACACACACACACACACACACACACACACACACACACACACACACACACTCCTTTCTCCAGTCAAAGGAGCCAGTCTTTGTTTGATCCCCTGTGAGGTTTATCTCAAAAGCCAAATGTCAACACTTGCTGTTGACACACTCCGTTTCCTCCATTGACTGCCTTCATCCAAAGACCTGGTGACCAGCAGGTAACAGCAGCTGACCTGGGGGCACAATAGAAAGTCAAAGGAATACAAGACTTACTGAGGAATTAGAGAATTAGAGAGTATAGAGAATGTAGAAATTAGTGTAAAAAACAGATCATGAAATATATCTTTTTTTTTTAAATATGAGCTTTTTTCCTCAGAGAGAAACACAGAGTGTGTTTTGATGTCATCTCTGTATCACACACTTTTTAATGTCAGAATCACTGAGCACATAATACAGGTTTAATCATTAATCTCTAATCATATTTATTATATCAGCCAACTTTGCCTCATCTAAAAAGATTTGATTCGGGATTTTAATCTAACAGTAGGATTCTGTTCACACCAGATAAAAGGTACCACACAAGAACCACAATCAAAATGTGGTTGCTGCTTTTGTAGCTGTTTGAGAACAGATGCTTTAAATGGTTACTGAAAGTTGATAGACCAAGGAAAGATGTTTATACGACTAACAGTGAGATTCACTAGAGTATGTTCCCATGGAAAGCATCAAGAAAAAGGAGAAGAATTTACCTTCGATCTCTCAGCATGACTTCATTGCCCCAAAACTGTCCATATGGAAGCCATCACAAGAAATGTACTTTGAAGAATACATCAGTTCACTTATGAGCTACAGTATCTACAAATTTATTGTGTGCTGTGCTACTGCTATGTAGAAGTGAGCCATCTACTTGTCTGCTCATACATAGAAGGCAGCTGTCTGTCAGTTGTCTGTCTATTTACCATCTACAATACAGTGTTTTTTCTTTTTCTGACTCATCAAACTGTGCTGGCTGCTGGTTGGCTACTGTGTTTTCAGACTTTGACTGGCTATTCACCTTTTCATCTAACGTAGGGAGTACTGATGTTTGACCTCACTTCCAAAGGTGATAAATGCTGGTTTTTCATGTAGTGTTGATGCTATGAGTTATGCATGTCCAATGGGGACAGTGTGATTGGCTAAAGAAGTTTTTATTTGCATGTAGTTTTAGTGACTGGTCTTTGTCTGTTTACTCACCAAAAAAAGGTTGGCGGACAAAATTTTTAAGTCTTTAATCAGTGCCAGAACATATTCCAGAGCTATTAAGAATTACATAACATTGTATATCCCACAAATGTTTCATTATCTTTCATGTTTCTCTGTATATTTCCTGCAAACTTATGTAGACAACATTTTTTAAGAAGCATTTAGGAGACTGGGAATTTATTTTATATATATATAGCACGGTGGCGCAGTGGTTAGCACTGCTGCCTCACAGTTAGAATAACATCTGGAAGGCCTGGGTTCGATTCCACCTTGGCCCAGGCCTCTCCCTCTCTCTGTGTGGAGTTTGCATGTTCTCCCTGTGCTTGCGTGGGTTTCCTCCGGGTACTCCAGTTTCCTCCCACATTCCAAAGACATGCACTTACTGGGGTTAGGTTAATTGGCTACACTAAATTGCCCATAGGTGTGAATGACAGCGTGAATGTGTGTGTGAAAGGTTGTTTGTCTCTGTGTTGGCCCTGCAACAGGCTGGCGACCTGTTCAGGGTGTACCCCACCTCTCGCCCTATGACAGCTGGGATAGGCTCCAGCCCCCCCGCGACCCTGAACAGGATGGGTGGAAGCGAATGGATGGATGGATGGATATTTTAATTTATACCCAGTTAAAGGGAGAGTAAATATCAGCCTATACTGAGCTATAACAAACCAACCCTGGTAGAAAAGCTCAGTGTAACAGAACTAGATGATGCCCAGCCTGCTTCAATAGATGCATTTACTGAACTGAGGATGACAATTGTGGCCAGACTCAAGCACATTCAAAGCAGCCACATAACCAAGGGTACAATCTACAAGCACTAGTCAAGATCAAAAAAGGGTCTCCAACAATGAGTCTTAGCCACGAAGAGATGGACATCACCAAGACCTGACATAATCCACACCTATCACCTGAAGAAGCTAACAGTACTCCACGAACACCTGGCAACACAAATAAGTGGTCTGCTAACAGCAGGATCTCACCCAGACTGGAAAACACAGGGTTAAACAATCCTGATCATGAAAGATGCCAATTACCTGCCTCTCCACAAGGTGGAGGCTCCTCTCGGGCATCATAGCAACCAAGCTGAGTAGGCACATGAGTCAATACATGAGTACAACACAGAAGGGCATTAGAAACAACACCAGAGGGTCAAAAAACCAGCTACTGGTTGATTGATTCTCATACCCACCCCTTCACACTCAGCTGCGAACAGCTTCAGTGCAATCTGTTGGCTTCATCACCACCTGATGAAGCCAACAGGACCAACAGAAAAGCAAAGATGGGATTCTCACACACAATGGTAGAAGCCTTCCACCTCTTGGCTACGCCTTGAAATTCTGTCCATAAAAATTATGAGCAGACTCAATGACAAAGGGCAGTCCTGGCGGAGTCCAACATCCACCTGAAATGAGTCCAACTTACTGCCAGCAATGCAGACCAAGCTCTCCTACAGTTGTACAAGGGACTGAATGGCCCATAACAACATGCCAGACACCCCATATACCCTCCGCACTCCCACAGGATACCCCAAGGGACATAGATAAATGCCTTCTTCAAGTCCACAAAACACATGCACACTGGATGGGACTGGATCTCCCACACACACTCACACTGGTCCAGAGTTCCACAACCAGAACAAAAATCCCATTGTTGCTCTTGAATCCAAGGTTTGACTAACAGGAAAACCAACCTTTCCAGCACCCTGGCATAGACCTTCCCAGGGATGCTGAGGAGTGTGATCCCTTGGGAATCAGAGGCTAACAGTGCTTTAATAACATTCATCAGGAACTCAAGCGGTGTATGGAAAACAACAGTGGAGGCTGACTTCAAGGCAATCACACAAGTCACCATCAAATGTGGAATATACCAAGGTGAGGCACTGCCCCTGCTGCTGTTCTACATAGGCCTCAACCCCCTCAGCCTGCTCATCACAAAGAGTGGATATAGATTCAGGAGTGGAGTAAATATCAGCCACCTCCTGTACATAGATGGAATCAAGGTGTATGCCAGGAATGAGCGCAACATTGACTCACTGATCCAACTACTGGGATTTGGATTGGATGGATGGTGCCAAAGAGAGAGAGGGTGATCTGGACTGAAAGGGTGGAGTTGCCAGACGGCGGGATAGTGAACATACATGGCAGCTACAAGTGGCTGGGTATCTTGCAGGCCAATGGGAACCATGATTAAAAATGCAAGGTCAACCGCAGCTGAATACCTCCAGAACATAAGACGTGCTCAGAACCAGCTCAACAGTAGGCATAAAATCCAAGCAATCAATATATACATCCCACTGGTCATCACATACCCAAGCTGCAGAATGTGAGATGCAAGCTGGGACAGCACATACTGAGAGGCACAACAAAGTGGCTGGGTTAGTGTACAGAAACATATGTGCTGCCTATGGATTAGAAGGCCCCAAGTCCTTATGGAAGACATCACCGAAAGTGGCTAAGAACAACAAGGCTAAAGTCCCGTTTGATTTCCAAATTCCAGATAGACAAGCAGCTATTGGCCAACCAAACAGACATACTGGTGGTTGACAAGTAGCACAAGACCACAGTTGTGATAAATGTGCAGAAAACAAAGTGGTCCAAGTGGTAATAGGAACATTAGGAGCTGTAACATCAGCAGAGTCCAGGCAAAACATCAGAAGTCTCTTACTACTACTGTAATTCATTACTATCAGGTTGTCAGGTTCTTTTAATTGTACTCACAGTTTAATCTAGTCAGCTAATGACCTTAGCTACTCGTCCCTTCATCTTTCGTTCATGTTTTGTTTACCTCAGTCAACTTTTGTTTAGGTCACACCATCACATTCTTTGTTTTGTTTTATAAGTTGTTGCTCTGTACTTTGGGTACTGCTATATTTTTAAAATAAATGACTGTTTA
Source organism: Archocentrus centrarchus (assembly GCF_007364275.1). Taxonomy (NCBI): domain Eukaryota; kingdom Metazoa; phylum Chordata; class Actinopteri; order Cichliformes; family Cichlidae; genus Archocentrus; species Archocentrus centrarchus. Next base: position 15,574,462 of record NC_044349.1, on the reverse strand, counting down.
CATTACATCTTCAGTACAGAAAACAGTAGTAGGTAGAGGAGAGAGGTGTGTATGTGGGTGCCTGTGTGTCAGAGGATGGTGGTGGAGGGGTGATTTCCTGCTTATGAATAGCAAATGTGTGTTGATTATAATTTAATGATGTTAGTGTGTGTTGCATTTCCAAGGTTATTGTTATTTGATCAGAAGAGCTGTACATGAAGGAATACACTCATTCATGAACACAGTGCATGCACAAACACACACACCCGGGATAGTGAACATACATGGCAGCTACAAGTGGCTGGGTATCTTGCAGGCCAATGGGAACCATGATTAAAAATGCAAGGTCAACCGCAGCTGAATACCTCCAGAACATAAGACGTGCTCAGAACCAGCTCAACAGTAGGCATAAAATCCAAGCAATCAATATATACATCCCACTGGTCATCACATACCCAAGCTGCAGAATGTGAGATGCAAGCTGGGACAGCACATACTGAGAGGCACAACAAAGTGGCTGGGTTAGTGTACAGAAACATATGTGCTGCCTATGGATTAGAAGGCCCCAAGTCCTTATGGAAGACATCACCGAAAGTGGCTAAGAACAACAAGGCTAAAGTCCCGTTTGATTTCCAAATTCCAGATAGACAAGCAGCTATTGGCCAACCAAACAGACATACTGGTGGTTGACAAGTAGCACAAGACCACAGTTGTGATAAATGTGCAGAAAACAAAGTGGTCCAAGTGGTAATAGGAACATTAGGAGCTGTAACACCAGCAGAGTCCAGGCAAAACATCAGAAGTCTCTTACTACTACTGTAATTCATTACTATCAGGTTGTCAGGTTCTTTTAATTGTACTCAAAGTTTAATCTAGTCAGCTAATGACCTTAGCTACTCGTCCCTTCATCTTTCGTTCATGTTTTGTTTACCTCAGTCAACTTTTGTTTAGGTCACACCATCACATTCTTTGTTTTGTTTTATAAGTTGTTGCTCTGTACTTTGGGTACTGCTATATTTTTAAAATAAATAACTGTTTACATTACATCTTCAGTACAGAAAACAGTAGTAGGTAGAGGAGAGAGGTGTGTATGTGGGTGCCTGTGTGTCAGAGGATGGTGGTGGAGGGGTGATTTCCTGCTTATGAATAGCAAATGTGTGTTGATTATAATTTAATGATGTTAGTGTGTGTTGCATTTCCAAGGTTATTGTTATTTGATCAGAAGAGCTGTACATGAAGGAATACACTCATTCATGAACACAGTGCATGCACAAACACAAACACCCTCATAAGCTGAGAGTATACAAAGTGTCAGTCCTCCAAATTGAAACATGCATTCAAAAGAAATGACATACAGTACAAGAGAAAGTAAGAATGCATGAAGTTTTTTTAATGCAAGTTTTTTTTAATTACTGCATGTAAAAGAACATTTTTACAGCCAGCAGTGTTGCTGCTCAAATTGTCATTGTGTGTGTTTGTGTCTGAATGCCAATCAGATAAATCCAAACTTGGAATCATAGCATGGCAGGTAATTAGTCCAAAGTTTGAGTTGTACTCTTCTCTGTCATTTGATGTGTCATTTTACCACCTCAAACTGCAAAGGCTTAGTGTCAGTAAAGTACTACTACTTACATACCTGGGTCTCTCTCTCTGTCTGTCTGTCTGTCTCTCTCTCTGTCTCTCTGTCTCTTTGTCTCTCTCTTGCTATCTAGTTAAACTTATAGTTTCCATGACTGTTATAAACAAACATTTTCTTCATGTTTCATCTTCAAACTTTTGACCTAATCTTTATACTTCCTCACTTCCTCTGTGCCTCTGTGTTTCTTATTACCTTTCACCACATCACTCACTGGGCCCCTCTCTTTCTCTCTCTTTCTCTCTCTCTCTGAACAAGTTAATCATTCCAGTAGAGCTATCTTGCCAAAGAAGGTCTTATCAGTCTCTGTGTCATTTTATAACCTACCCTGCTACCCCCTCACCCTTCATCCCCTACTTGTCCTCTCCTGCTTGTCAGTCTCTGACTCCACCCAGTACTGCCTACAAATAACCCACTTTCAACCAATCCCAACTCAGTACTGAGGGTGTATTGCTGATTGGTGGAACCCCCAATACTGTGACAAACCTGGGATTAATCAGCTGGCCACCAACACATCATCTAAAAAGAACGAAGAAGAAAAAAAAGACCTCTGTGTATGTTTGTGTGTGGATACAGATATTAGCCCGTGATTAAACAGCTGGCTAATTCATGTCATTTCAAAACAAAAGTTCTGTTTTAGATTTATGTAGAAAGGAATGCATTTTAAATTTCGTTGTGCAACTTGCGTGTACAATGACAATAAAGATTCTGATTCTGATTCTTATGTAATTATATAATTCAGCATATTGCATCTCACTTGCACTCTCACTTTAGTGTGATGAGTTAGTTAAAGTTTACTCTAAAATTTAGGTTTGAGTTAGGATCTGATTAACAGCCACACAACTGAATTACATAAATGAGTGTCCTCACAAAGGCAGAATAACTGTCTTGTATTTGGGGGCAGGTAGGAGAGCTATGCAGGAGAAAAAAGGGGCAATGCAGGGATAACCACGACAAGACAGCTCCAAAGGGGACCTGATCGGTGCATGTGAGCCTGTTTTGCGCGTGTTTGTGTGTGTGTGAGACTGTGTAAGACTATTAAAACTAGCTGCAGTTACTGAAAATCTATTTAGAAAATGAAGCACATGTTACCTAAAATTAAATTCCACTTGATTTAGGTAATAAATACAGACTGGTAGCTAATGTTTCATTTGTCAAATGTTTAGAACACAAGTTTGAAATCACAACAAAACATGTATGTAAAAGCCTCTCTGTGACAATGTTATAGCCTATAATCCGAAGGGGATAAGTAAAATTTCTTGATGTATAATGGCAAAAATATTTTGTCCATAATCATCCATACTTTAGCAAGTCAAAGCTGCAGAAAAAAAGGAGGACCACTACATCAGTTGTGACTGTCTTCAGTCTGTGTTTCTGGTTTTAATTGTGTTGCTTTTCAGTAAATGGTTAGAAGATTAACCAAGCTGTATAAGCAGAGTAGCTTTATAGAGTACTTTTACCCTCTTATCTAATTGAATTTCTAAATATTTTACTTGGAACTACACTTTTGCTTGCTATGTCAAATTAGGAATGCTGGGCATTTGGATGTTTTGTTTTTTTTTTTTTGTCCTATATTGCTATAACGTCACGTGTGTGTGTGTGTGTGTGTGTGTGTGTGTGTGTGTGTGTGTGTGTGTGTGTGTGTGTGTGTGTGTGTGTGTGTGTGTGTGTGTGTGTGTGTTCTTTGTAACCCTTTACATTCGTCAGATTTGTCTGGTGACTTTCCGGGTCTCCCCTTAGTTTGTTCCTCGCTCCTAAGCTGAACCTTTTCACACATTCTGCCATTCAGAAACTGGTCACTTTTTGTCAGTTTTCCTCATGGCTAAATTCAGAGATACACAAATTATTTTGGGGGAGGCTTGTACGTACCTGCGGGAACTAAAGATACTGTAACGTTCCTTTATAATGTTTCTTTAAAACAGTAATGTTTTCTGAGCTGAGTAACTTGCGAAGATGCATCAGGGACATGCACAGCCAACAGGAACCCTGATCCTGAGCGTTTCCTTAAGCTGACTAAATGTAGTTCAGACTTGTAATTGATTCAAAGGCTGGATATTTTACTCTGTTATATGAACTAAAATAAGTTAGTTGTGCTTTTTGTGATGGTGGTGGAGCATTACAGGGACGTTGTACTATAATTCTTTTTCGCTTGTATTTAATTCAAATCAGGCAGTGACGTCAGACCACTAATTGATCCCTGCTCAGCCAATTACTGCTAATAATTCAGAAGCAAAGGTGTAATTTATTGCATAAAGGGGGTGATTTGATCCTAAAGTGAGGTCATTTTAAGCCTGAGGCCGGCGATGCCTTATGGAGAATTTACTACGTCCTTCACCTGCATTTTAAGATGGGGTGGCACTACATACATACAGAAGAAAAAGAGAGAGAAATAAAGTTTATATATATATATATATATATATATATATATGTGTGTGTGTGTGTGTGTGTGTGTGTGTGTATAAAGATGAGCCGTTTTATCAAAAAATGTACTTCAGCATATAGGTGCGCGTGCTCTTACGCTCCAGAGTGCGTGTGTGTGCTAAAGCGCTTTGTGCTGTATTTGCATTCCGTGCGCTCATAGTCGGTGCTCTCACTATAGTTGCATCACTTCTCTTGATTTTCTTGTTCTCCCTCCGCTTTTAAAGTCCATCATTAACGGAATTAAATAGATTTTAGAGAGATGGAACTGGAGAGTTTGAGGCGATGTTTCCCGGTCTCCTTGCCTGATTGGGTCGGAGAAAGATGATGTCAGACGACCGCATGCGTCTCGGATTGGAGAGAGCGGAGTAAACAAAGCCGCGAGGAGGAGGAGGAAAGGTCTCCACATCTCCAGACAGTCCGACCGACTCACCGAATCCGGTTTTAAGCGCAGGAGAGGGCGGCCCCGGCGGCTCGTGCTTGTCTGCTCAAGGCTGAAAGTTTCACTGACAGTTTCACATTAATGGCTGACGCGCTTTAAAGACTTTTGGAAAAGATAAAGGGAAACTTACCATCGTATTCTAATCCGGACCTTGTGCTGTTTTCTTAAGTACAGAGTGATTCCCTAACTCTTCGTGAAAGTACTCCTTAGTATAGAAGGAATCGCTCCCTTCTGCGTTATTCCTGAGATTTTTTCCCCCTTTTTTTACCTAAATGCGTTTTCGATTTTTAAATTAGTGTAGCTGAATCAAAGCAGCCTGACACATCGGCGATGCAACCCTCCCGCTTAGAGAAAGCCTTAATCGGGCTTTATCTTTGGAGCATTGTCTGATAATTGGAAGTCAGAGAGATACATAAAGTAAGAAATAGAACGATAAAAGTCGCTCAGACCAGTCTTTTGGGGGTGTTTGTGCGAACGTCTGTCTCTGACATCCAGGTGTCCCGCCGGGTGGTGCGGAGTCTCTATCTCAGGCCGGCAGTGCTGTCATGCTGCCCAAAGTCGAGACTGAATCCCTGGGACTCTCTCGATCGTATGGCGAACAGGGGCACATGCCAAGGAACATGCAGGGTAAGAACTGCCATTCATTTGAATCTCGATAGACTGCACAAAGCTTCCACCTCACTGTCTTCATGGAGCGCTATACGGTTGAAAGTGTATCCACTAAAGTTTACATTCTTAAATTCATTGTCTATTTTTTTAATTTTCTTTTTTTTCTTTTAATATATAATGAGGAACAGCGACTGGTCTGTCATCGTATGTAACACAGGAACGCGTTGATTAGCCGTCCTTAGCAGGTAATTAGTAATGATTTTTGATTCACTGTGATCTTTAATAGGCTTCTATAATGTTCTTGGATACACTTTTCTTAAGTTTGGCCCGTGATCAAACAGGTACCTGCCTGTCATTCAGGCTTACAGTGTGCGGCAGCGGCGCGTAAAAACCGAGAAACGGAGCAGAGGTATTCTGTGCATGTAACTTTAAAATATATATAGTTCTGTTTTTTTTTTTAGAATGAACGAGGGGATATCTTCTTAGCACAATAAGAAATATCTCAAATCTGCTCGTGAGTTTGTCCGTATACAAAGTAGCGAAGGCAGAGTTGTTGACCCTCGAAGCAAAACTGTACAACATAAATGACTGATTGAGAAATAAGACCTCTCTAAAATATGTGACCAAGTGCAGCAAACTTTCACCTAAGAATAGAGTGAATTGTGAGCTAGTTTACTCATCTTTACAAATTGTAAAAAACAAAAAGAGATTTGGAATTGTGTGCCAACACATATTTTCCTAATAGTTTTCTCTGGCAGTTTAGCCAAGTAGACCTGCTCTCAAATGAAATACAGTTGTAATATAAGGTTAAACTAAATCAGTAAATTTCCCCAGATATGGCTTTAATGCTGTAAGATTCATTCATAATTTTGTAGCTTTTATCTTTTTTTTTTCCATCACAAATTTCGAGCCGAATTGCTTAAGGCCTTTAGATGCTCGAAATCGAGGTCATGATTTTAAAAACTGTTTTGATTGAGAGCAAATTTTAGGACCCTTGTATTTTATTTATTTGTTTGTTTTTTAAATAATAATAATAATTTAAATTCCCAGCGGCATGCCTTAAAATCTCCTTTCTTGATCTTCACAACAGGCTGCACATTAAAGCAGCTAAATTTCTTTGAAGAAATTCTGACTTCAGTGCCAAGTTAAACTCATATAACCCTGATCAATTCCAGCATGTCTTTCCACAGCAATATAAATGAGCAATCAATTAGCCCGGTCTTGGTTTATGAGTCGTTGAGAGCATATTCTCACTTTAAACAAGGAGTGGCTTGTTTGAGAGCCGCTTATCTTGTTTTTCCTTTCATTTTGTCCTTTTATTTTTTACAAACAGCTAAAACAAAGTAGCTCCGATTGAAAAATTTTTTTTTAGAATCACCCCTTTTTTGTAGCTTTTTTTTCGGTAATTGTATGAGTAAGTGGACAGTTAGTGATTGACGGTCGGGCCGATGTGTTTCTGGAGCTTTAAAGCAATGTCATTTGCAAACACTTTATAAGCATACACCTGCCTGCAACGAGGTGCTGAATGATAATAAAATTGTCTTTACATTAAAAAAAAATCGTTTGCACTAGTATTATGGACATAGCACAGCTTCGTATGCTGTTACAACTCTTTAAAATGCGAAACTTATTGTCCAAAATATTGGGAACATCGTAGCAATGAAAATTTTAAGACAGAACATGTTTGGATATGATCCTGGAAAATAAGTACTTTCTGAAAATATTCTTTATTGCCGGCGTCAGGACCAACACCGCCCGGAGGTGTTAATTTATTATCTATTTTCCACTGCGTCATCACTACATAACTGCAGCCAGTGCCCAGATAACGTTTATTCTCTTTTTTAAAAATGTGTTCAATATGCACCTGCGGTGCGTCGCAAGAACGGACCCCTTAAATCCTCTTCTTCGTGCGCTTTAACGCAGTAGAAAGTTCGAAAATCGAGTTTGCTTTGAGTTTCTGTGCAAAGAAATAAACCGGGGAAAACAAACAAACAAGAAAACCCCCCAAAAGATCTTTAGAACTTGTTGCTTCTGCTGGAATATGCGGATCTCAGCAGGACAGCGCGCTAACAAACTAGAAATCATGTCTAATTAATAGGTCTCGGAGAGCAGATGAGTGGATTTTGAAGTAGAGCGTTACTAATAGCCCATGTAAAGGCATTGGAAGGCGTAGCTGACAAAATATTTCCACTTTTACAGCCATATCCAGAGAGGTTTCCTTTTTGATCCTGGCTGCTTTTTATGATTAGTACCATAAATGCTTTTGTAACGGTTGTAAATGTCAGCCTGCCTGTTTGCTCAGCGCTGTCACACACAGTCTTATGCAGGTAAGTATTTCTAACAGGGCAAAGGGGGCTAGACCAGTACAGCTCAAATTTATTCGAATTACTATGTAGCCTACTAAGTCCTAAATATTAATTGGTGGCGGGGGGAGGGGATATGCAAGGGGTGGGAACTTTATGCATTTCCCCATCTATTTAAAATTGCATAATTAGTCATTTCCACTCTTTGCCAGTATTTACTCCAAAGAATAAATAATGACTAAAACTCGAAAACCACAGAAATTATGAATTGAGAAGTTTTAAAATGCTGTACCACAATAAAGCAGATGAAATTAAATGACCTGTAGTTTTGCGGCTGATTCTTAAAGAGGGAAGAATAATATTGGTTCAAGTTGGGCTTGGATGGTTTTTTCCTCGCCTGCAGAGATAAGGGTTTCTCTGTGTGTCTTCATTTGTCTGTGGGCGGTAACATTTTCTCCTCCAATCCTTAAGTCTAATATCTCTCGATTTCCCCCAGCGATTTCACGACTTAGATACATATTGCATATGTATGAGGTTCACTTTCATGAGCCTTTTTTTTTTTTTTTTTTGGCTCCTGTCTGCAACAAATGTAGAAGAAGAGTGGGCAGGAACAGGGAGTAATGAATGGTCGCGTCCTTTCAACTCATTCCAAAATCTACTATTCGTCGTCTTTCCCTCCTCAAATTAAACCTTAAAAAAAAAAAAAAAAAAAAACTAACAGAACTAACAGAAAAAATCTCATTCATTTGCGACGCGCGATTCCCCGTGGTTCATGTTGATGGATGAAAGCGGGCTTTTTGGAAAAGACATTGCTCGGCACTGAAATAGACTTCTCTCTGTGTGTACGTTTGTCCTGCGCAGCCCCTCAGTTAAAAATGATGGACTACTCATATGACGAAGACCTGGACGAGATGTGTCCCGTGTGCGGAGACAAGGTTTCAGGGTATCATTACGGACTTCTGACCTGCGAAAGCTGCAAGGTTGGTGCCCTCATTTCCCTAAATGGAAAACAAATGTCGCTCTGTTACAGCAGTATTTCCGTATTAACAAAAAGTGTGCATGGCATTGTGTGCCTGTGGTGAACTTTGATTAACTGCTTTGATGTATAAAATATTCAAGTATACTCTTGTCTTTAGTTGTGCAGTATTATTTATTTATATATGTCCAGTTATTGATATTAGCCTATAAAGATCCTGTAGGGTATCAACATGTGTTGCTGTGAGGATCACACAGACTAAATTGTGGTCTAACCATAAGTTTAATATGCTCTCTGATATCATACTTAATCTTGTATCAGCCATTTTTTATATATATTACAGGTAGCCTACTTTAAAGAAACATTTTTCTCCGTGCATCGTTGCAACAGTATTTCTTTGCTAAATTTCAGTGTATCCACCTCACTGCTCATCTGGGAAGGTGCATTTCCCTTTATTTTGGCATGCTAGGCATTTGAGTTGAAATTCTTTTTTCAGAATGATTTGCAACAAGTGTAACAGTAGAGCAACATTTAAACTCCTCGACATTAACATTACAGGAAAACCAACAGCAAAGAGGCCAAGGGTCAAATATTGTTGTGACAGTTGATCTAACAAACTCTTCCTGTGAGTGTCAGAGGATTTTGTAAATGGTGGAACGGCTTGGAAAAGAAGCAGGAGTTCAAAAGCACACAAAGGGTGTTTGTAATTTTTTTTTTTTTTCTTTGCAACCACCAACCACAGGAGGTGTGTGTGTGTGTGTGGGGGGGTTAACCCACGAAGGAAAGCACACAATAGTGGTGTTTCTGTTTGTACAGGCTTGTACCCTACTGTCTAAAACTCTCATCACAAGTTCATTAAGACTTCAACAGCGAAATGTTTCCATGTGCAGGCTAATAATGAAGCCACATAAATCAAACTGTTAAAGCTTAATTTGAGATCTATCAGCAATCTATTTGTCCATCTCTGCCTCTTTCCACTGTTCTCCTCAGTAGAGCAAACAGGCATTTCCCAAGTTTTTTTTTTCCCTCAACCAGTAAAGCTGTCAGCACAAAATTAAGCTAAGACAAACGTCTCTGTGTTAACACTATTCAGCGTAAAATTGCGGGTCTCAGTAATGATGCGCTGGTGCACATTTCTTGCCTATGTGGTCATTATTCAAACCAGATGTTATAGATTTTATCCCATATTATGACCTTGAGATGCTAAGAATTTGCTTGAAGGGAGCAGTCAGCGGCATCTCTGCTGCTTTTCAGGCTCAGCAAAGCCTCACGCGGGACAGCCAGTCCACACATTTTCCAGTTTAGTTGAAGCACTCAGTCGTGCATGTATGGAAGCATGCAGGATGCAGATGAAGAGGTCTTTGATAAAAAGCTGTATATCCTTGTTGAAACATTAATAATATTGATACTTACCTGAAGCTCATCATTGATTATCTCTAAAATGAAGGCAGCCTGTCCCATAAAAGTATAATCATCAGTGCTCGACAGATTCATTTTGACATTAAACACACTCTGTTAGTCAGACAGAGTGATCCATATCTACTGTGCCTTCTAAACCAAACTGCATAAACAGCAGGTCTCGGTTATACATCTGTTTCAGTTTTTCTGCACTATTAGAATTAAAGATCTCTTTTTATTGTACTGATTTTTTAAATTTTGAAGATACTTCACAATTCATCCGTCTGCTGACGACCCTTTACACCATTCTTTTACCTGTCACGTCTCTGCTCTTCCACCCTTTGAGCCCCAGGAACAAAGTTGTGAATAGAGCACACTCGTTATCAGGATCACATTTCTGGAGGTTTGCTTTGGCTTCCAATTTTGAGTTGACACACACAGATACACAATACGTACATGCAGAGAAAGAAAGAAAAAACACACACACACAAATGTACAGATTCTTCTCCCGAACTGATTTACCACATCCCTGAACCCACCTTTGCTCTCAACAAGTGTACACACAAACAGAGACGCACATCCCCCTTTATCCATGCGCACAGACAATTTCAGTTCATATACATCAGCCCACATAAAGTAAAAATGGCACCTAATCATACCTGTTGTAGTAAAAATAACATGCTGAAATCAGTTACATGGTTCAGTAGTTCTTTTTTGGGAGACTTTAGCAGAGCGAGCACAGAGGCACTTCAAATACAGAAATTACAAACAGCAAATTAGAGGTGAGTGATCAGATCCACAATGCACATATCAAACATTCACAGGGATTTTTTTTTTATTTTTCTTTCAAAGTTGCTGTTCAGTATTGACACAGAGTAAATAACTTTTCCTGGCGTCTGTTTTTTGTGCAGAAAGTGTGCTTGTGATGAAATATTTAAGTTGACATTATTTGTGTGAACTTTAGATACTTTACAGCAAACATGTCAAGTTCTGATGATTTTTTTATTTCATGTCAATTAGTGAGCCATTTATTTAGTTATTTTGTAAATTTGTAAAGGCAGCAAAAGTTGCTCACAGCCATCCCTGAACACACACAAATGAACCTCAACAAGTGCCCTTCTTGGTTGGAACTGGAGCTCAACTTATAGCTTTTCAGTGAGGTGCTGTCGGCTGCTCTCGATGATGTACTGACTGTCTTTTAAAGCACATTTGAATCCAGTTTGGTCCAGATATTTATAACACACACTGCGTGCTAAATGGAAAATTGGAGAGAAAGTTCTCTCTGAAGCATGGATTTCTTGGCACTGAGAAGTCGATAATCCAAAACCGCGTGTGGTGCCTTTTTTTCTTTCTTTTTTTTTTTTTTTTTTTTTCTTTTTTTGACAGGTCAGGTAATGCAGATTGTCAATTAAATTTGTGTCTGGTGAAATATTGGTAGCCACACGTTCTTTTTTTATTTTTATTTTATTTTAAAGACGGGGTTTAAGAATTCTCCTCCTAGGTTATGGATCTAGAATACGTTAATACCATCTTCCCTTCGTTTGATTTTCATTGCTGCTGATAATAAATTCCATGTTGCAGGTATGAATCTCTGTAATCCCAGAACTGTGAATTATGGATATAATTTATTGGATTTTTTTTTTCAGCTCCTGCGCTTGTATTTTTCAATAATTAAGTGCCGAGTTGAAAAGATGCTTACTCTGGAATTCCCAGAGTCTTTTACTTGAACACAGAATATTGAAAATATTAATGCAATTTTGACAGGAAACAAATTTGAATTTCTACCCTTTATGAAGGAGCTTATAATGCAATGAAAAGATGAGTTATTAAGTAAAAGTGTGTGAAGAAGGTATGCAGACTATTTATGTTTAACATTTTTTTTGTCTGAAGCAGAACAAAATTAAGTTGTTACATAAAAGCAAATGTCTGAATAGTTTCCTTGTAAGGCTTAAGAAATATTGCAAATACTCTGTTTACATAAATATTTGAAACCTTTTCAAATAAAGTGAAAGTGTGTCTGCTTTATATATGGCATCTACACATTTCTATAAAGCATCACTTGGCGTATAGCTTTTAAAACTTGTGTGTGTATGTGTGTGCCCGCACATGTGTGTGTGTGTGTGTATATCCATTAAGCCTGTCCCTCTCCATCTGTCTGGGAGTGTGAATGGGCCAATTACCATTGCATTGCAGGGGTCAAGCGGGTTGACGTCTTAATTGGTTCTCTCCACAGGGCTTCTTCAAGCGCACCGTCCAGAACAACAAGCGTTACACATGTATAGAGAACCAGAGCTGCCAGATTGACAAGACCCAGAGAAAGCGCTGCCCATACTGCCGCTTCCAAAAGTGCCTCACTGTTGGCATGAAGCTAGAAGGTACAAAAACATTTTTGTTATACAGTCCAGTTTATCGCCTTAACTTAGAATTGCAAGTTTTGCTGATGCTTGGCTCTGTAATTTGATTTGATTCTGGCTTAAACATGACAAACTGCAGGAAGCCATTGTTAAAAATTCAGCAGTGTTTGGTAGTGTGTGTGTATTAAAGTGTGTGTTAAAAGTCTTTTCTGTGATAATCATATGTGCTGCTTGTAAAATCCTATTCTCTAAAGCAACTAATGGTATAGAATAGATGTGGTGGAGGAAAAGAAAATCACCTTTCTTAAGTTTGGTAGACCGTAACAGGAGTAAAACAGGAAATACTCAAGTAACATACCTCAGAATTCCTATACTTAAGTACTGGCAGTCACGTTCCACATTCTGCCTGTAACAAGACAGCAGCTGAGCCACTGAGGGCACTACACAGCCTCCTGGTTCACTTTGACCAGAAGTCTTTTAAAATTATATTTTACTCAGAATATTTATGTTTTTATAGCATTTATACAGTACTGTTTTTTTACAACATCATGACTAGTTTACCACATATTTAGTCTATTCTGGGGTTTTATAGTAAACACCACTCTCAAAAATATGATCTCAATGCTAAAGTACACATCTGCAGAAATGGACAAGCAGACACAGGCGGCATTTCTTTCTTTCTTTCTTTCTTTCTTTCTTTCTTTCTTTCTTTCTTTCTTTCTTTCTTTCTTTCTTTTTGCATTCTGTGTGCTGCATCATGTATATTTCTAGATATGATGCCTGTTTGCAATTACTGTTTCTGAAAGTTGTGGGGGAAAAAATTATAACATCAAGCAGCTCAAATTGGAGGTTGAGTGCTTCTGGACTTGCACCGAGGTGTTTTAAAAACCTCTACCAAAGTTCTAGTGAAATGACACCGCTTGTCTTTTTCCGTTGATTCACAATTGAGTGCCATGCTAGCTTTTTCTGGAAACTTGGAGTGAAAGTGTTCTTCCATGATCAATATGCATGTAAATAATTTCCTCTCATTAATATCCACCATTTAGAAAAGGTTAATATGTGCTCTGACAAAATGATTGCTTGTATGAAAAGAGGAGACTATATTTATTTAAACATTTAACAGTGAACATCTCAGTAATATCCGCTCTATACCAAGAATCTTGTGAAGTGAAACCTTTCATTTCAAACCAATACCTTGAAATCCAGTATTCCTTATTAGTGTTTGCTGTGGGGTCAGGGGGTGCTAGGGGGATCTGGTAGCCGTTGTGCACTTAAGGTTGCCAGAAAAAGTAATAGATAAAATATTAGACTTGGCAGCAGAATGAGAATGGTAATGATGATACTTTTGGCTGGCCATTTTGAGGCCTCTTTGTTTAATTTGAACACGGCACAGAACCCTGGTCAAATATGGCCATTCAGAAGTGACAGGACTGCAGGCAAAAAAAAAAAAAAACTTTTCCGATTTTCAAACATAATATTTCAAACCACCAATTTTTCCACACATACATTGAGAATGTATTATATTCTGAAATCATTACATTTGGAGTGACTAAAGGGGCCTTAATTACATGTGAAAAAGAAAGAAAAGAATTTTAAAGCTAATAGTCAAAATGTGGTCCAAAATTACTATACATACCTTTTCAGTATTTTAATAAAAGTAAGCTCTCTGTTATTTATCTGGTTTCAGTCTGATATTAAGACAAAATTCGTCCACATTTGAGATTTAAACTAAATGAAAAATCCCAAGATCCCTGAAATGATCACATGCAACTAAGCAAAGTTAATCTGTTAAAGAAATAAGACCCTTAGAGGATGAAAGTATAGCAAAGACAGCCTAACTAAAATCTTTCCGGAGGCTTCTCCCTTTACCTGCCATGTGTGGTGTAATTAATTGCTGTTAATAGTGAATGGCCGCTGGGCAGAATGTCCCGGCCTGTCATTTTCCAGCTGACAAGGGTGGGGAGGGGGTAGCGTTTGATTTGTTTTGCTGGCGGTAACTTTCAGCTCGGGGGCAAGACGGGCCCTGCAGCACTTTGTCAGGGGCCAGAAGCTGCAATGGGTGACTCCTGCCACAGCTGGTAAAGACCTCCCATACAGAACGGCTGACACCCCTCACCACACACACACACTCTTTGCACACACATAGAGCTCTCCCTGGTAAACACATACATATATTCATGAGAAGCCCAAGAAAGGTGTTCAGAAGGCCACAGGCAAGAGGGAGAAGCTGTCATTTCATCTGAAAGAATGTGTACAATAGCAAAAGGAGGTTTGGGGTCATGTGCTTTGTTATTGCAATCTTTTCATTCCATTACAGAGCAGCTTGCAGCAACATGTGATTTCAGGGTATCAAGTGGAAACCAACTGTGAGGAAAACTTGAAAGTCGACTTAAACTGCATTTTTGTGCCCTTATTTTTGGCTTTCTGGTGTTTAAATCTAGTGTAATAGAGGTGGCAGTTAAGAGGTTTGTGTGTCCCTGTGTGTTTTCCCATGGATTGCTAATGTTGTGGGGACCTAAATCTGTTTATGCAGTCACATTTATGCAGATCTGTCTTCAAAATGTGACCACATAAACACAACATTTAAGGTCTGGAAATGTTAGGAAAGTTGTAGTTATTGTCAAGTTGTTGTAAGTTTAGAATAGTTTCTAGAATGTAAGTCTATGTAATTGTCATGTACTTTATAGTTACCGATATGCAGCTGTTTGTGTGGCATAACAGTGTTGTGTCTATCACTTTAACTCAGGACTAGGAGATTAGTCCTGGCTGTCCTGACACCACGTGAAAAACTGTTAAACCTCAACGTCAGATTTAATGCAGAGAACTTAAACACTGCTGCAGTATATCATGTTCTCCTCTGCATGCTTTTGCTGCAGGGTAAATGATGTACCTCTGACCCGGTTTGTTAAAATTCAAGATGTTTGCTGAAACAGCCATCGCTTCTTCCTGTTAAAGTTATAATGGTCACAGAGATTAAATAATCCCAGGTTTATTTCCAACAATTAACCCTCAGATTAATTTGGATGAGTGTGATCTTGTCCTTACTATATTAACCCTATCCAATCAGTTGTAAAATTTCTCTGTTTCTCATTTATTGTAAGTAATGTCTATTTTTTGGCTATTCAATTAATGCATCATTTTTTATTCATATTCAGGGGATTTACTATTAAAGAAAAATAAAAATAAAAAGACACACAAGCAAACTCAGTGATGATGGAGACTGGCACACATTCATTTAACTAAACACACATGCTGTTTAAGAGCACTTGCTTCTTGGTCTCTAGTAGCAGTGACTCAATAAGAAATCAAAAAAAAAAAAAAGAGAGAAAGAGTTGATCCATTAGAACATCATTCACTAAAGCTGATGAAGCGTGCCCTTTCTGAACGGCTCCCACTGGCACAGTTTTCTTTTTTGCTCACTAATACAGAAGTTGCTTTGCATCATATGCATCACTGAGCTGCCTAATACTTCCTTCAAGAATGTATAAAAGACAGTTGTATTTGCGATACTGTGAGTATACATCCGTTTTACTGTGTGCTGTGTAAGGAAAGAGAACATTATGTTTTGTGGTAATAATCAGTATTAATTACATTTTAACAGACAAAGACTAACACAAAGCTTAATGATGCAAAGTAAATTACTGAGAGGTTCCTGCACAGATTAAAGTAGACATTTTTTTTTTTAACATAATGAATCTAAATCAGCTTTTTGGACTCCAGACTCGATTGTAAGGTCCTCCATAAAATTTAAAGTTATTAATTGCTCCAAATGCAAAACCTCTGAAGAGCCATTCAGCTGAAATTAGCACCACTAGCAGTGTTTGTATATTCCTCCTTGCATCCCTCTTGTTCCAATTTTTTATTTCCTCCCTGTCTCCATCTACCTTGCTCTGATTTGTCTTCCATCAGCCTCCCAGTACCCACGGTGGAAGCCAGGGAGCTGTTCCATTACTTATGCATAGGTATCATAGGTATTCATGTGTGTGCATGGGATAGGGCGCATCCAGAGCAGGGGCCGGGGCCCCGACATGACAAACAGGGTGTCAGCAAGTCTCCGCGGGACCCATTAATATGCCGGCAACCGACAGGGATCCTCACCTACGCACGCTTAATATTCCTGTATATTAAACAACCATAAATCAGAGGATATAAGCACTGAGGGCTGTATGTGTGATGTGCTGGAGTGTGTTAGTGGCTATGTGTAGGTGTCTGCAGAGATGTTGTACTTGTTATAAAAATGCAGTGTGTGCATGTGTTTGTACATGTTTGACATATGCAGGGGGCATTGGACACTTGGGAGATGATGAACAACGATTTGGTTTGGTCAGTTTGGGAATTTATGGATGGACATGTACCTAGGTTTATGCATTTGTTATGCGCTCAAATATTTCAAAAAGGTGAGCTCAGAGTGTAAGACAACATTGGCCTTTTAGCCTGGCTTTAGCCCCAAAGCCTCTCAGCTGACCCATGATATTCCCTAGCTCAGAGACAGTGATATAATAAGTTCAGTCTCTTTTACTTAAATAGAAAAAAAAAAGGATCTTTCCTTCCTGAAAATTAAATGAAATACCAACAAAAATATTTTAATTATGAAAAATAACAAAGAAAGAAAAATATTACTGTTTTACCTGTACCAAAGAGCAAAATAATTAAATGTGATCCATTAAACATTAGGTCACTGTCTTCTAAGTTCCTGTTAGTAAATAATTTAATAATTGATCAACATATTGATTTATTCTGCCTTACAGAAACCTGGTTGCAGCAGGATGAATACGTTAGTTTAAATGAATCAACAACCCCAGGTTATGTTACCTGTCAGAATCCTCGTAGTACAGGCCGAGGTGGAGGAGTGGCAGCAATCTTTCATGCTAAGTAATAAATGGAGGACCTCAACAGAATGATAACTGATTTGAAATTTTCACTCAGTATTGTGCACTCTAACTGGAAAACACACAAAAAAAAGTCTAATTTGTTGTTATCCATCATCCACCTGGAGTTTCTATGCAATTTTTCAGACTTTTTATCTGATGCGATGCTCAGTTCGGATAAAATAATTATAGTGTGTGATTTTAACATTCAAATAGATGTTGAAAATGACAGCCTCAACACTGCACTTAAGCTATTATTAGGCTCAATTAACTTTTCTCAAAATATAAATGAGTCCACCCACTGTTTTAATCACACTCTCAGCATATGGCATAGAATCTGAACAGTTTTTTTCTTGAAAACCCTCTTTTAACTGACAATTTTACAATAATGGACTACACAGCACTGGAAAAACAATTTAGTATACTGGATGTCTTCCTGAAAGTGCTGTAATGAAATTTAAAGAAGTGATTCCTTCTTTGTCATCTTCATTAATGCCATGTGTCATGAGCAGAGCAGCTGCCTAAACTTTGATTATTTTGTTAATAGCATTACATTCTCACTGCAAACTGTACAAGATGCTTGACTCCATGGTATAACTCTCAAATGCACATTTTAAAGCACATAACTCATAAGCTGGAGAGGACATGGTGCTGCACTCATTTAGAAGACTCATTTAGAAGACATCTTACTATTTGTCACTGATAGAAGAAGACAGGAACAACCCCAGGCTTTTTTCATCACTGTAGCCAGGTTGACAAAGAGTTAGAGCTCTGTTGAGTTGAGTATTTCTTTATTACTTTAACCCCTTAACTGGCAGCAAATAAAATCACCTGAAACAACTACATAACACCCTCTGGTTATTATTGGCTCTGAACAACCCATTTCATAGCCTATTAATCGGCTGCGTCTGGTCCGCGGGCCGAATGAAGTGCATTTATATGGCAGGCTAGACCCGCCCATTTTGACTGACACCTCATTCGGCCAATCATGTTAAGAAATGGGTTTCCCAGAGCCAATAATACTCAGAGGGCGTCACGTAGCTTTGTCAGGTGATTTGGTGCAGCCAGTTACATGATTGGCCGAATGACGTGTCAATAAAAATGGGAGGGTCTAGCCTGCCATATAAAAGGGACTACAAACGGCCCGTCACCGGGCCCTTGCCAGTTAAGGGGCTACTAGTAATGATTTAATGAGTTTCTTCAAAAATAAATTTTTAACTGGTGGTGTGGTGGTTAGCAATGTTGCCTCATAGCAAGAAGGTCCTGAGTTCGAATCCACCATGTGGTCTGGGCCTTTCTGTGTGGAGCTGGGTACTTCGGCTTCCTCCCACAGACCAAAACGTTTGCGGGGTTAAGTTAATTGGTGATTCTAAATTGCCCGTAGGTGTGAATATGCACATGAATCGTGAATGTCTCTCTGTTGCTATGTTTCCACCACCAGGTGCCGGTGCTCGTGCCAGTGCTGGTTTTGGTTTCAATGAACCGGCAAACACTTTGTGAACAGATCCTTTAGTGTGGGCACGTCTGGGCATGGAAACCGAAGGGCACAAACGTGGGAGAACACTCTCCCATGTTTTGTGCTGTGAACACATTTTATGGTACAAACAAAACTACTGCAGCATCTGTGTGCAGCACAGAGGTAAACACAGACAGCGATTACGAGCAAGACTACAGGTACGCACTTTGCATCCTTTTATCTGTGATATGAACTGATCCAAAGCAGCAAGTTTGGCCTTAGGGCCCAACCTAATTCACAGCCATCAAAATCGCATCGCATTTATCATGTAATACACACCATGCAGTGAAATAGCGGTAGAAAACTTTACGTTGAAATGGCAGAGTCACGCCCTTATGCCATTTTTGTCACGCATTCTTGGTTCAAGACCAGCTAGCTTGCGGGGCCGAGTTGAACCCGTTTCTCGGCCAAGCACCAAGTGCGTTCACAGTGGAAAAACCGCTGAACGGTTCAAATACTGGCACTGGCACCCCGTCAGTGGAAAAAGGGCCTGTGTTAGCCTCGTGACAGAGTGGCGACCTGTCCAGGGTGTATCCTGCCACTCGCACCATGGCAGCTGGAGTAGACTCCAGCCCCCTATGACCCTGAGTTGGATAAGCAGAAATGGATGGATGGATGGATGGATGGATGGATGGATTTTTTTTACCATTAGAGAAAATCATCCCACAGACATATCATTAAGCACAGCAACTTTAATAAATGCTGATATTTATTTAGACTATTTCTCACCTATTGGTCTTTCCAAACTAACTTCAATAATTTCTTCCTCTAAATCATCAACATGTCTATTAGATCCCATTCCTACAAGACTGTTCAAAGACGTCTTACCATTAATTAGTGCTACAGTTTTAAATGTGATCAATTTATCTCTATCAACAGGATATATAACACCGGCTTTCAAGGTGGTTGTAATTAAACCACTAATTAAAAAAATCCTTTACTTGATCTATGTGACTTAGCTAATTATAGAGCAATTTCCAACCTTCCTTTTATAACTACTGCTAGTGTAGTTGTAAAACAGCTAACTGATCATTTGCAGAGGTCTATTTGAAGAGTTTCGGTAAGAATTTAGAGTTCATCATAGCACAGAAACAGCACTAGTTAAGGTTACGAATGACCTTCTGATGGCCTCTGACAGTGGACTCATCTCTGTGTTTATCCTCTCTGTTAGATCTCAGTGCATACTGAGATATTTTTTGCAATATTTTACTACTCAGATTACAGAGATCCCGTAGATATTAAAGGAATTGTGCTGCAATGGTTTGAATCTGTCTGATAGACTCTAATTTGTTAATATAAATGGGGAGTCTTCTATACAGATTAACTAACTTTTATTAGTTAATCATGGAGTTCCACAAAGTTCTTTGCTGAAACCAATACTTTTTACATTATACATGCCTTGCTTAGGCAATATTATTAGAAAACACTAAATTTATTTTAATTTCTATGCAGATGATACCCAGCTATATTTATCTATGAAGCCAGGTGACACAAATTAACTACAGGCATGTCTTAAAGACATCAAGGCCTGAATTCTCCTGAATTCAGACAAAACTGAGGTTATTATATTTGGTCCTAAAAATCTTAGAAATGTGGTGTTTAACTATATACTTACTCTAGATGACATTACCTTGGCCAGCTGTAATGCTGTGAGAAATTTTGGAGTCATTTTTCATCAGGATATGTCCATCAATGTGCACATTAAACAAATAAATAGCACTGCTTTCTTTCATCTGCACAAAATCTCTAAAACTGGAAACATCCATTCTCGGATTGATGCTGAAAAACATAGTTCATGCATTTATTACTTCTAGGTTGGACAACCGTAATTCGTTATAATCAGGTTGTTCTAAAAGTTCCCTAAAAAACCTCCAGTTAAACCAAAACACTGCCGCAAGAATAATAACAGGGACAAGAAAGAGAGATTATTTCTCCCATATTAGCATCTCTTCATTGGCTCCCTCTTAAATCCAGAACTGAATTTAAAAACCTCACATAAAAATCTTGAATGATCTTGCCCCTCGAATCTTAAAGACCTCATAGTACCATATTATCCTAACTTACACTTGCACTTCACACTGAGACTGCAGGCTTACTTGTGGTTCTAAAAGTAGAATGGGAGGCATTCTCCTGTGGAACCAGCTCTCAGTTTGGATTTGGAAGACAAACACCCTCTCTACTTTTAAGATTAGACTCAAAACATTGCTTTTTGATAGATCTTAGAGTTAAGGCTGGATCCAGTGATCCTGAATCCTCCCTTAGTTATGCTGCAGCAGGCTCAGACTGGTGCGGGCCTTCATGTGATCCACTGAGCACTTCTTCTCCTCTCACCTCTTTTCATTCCCCATGTATTTATATACCACTACAGCATGCCATTATATTTCATAAAGTTTTTGTCTTCTCTCTGCCTTAGTCTGTGTTTTGTTCTGTCTCCCTATGCTCTCTTTCTTTTCCTTTCTCTTTCTTCCCCTCACCTCCAACCAATTCACTTGCCCTGGTTCTGCAAGAGGTTTTTTTTCCTGTTAAAAGAAATTTTTTTCTTCCTACTGTCACAAAGTGCTTGCTCATAGGGTATCACTTGATTCACCAGAACATTGTAGGGTCTTTACCTTACAGTATAAAGTACCTTGAGGCAACTGTTGTGAATTGATGCTATATAAATTATCTAGAACCTAACTGAATCTTTCTCTTGCATTTTTTTCATCTTTTTAGTTTACAGTTTCAGGGTTTGTTTGTTTTTTTTTTTACTTTTTTTTTTCTCATTCTGCCCTTGACTTTACATTGTACTAAATACTCATTGCATTTCCAAACAAACCTCTGTCAACCCCTGCCAGTCAAGCTCTGTGTGCAGCACAAGTGTCCTTTTCTTTTTTCTTTTTTTTTAATTTGCTTGTTTTTTCTGTAGGTGGCTATCACTGTCTTGCATACTATTCATTTTGACCAACCTTTGCCTCTAAAACCAGAAACAACACTAACATCACTTTGTTGGCATCACTGCCAATGAGTTTAAGTTTATAACAGTCTACAAAGTTCTGTTAAAAGGAAATTTAATTACTCCTGGATATAAAGTATATGTAAGGTATTTTGCATGTAAGGTATTTTGCATGGAATTATTTACAAGTTTATATTTTAATAGAGTGAGCTTTTCTCACATTTTTAACCCTCTAAAGTTACAACATCATATGATTCCTTTTTCATCATAGGCGCACTCCAACACTTTAACATTTCTCCACCTCATTCACACGCATTCATCTTCTACCCCAATACACAGGCATGCGCCGTCCTCCTTCCTTCTTTCCCTCCCCCTTGTATATTAATCTGTGTTACATGAATGCAAATCACCTTGTTTAATTAGACACAAAGAGTCCATGTGTGTGCGTATGTGAGTGTGGTGGTAAGACCGACACCCCCAATCCTGATATTCATGATGTGATGTGGGTCCCTGGGTGTGGGCAGGCAAGAAAGGCAGTCGGGGCTTAATTTTGTTTTCCCAGTAGGGCCAGCTATTAGTTTCTCAGCTCATTAATTACGCTGTTGTGGAGAATCATTAATAGTTAAAGTCGCCCTACAATAATGTATAATGGATACATTTGACATGGCTCCTGATTTCATCTTTTTTTCTTTTGATGTGTAATCAATTTTTTAAGGGTCATAATAATCCCTGAGCCTGACTGAGTGGGCACTGCATGAGGTTGACCTCAAGTGTGTTAGGTCATGATTGTGTGAGTGTTTGTGAGTAAAATTTACATACCATTTAAGTCATCACGGGCTCTCCAAGTTGGCAGAGTGTCTAGGGGTGCCCCCACCTCTTCCTGCTATTCTGTGTCTGATGTTTTCTCTGTGTTTGCACGTGTTTTCTGTGCGTGAGTGTATGAAACAATGATACACAGGCAGCATGTGGTCGCGAGAGTGTGTGTGTTTGCCCTTTCAGCTCCTCTCGCTCAGATCTGTGACAGGCACTTTTCGTGACGGAGGTCATTAAAATCACTCCCAAGGCAGCTCAGTGTCCGTGTGAGTGTGCGTGTCTATTCATGTATGTCTTTGTGTGGGTATCTGCCCATCTTTATCCCCGAACTTCAATCCCCCACCACACCCTCTCTTCACCCCCTCTTCAATTTTCTTCTTCTGTTCTTTCATTCATGCGTCAAGACATCGCGAGTTGGAGTGGACTGAGCCTGACTCACCACGATAGCTGATTACTCAGTGCATATGAGCAGGTCAAATATATGTGCATGTATTAGCATATTCTTTTTGTATATGTGAAATTCTTTAAAATTCTTTCAGTCTACAATAAAATATAAGTATGATATTCTGAAATGTTGGCATTAGTGAGTGTTTTTCTGCCGCATAGAGCCCCAGAAGTCTGTTAGCTGGTTGCACACTGGGCTAGGCGAGCCTCGTCAGAGTAAGAGGTAATTAAGTATGAATAATTAACACCAGCGCCCCCCAACTGAGAGACAGCAGAGCGGCTTCCCCATGGCAGCAGTCAGGCAGATCACACATGGCCCTCGTAGCAGTCCACTGTGTGCCCAGTTCGTTCATTATAAATACCCACAGCACAGACTCGTTGTGATCCTCACCACAGGATCCTGCACTGAGGGGGGGAGACAGGGGGCATCATGGGTATGTTTGTTTCACTAGAATAAAGAGACCCCAATGTACTTATTGTCAGGCTTTTACACTTTTGTTTGTTTTGGGGGTTTTTTGTATTTTGTATTTTTTTTTTGTTATAAAGAAAAAGTTTCTGCTAATTGACAGTGGTATTTCAATGGTTATTGGAACTGCGTATTCTGATGCATTTTTAAAACTGCATATTGGAAAGAGAACTGGGATTTTCTGTGAGATTACACCCACATCTAGCTGTTGAGGTGAATAGGTGAATGGTAGACAGACACAGGCAGTTGTATATTGAACATGCAGCAGAGTGTTTCATAGAAGCTTGAGTTTCTAGTCAATGAGTAACATTGCTATCTCTTAGCTCTATGGGGTTAAAGAGTCAACGGGTAAATGTCAAGTGCAGTAACCACAGGAAAAGTTTTCCCTAAATACAAGTTACATATGAGAAGTTTATATCCAAAACACCACGCATGTATATAAAGTAAGTAAATAATATTCAAAAATAAGTGTAGAAAGATATTTTAAAGGCCTTTTTTATTTACAACCGCAGTCAGGCACCTATGATCTTCAGCAGAGTATTGTCTTTTTGGATTATGAATCGCTTTGTTTGTGTACTGGATGGATTTATCATTCTGGATGAAATAACTTTTGAATGAATGTCAAAAAAGTTTAGGATTGCATATAATCACTGCTTCTTCCATGAACATGGTCAAGAGTGATTAACTGCAGAGCTAATTGTCTGTCTTTTTTTTTTGTCCTCTTTTTCACCTGTCTGCCTTTCAGCTGTGCGGGCGGATCGCATGCGTGGCGGTCGCAACAAGTTCGGCCCAATGTACAAACGTGACCGGGCCCTCAAGCAGCAAAAGAAGGCGCTGATTCGAGCTAACGGCCTGAAGATTGAGGCCATGAGCCAAGTGATGCAGGCCGTACCCACTGACCTCACTATCTCGTCAGCCATCCAGAACATCCACTCTGCAGCCTCCAAGGGCCTTCCACTGAGCCACCATGCTGGCCACCACACCAGTCACCACCACCACCACCACCACCACCATCATGGCACAGCCCTTCCCCCCACAGACTACGACCGTAGCCCATTTGTCACTTCACCGGTCAGCATGGCAATGCCCCCACATGCCGGCAGCCTGCAGGGCTACCAGGCAGCCTACGGACACTTCCAGGGCACACGCACCATCAAGTCCGAGTACCCAGACCCATACACCAGCTCACCAGAATCTATCATGGGCTATGCCTACGTTGACGCCTACCAGTCAGGCTCACCACCCAGCTTCCCACACCTGATTGTAGAGTTGCTAAAGTGTGAGCCAGATGAGCCGCAGGTTCAGGCCAAGATCCTGGCCTATCTACAGCAGGAGCAAGCAAGCCGGGGCAAACACGAGAAGCTCAGCACCTTTGGCCTGATGTGCAAGATGGCCGACCAAACACTCTTCTCCATTGTGGAGTGGGCACGCAGCAGCATTTTCTTCCGAGAACTCAAGGTATGTGCCCACGATCCATTTAAATTATGTTTATGTTTGAATGTAAGAAACTGTTTATTTTACATAAATTTTATTTTGACCAACACTTGTTTTCATAGTTTGGTCCATCATTCATATCAGTTATGACAGCATGCTATTTAAGCTTTAATTCCATCTGCAGAAACTCTTCATGCCTTTAATAAATTATCCTGCATTTTTTTTCCAGTGCTAAATCTTTCACCATGTTGCCATCCATAATTGACAATACTTTACACAGTTCACGAACATGTGTTTAATCCTTTGTCTTCAGCAGACCTTTAATCTCCCTTTTTATGCCATGGCTCAATGCTAATACTGAGTGCACAAGGCTCTGGGGGGGGGGGGGGGGGTCTGCTCATTGCTGCCACCGCTGTTCGTCCCTTTCCCTGATCAAAATTCAGCAGCCAGCTGTATTTACCCTGTGCATGACACATTTTTTTGCAATGGGTTTTGAAAACTTTGACTGTGAGCTTCAGGCGCATTTCATATTAACAAGGCCGTAGTCTGAGGGCTTTATGTGAACAGAATACCATCCCTTTTAAATACTTCTCAGATCTACGTAGGCATGCACTATATGATGACATGAGATATTCTGACTAAAGGAGAATAATTTCAATTTAAAATTATTTTAATCCAAGTTCTGTTGAATTAACAATCCCCAGCATGAACCTAAACCTCCGCTCCTCCCAACCCTGCTTTTTACGAGGTTTATGTAATCTGACAAATCTGTTAAACAGCAACACTGTGCCTTGTAATCACTGTGTCCTTTGTGTCTGTCACAATTACAACTGACCACTGGATACCATCCACAAATGCTTCACTGTAAGAAGTGATAATGCCATTTCCTATTCATCACAGAACACAGGGGAGATTTTCTGGTGTGTGTTTGCACACTTGCACTTTATTTGCTCTGAATGAAGGTTAATGTTCAGAGCGACATGAAAGGTATTTGATTAGTCTGTGCCTCACCTGTTTTTCTTCCCCTTGTCTGATTCCTTTCTCTGTTTGTTTCACACCGCATCGCCAAAGGCTCAGCTGCATATTCATGGGCCCAGGCCTGTTGCAAAATCCCCTCCAAATATTTAATATTATTTTGTTTTCAAAGGGAAAAAGAACAAATGAAAAAATTTAATATTAAAAAACTGAGCCAATTACAGCGCAGATAAGAGTCCTTGAAAAACACATGTTGACATTTAGCACGCGCTGTGTCCCCACTGTTGACATTTTTGAGATCTGTATTTGCATTTACCTCAGATGCATAGCACACACTGGCACACACACACACACACACACACACAAAGGGTCTTTGTAGGGTGTGGCCACGGCTAATAATTGTATGTGGCTTGCCAATTAACTTTGAATGATCATTTTTGCTCCATTGTGAAGCATCTCTATTTCTCTCACTCTCATCCTAATTCAATTATCTCACCCACTCGTGTTTGTCACTCCCTGATTTGCTGCTGAATGGGCTGTCATTATGTTTGCCTAATGACTACCCATATTACAGAAGCTTGATAATAATTGAGCCGAGTGCCTTTTACAAAGGTAGAAAATGACCTGGGCTCTGTGCAGGAGAAACCTCTTGCTCTATCCCAAATCGTTACAAAAAATACTCTCCTGCTTGTGTTGCACAAGACCCAGTGGTTTTTGGGGAGGTGGGACCGCATTTCACACAAGTAAGAGAGATAATTGTACTTACCCCACTTCCCCTATTTTTGAAGGGTCATCTAAAGCACAAGAGGGATTGTCAAATAATGTGCTAGCTGCAGCTTTGACAGATTTTCCCACAGCCCTCGTCTCCTTGCTTGTTTCTCATTAACAGCTACAGGGAAGACTGCTGAACAAAGATTAATGCTGGAGATGGTGGGCAGAATATGCAAAGCACGGGCTAGCCAAACTGATCAGCTCATTCTAGATTGCCTGATGCTGCTATTGAACACATTTTAAAAGGCATTTTAAAGGCATTTGAGTTTACAAACTATCCCCAAATGATTTGCTTTTTTAGTTTTCATATTTTATATCATATGAGCTTACTGCTTTGTCTTCACTTAATAACTGTAGCTGCAGCGTGTGTATACTGAGCACTGTGTGTTAATGTGTGGTGCCACTTTTTATATATTTTTTACTGTGCAAATTAAGCAGAAAAAAACCCACCCACAACCTTTGCTCTCCCCCTTTATCTCCCTGTAAACGTAGCTTTGTGAATTTCTTTTTGACTATGTGTATGTTGGTGTGTAAGAGTGCATACACAGAAGTAAACATATGCAGTTTTTTTTTTTCTTTTTTTTTTAGGATTTGGACAGTGTTAATCTCAATAGATGCTTGTAATGTATATTTATTAGAGTAAATGGTGCTTTAGATAAACCTACCTTCCATAAACAGTGCATGTCTCAATGTTCAATTTCTGATCGCTGATTTGATAAGACATATTTGAATGCACCTGACCTTCAACATCTCCTGTCTCCTGTTAGCATTAGATCTGACAATAAGATGTTAGGTTGATCCTGGGACCAGAGAGACAGGAAGCTGAATAGAATTAAAAGTTTGTCACAGGAGTAGGAAGTTATAAATACACTTTCACACACACACACACACACACACACACACACACACACACACATAGATAGATAGCTAAATACCCACATTAAGACACGGACACCACTCATGCATAAAGCACAGCCCCTTTCACTATTATTAGCTCCGTAAGAACAAAAGAATTTCCCTGGTCATAGAGCCAAGCTGGAAGGGTGTGTGTAAGGCATCTGCCAAAAAAGTGTTTAAAGATTTAGTTTCCATAAGTTGGCCTCGGTCACGAGACTCATAAATATTTAGTCATTAGGGGAACCTTCTAAAGAGCACTCCCTATTCTTTTCCAGTGCGGCGCACTACCTCTCTTTCTCCCTCTCCTTTCTTCTGGGAATGAGGCATGACGTGAGGAACATTTCTTACACCTTGGATCAGAGAAGTTGGGGTGGGCTCTTGCCACCAACCTACTTCAGTTCTGATTGGTTTAACACATTGACAATTAGAGCAAGGCAGGCCTGGTGCACTGGTTTTGAAATCAAAAAAAAAAAAGTGCCATGATGAGGGAATGTTCTGGCAGGGTCGAGGGCACCATTTTATTGAATTTTAAGTGAGTTGAAAACAGGTGGATTTGTGAATATGTAGGTGCATGTTCGCGCATCTTGAAATCATTTTAATATGTATGAGTGTGCTGTGTCCTGTCATTTTTATTAGATTTGACTACATGTTTGCCAACAAAAATATACATCTTTAATGCTTGTAATTATTTTTCATTGAAAGATTAGATTGTTGCTCGCGTGTGCAGAAACCTCTTTCTGTCGCCTTTGCAACGGCCGCTTATTTCTTCTGTAAAAACAAATAAGCAAGTTGAACAGTTAGAGTCGATCTTATTTTCCAAATGGGTAAAAGTACATTTTAGAATGAAATTGTACTGATAGCTATTTCAGCATCTACTCAAGTTCAGATATGTGGATGTAGTTTATGGTTTGTGTATACAAAAGTGCATCAGTGCTTAATCCACTGTATGAATGTGCATGTTCCAAACTCAAATGTGGTGTATCTGAGTGTGTTCAAAGAGAGGGATGTGTGTTTGACAATGTGTTTATTGTTCAGAGACATTTGCTGGCACTGGGCTGATACTTTGCCATCTCTCCCCACCCTTCTCATCCCCTGTCCTGCCATGAACCCCTACTGTGTGCCCTGATACATTTGTGCACGCTAAAGAACAAAGCCAGTAAAATATTCTTTATTTTTCTTTAAAGGGAGCTACAGGCAGTGCTTGGTCTTGAGTTTTTGCTTTAATTTTGGTTTTTGGTGATACTGGATTTCACAGATAGCTGAATCACATTTGATAGTAACCCCTATAAACCACAGATCAATGAAGCCCCCATAGGTAAAGTGTTAGTAGGCACATTTTACAGAAGGGCTTTCTAGGAATTCTCTCATTGAAGTAAATCTAGATGAGGCAGAATGATGGAAATACAAGACAAAACTTCACAACAAGCAACTTTTTGAAAGGATTTCAAGTCATGGATGCAGTTTGTATTTATATGTCAAAGTATCTGAGAGAGGACTATGTCCCCCCATGCACAACACTGCTTTCTCTTCTCTATGTAGATCAAGCAAACATACTGCATCATAGCAAATGTTATGTCATTTAGTGAAATGTAAACCAAGATTTGCTTTACATAGAAATATAAATCAATGTGCACTTTAATAATCATGAAAAAAAATATCTTACGGAAAATAGGAATGAGGAAGAACACAAAAATATAAGTAAAAACCAAGCATGCTGAAGTGTTTCACAGAGCAAGCTGCTGAAAAGACAAGAAATTGTAATAAATTAAACTGCCCCTGAAAGGGATGAATTTGTAACAGAAGTAAGAGTTTGTCTTACAAATGCTTTTAAAGTACACAACTGAGGTAAATTATCAGGCTTTTAAAAGGATGGCAAATAGTTTAAGCTGCTGCTTGACGACATTTAAACACTTTGACTGAAAAGATGATGTCATGCTTTTTTTTTTTGTAAAACCTGTGAAGACAGCCATTTTAAAAACACCTCCTCTAATGTTCCTGTTTTCATTGAAAAGAAGAATGCTAGATTGCAAGTGTTTGCATGTGTACTTGGACTGTGTGTGTGTGTTTGTGTTTGAGGGTGACTCATGCCGTAGTCCGGTGCTACCCTCTCCTCCATTGTTCCAGCGTAAAGATGGCTAGCCTGACTCCCACCACAAACACAATGGGAAGGAGAATTTAGCAGGGCGATAGGGACTATTGATGATTCATATGTTTATATCTTACCTTCCTAACTGTACTCCCTTTTCACCACAGCTACCCCACCCTCTTTCCTCTCTACACCCTTTAATAAAAACATGTGTGTTTGGTGTCGGGACAACAAATGCTTTTGCGTGCCTTGTCAACACACAGCATACAGAAGTTAATGTAGTAAAGGGAAGCACGATGTCAGACAACACTCATAGGTAATCTAATACAATAAGGCTGCTACTATTCAGCAAAGAAAATGTGATAACACTTTATATTACAGCTCTGTAATAACATTGTAATAATGTGCATATACAAAGGTAATAGGAGGCAATATAATTTAATTACAGGGTAATTACCACGTAAAAGCTTGCATCAACACTGTTTTTGTGAGCAACTTTAGACTAAAATGAATATAATGGGGTACTGTAACAATATGCTAACCTGTGATTTAATGTACAGTGTAACACAGATTATCATCCATATGTTGCCAAAGTATTACTATACTATTGCTCACTGGTTTTGCCTCATAGGCATTGTTACTTTTCCCCCACATTATTACTCCATTATATAAACTTTAGATCATTCCCAACTTCAAAGACATTTGTGGTTATTTTTTCTAAATCTCAAACGTCTCATAGAAGGTGAGCTGCATGTTACTTCAATTATATCCCAAAGGTGACTTTTGAAAGATAATTCAAATACCAAAAACTGTGTAACTATATTTGTATATTCAGTCCATCCAAATGAAAAAAAGCAAGTTAAATGCCTGTGACATTTCAAATGTGGAATCACTGTCTAGCTGTCCAGCGACAGTTGTTTGGAGGAGATCCATACAGGTTTTTGTGCCTCTCCATCTCTTTCTTTTTTCTCTTTTGCTTTGCTCGGCATGTAGCAGGAATGGCAAAAGCAGAACTGAGGGCCATTATGTTGAGGAGGAACTGTATTAGAAGTCTTGTTCCCTGGGAAAGCTCCCAGCTGAGATGGGACGGCCATATTGGATAAACAGATGGCGGGGGAGAGGAAAGGACAGGCGAGGAGAACAGAGGTGAAACAAAGAGGGGAGATGAGAGAAGAGATGGGTAGACGAGGAATGTGTGTGTGTGGAAGGGGGGGTAAAGGAAAGGAGAGGGAATAACAAAGAGGAGTGGGTGAGGAGAGAATAAATAAAGTAGCGAGAGGAGAGGAGAGGAGAGGAGAGGAGAGGAGAGGAGAGGAGAGGAGAGGAGAGGAGAGGAGAGGAGAGGAGAGGAGAGGAGAGGAGAGGAGAGGAGAGGAGAGGAGAGGAGAGGAGAGGAGAGGAGAGGAGAGTTGCAGGTCATTGCTCACATCTTCCTTGTCACATTTGCTCTCAGCTTTCAGTTTCCTTTCATATATAGGCAGTAATGCTAACAGTTTAATAACCTAATGGACATTTGTTTGTAATTTTAAAAAGAAAAGAATCAAAACTTAAATTTTGATGGGTTTATAATAAGGTATTTTAATCATAACAGACCACGCCATTAAGATACCATATTGCCATTGTGTTGTGTTATTTTAAGTTAAAGTTTACTTCTAGTTTAGTTCATTGATTCTTCTCAAACACAAATTTCAAAAGGTCACAGGAACACACAAAATTCAGCCTAAAAATTAGACAAGCACTTTAAGCAGTAGAATTATTTACAATGCTTACTCTTCTCCGCCAGTTTAATCGACTCCTCTAAGCTGCTGCATGTCAGTCAATCATGCCGGATGACAGATCCCTTGGGTGGGACAAGAGGGGAGCTGATGTTCACATCTCACACCTGAATATTCTCCACTAATAGATTTACCTGAGTGAATAATGTAAGGTCCTCTGATGTGCCTCACTCTACCCCGATGCATAATTTCACCCCCTCCTTAACCTCCTCTCCATCTACATCCATAAATATTACATGAATTTGCTTTGGTAAATTATATTTACAAGTTCAGTCTGGATGGTCTTTTTCTGCAGTCCTGGTTCCCTCCTGTCCGCACATATGTAGTCCACGCTCCACACCATATTTTTTTCCATAACCTATTCAGAAGCACCTTTTATTTTCAAGGTGCATGTGCATGTTTGTGTGTGCGTGTGCATGTGTTGGAATAGGAGGGGGTATATTGCTCCTGCACCGTGTTGACCGGTGATTGCACCTTTTCTTTTTTTCTTCACACCCCATAACTGAGTGGAAATTAATAAGTTGTTTTAGGCGTGATCTGTGAACCCTGGGAAGTGGTATATCTATACCACCATCCACACACACAGACACATACGCACGCACACACAGATTCAGAGCCTCAGGCTGCGATGTCTGTCTTGTCACAGAGGTCAATGTCCCCCCCCCCCCCCCATGCAACAACCTCCCCTCTCAACACCCCCAATCCTGACAAACTGCAAGCGTTGGCGACCACATGCACTTGGCAGAGATTTGTAATTGTGTCCCTGGTCCATTGAATTTGAATTATTTTGCAGGTTATGCCACACCCTTGAAACACACACCATAGCATCTTTACCTTACACTCGATAAAAAGAAGAAGGTGCAGGAAAGGACAGGAAGAGGGATGTCGCAGAGTATGGGGAAAGACGGCAGACCGGAGGTTTAAATGAGTTATAGAAATAGAGGGAGAGAAAGAAAGAGGGGTGCAGAGACTATGACATGTGATTGAAGCTGAGCACCAGAAAGAGAAGACAGATTAAAGGATTTAGAGTGAGAAAAGACTTAGTGACCATGAGAGGAAAAAAAAGACACATTCACGGATGAGGTTAGAGACAGAGAGATATAGCGAACAAAAAAAAGAGACAGAAAAAAAGTTGACCAAGAGAAACAGACAGAGATATAGAGTGAGAGAGAGAAAATTAAGAAAATACGACAAGAAGATAATGAAAGACAGCTAGAGAAGGACAGAAAGAAGGAAATAGGGTGGGGGTGGGGGGGTTAAAATGGGAAGATGAACAAGGGACTGTGAGAGGCAACAACCAAGGGCAAGAGGAGGCGGAGGAGGAAGAGAGGGGGCACAGTGAAGGACAACAGGGGAGGGTGAAAAGAGGACCGGTAGGTTGGTGGGGTAGGGTGCGGGGTGTAAGGAGGGAACAGGTGGAAGGTTAATGGGCCTGGAGCAGATCCACCAGACGCTCTTGGGCTTGATATATGGGCCCAGGGCCTGGCGCGGGGCGTAGGCTTTCAAAGATATATTATTTCATTTGAGGAGCAGCAGCATTCTGGCCGACAAGCCCTCCACCCAACCTCACCCCCGCTTCCACCAACACCCCCCACGGTCCAGCATTTGTCCAGTGATAGATGACACACACACATACACACACACAACCCAACCTAAAGCACGCACAAGTGCATGTTTGCTACTGTGCCCCCCAACTCACACCCTCTTTGCTTTTGTACAGGCTTTTTTGTTGAAGTCTGCAGATGAGGCTCACTTATTTTAGCTCTTTATCCACATTTACTTGTCTGTTATAGACTTTCTTTCTTTCTTCCTTTGCTTCTCACTGTCTCTCCTCAGCTGTGTGTCTCCCTGGCTGCAGGCAGGTCTTACGGCTCCCTGTGTGTTTTTTTTAAGTTGCTATTTTAGTTGTAACAATATCTCTTTGATCAGTAGCACTGGGTAGGAGCAGGAGTTTGGGGGATACTTACGGGAGGGAGAGGGTGGTGGAGGTTCACAAAGGCCTCTTTTCATTCATAAATTATTGACCATCACGCAAGACATCACTCTGTCTTTTTCATAAATACTGTAAAAAGGCCCTCCTGATTTTTTTTTTCCAATACTACCAATACAAAACGGGAAAAGTCGATTTTTGGATCTGTTTTAAAGACACAGTGTATGGTCAGTCAAAAAAGAGCATAAATCATACATGACTGAGGCAGTTCTGTACCCAGAAGGCTCCAGGTTGGACATCCTGAATATGAGCCTTACATAGAAGTGTCGCGCTGCAAGACAATTCTGAAAAAAGTTCTCACGGGTCCCAGAGGTGAAACATGCAAATACATGTATAATATTGTATTTGCCTCAGAGGGATTCTGACCTTTGCAAAACAAAAAATCCTGCTACACTGTGACCAGTGTTACACGATAACACCTGCAGATGTACTTAGTCTGAAGCTTTTACAGTGTAATATTGTTTTTTTTTTTCTAAATCAATATTTATTTCCTAACATAGCACTCTGCATTTTTGAACAGCCTACACTGCTTAGGCTGTTTGACTGCAAGCAACCACTGATCTGACAGAAATCAAATTTTCCAATGTCCTTTTCACATCCCCTGATAGATTGAGCTTCAAAATACAGCCATTTCAAATACTGAACTGGTCCCGCAGGTCCATCCCTAGGGGACTGCAGGAGGCCGGAAGGAAGAACAGGAAACTTGTTAAAAGAGAAGATTTAAGGTCGCCCATCCCAGAGGAGCGGCAGCTTTAAGGAGACGACGGGGGTTGGGTGGTTTTAGCATGTGCAAAGTCTGCTCATCTACTTGTTGCTTTGATGAGGGATGAAAGGCTGTCATGAAGTACAAGTTTACAGAGCTCTGAGCAATGATAGACTCAACTGTCCTCAACATTATCTCTTCCTTGCACCACTTCTTTCTCTCACAAGGACCTTTCTTTTTTCCCCCACTGTCTCGACCCTTAACTGAAATTGTAACTCGGCGTGTGAGAACACTGACAAGACATTTGGTTGTTGACAGATGGACATCATTGGATATTCACCACCCCACTAAACCTGTAAAAGAGATTTGTTTTGGTTTTTTTGCACTCCTGTCTGTCTCGGCCTTTCACCATATTTTTCTTGTCTTCAACCCACTGCTGATTTAGCAGCAAAGAAAAGCAAAAATTGCCTCCACCTCCTCTTGTAGTTTTTCATTTTCAAGCAAGTTAACACGGGCTGATTCGCATTTGCGAGCACTTTGGGCATCCGGCAGGAGAAAGAGCAGGTTGCGTTTAAGTCTTGTTTGAGGATGATCAGGGTAAAAGCCTTTTTTATTGGCAGGTCATGCTGCTTGTTAAGACGGTGGCGCAGGTGACTAGGCTGTGCTGTTAGCCTCTGTGGCCCCCCGAACTAACACAGTTGTTCTTTCACAAGTTGGCAACAGTCAGTCAAATCAGCAGGGAGAGACAGACAGAGATAGAAGGGAAAGGAAGTGGGAATAAAAGACAAAGAAATTGGGTAAACAAAGTGGATATTGGAAATTGATTTAGTTGGCTGGGTTGCTAACAAATCAACTCAAGGGAGTGTAAACATTTTACACACTCCAAAGTACAAAGCAACTTTCTCTCTCCCTTCTCCCCCACTGTGCTGTGCTTCTAATTATGAGCCATGTTAAATCTGCTTTTTATCCAGAAACCTTTCCACCCCATCACGGCTTCCCATTAGAAACACTGAAAGCCAAAAGATAAATAAAAAAAACAGCCCATTGTTATTTTCAGACACATGGGGTGGCACTATGCTGTCAGATGAGTGGTAAATATACAGAGAGAACTTCTGGCATTTTGCTGCCAAATAGTTCCCAGCTATAGGGTTTCCTGGAGGTCACAGGGGCTGAGGTGTGGCTGCTGCAACCTTACGCTGACCTTCAACCTCTAAACTAAATTCACCATTCAAAACTATGCAAACATGTCAGCTAATTCATCTCCCGCTTTTGTGCTTGCCAGAACCTCGGCTCTGTGAGCATTAGAGTTTTTAAAAGTATCAAAGCACGGAGTTTGATCACTTCATCGATTCATATCATAAACAAACAAAATTATAATATTTATGGCTGGAGTGCTAGAGTCTGGTATTCAGTTTAAATGATTAGAATTAATCAATTATTCAAATTAGGTAAACGCAGTTTAAACATATACGATCATATATGTTCTATACAGTCAAAATTATATTCTTAAGCAAACTTGCTTAACTTCACGTACTATAATGATAAAAAGAGATGTTTATAGGTCAGGTGGTTATGTTTCCAAGTGTGAGCAGCTTCTTTAGACAATGATTTCATTTACCACATTGCACTATAAAACACAATGCTTCACCCAGCTTTTAGGTTAGATAAAATAATAATAATAGTCATAATAACAGTATACATACAGACTGCCCCTTGGTTCTTATGTTCCCATTTTTGTGTGGCCTTAATTATCTGCATGTAATCCAGCCTGCCTAGAAGTTGGGCCTGTCTGCTGCTTTCGTCACAAGGCTGTCAACAGTTGTGCCCCAATGTCTATTTTTGATGCTTATTTACGGCTCATCTATTCTGGACAGGGAGTGGGGAAGCTTCGGGGGGGGCTGAGGTCCAGGAGACAATAGATAAGACAGTGGTGGAGCACAGTCGGCTAGTTTTACACTTAAAGACTCGAGTAGTATTTATATTCAACTGGTAAGGAGGGTGATTAAATTTGCACACCGATGATTGATGCGTGCAGTTCATCGGAGTAACACTAGACACCGTGGTCGTGTTATGACAACGGGCGAGAAATTTCAATGAGGCCGCACGCCAAACACCAACCCAGCCGAGAAAATGGCCCTAGCCCTGTCGACAAAGTAGGACAAAAGCACCTGTTCCCTATTCCTACTTTAAGAGTTCTTTTCTTTGCTGGTTTTGCTCTTGCTCTTCTAATTTCTTTTACACTAGATCAGGACTTTTTTATGACTCTCACACCATTACCTCTTGCTCACCTCGCAATCTGTCAGTCTCTTTCTCTGTTCTCCCCAAAAGCCATAAGTGCAAACCTGGCACGAGCCATGGATAAACGATTCCATACATGTGAAATAAAGGCATGGCACTAATAATAGCCATTACAGGCCTGCGTTCTTTCAGGATTGCGCCCTCTCAGAGGGGGATTAAGAAAAGAAAAAAAAAAGGCTTTTCAGGCAAGCTGAAACAATGACAAGCAATAAACCAAATATGGCGAAAGGGGACTTGTTGAGAAAGGTGTCGACAATGCCATTAAACTGCTAGAAATTAACCAGTGAAGCTGAAAAATACAAGGTTTTCAGGTGGCAAGCCATAGTCTCACCTTCCCTTAGGGCAATGCTTTACACACCACATGTTGCACTGCACTTCCCATCATGAGCAGCCGCAGCACTCAGCCTGCAGCAGCCGTGCTACAGAGAGACATCTTTTTCCGAATCCAGATGCATTCATGGCAGTTTCTGTCAGTGAAGGCCTGGAGATGCACTTGAGGGAGAAGCGGGGGCCCCATCTGCTCTGCGGCATTGCGGTTCTGATGTCTCGTCTTCCTTGGAGTTCGATAGTTTACATATCACAAGAGCTCTGGAACCGCTCAATTAAGTAATTCAGATATTTAATTTGTGCATCAAGGGCTGTGATCCGAGTGATAGCTGGAGCTGTGCCACATTTAAATGTGGATTCACAGCTGTTTTTTCAAAAATCCACCACCTAAGCCCCATTACAACCCCCCAAGGAAAAACAAGAAAAAAAAAAGCATCCCAGCGCGTCACACACTAATGGGAATATGTGTCTCCCACCCTCTCAGACAGAAAGCATCACAGCGTCAGTCTGTGCATTTTAAAGCAGCTTTGGTCTTAAATGCTGTGTTAAGGTATATTGCATATGTGTGTGTCTGTGGGTATATGTCTGTATGTGTAAGAGAAAGGTAGAAAGAGTGAGTTAAAGAAGAATGTCTCTGGTGTTCTGAATAATACAAAAGGGTGAAGGCTTCAGCCTCCTGTCTTTTGGCTCATCTTTTGCTTGTCTTCCCTTCCTCTTAACATCCAAACATCCAGACAAGGATGGGCAAATTATCTAGTGTCTGTCGATGAAAGTCGCACACACGCGTGCACGATCTTACGAATGTTTGCACTAAAACACACTAAGACATACACAAAGAGGTTTGTCTGTAAGAGGTCGCCACTTTTCAACAGAGCAACTTTGCCTTTGCATTGATTCTCCAAGTCTTTGGTACTCTGCAGAAAGGATGGAACACCATTCTTCTAAAAGAAATCCCCATGTTTTGTACTTTGATGATGCAGGTGAAGAGGGCAGTCTAGCAAGCTGCTCTCAAATCTACCAACTAGACGAGATCAGGTGACTGGAAAATTCATAGCTTATGATCTGCATAATATTCATACTCATCAAACCATTAAGCAACCCCCTCAGGCCCTATAGATGAGGGCTTTGTCATTCTGTCATTGATTTGCAGCGACCCTTGGCTCTGAGGGGCCAAAATTGACCCAAATCTTGCAGCTAACACACAAGCATAATGAGGCCACAGGATGCCTTTACATTATGGATAAAAGGTAAAAGGATTTTTCCTTTACTTTGTCACTTGTTTGTAGATTCATATGTGTAAATTCTCTCTGTCATTTACATCTGAGTCAGAATCATTTAAATCATTAAAAGCCACACTTTTAGCCAGCGCGCATTCAGAGCAAAGTCAGATCCATACCTGCATATATTCACACTCTTTTACTCCCCTGCATAATATGCATCCCCTCCAGCTGCCTTTCACACTCAGCACACAAACACCAAGTCATAAATTGCGGCATTAGCTCAAATAATGATTGCACAGCGTGAAAATCCAATGGCTGGGGCTTAATGCCTTAGAATCGCCTTGTAGATTAAGCTCTGGGTGTGTGTTTGTGTGTGCTTGGGGAATCTGTGAGGGGGTGCTGATGGATCAATAGGATTTCTGTGGTCAGTACCTCCCAGCCAGGAACCTTATAGAGAGTCTACTAGCGTTACTCATTTTCTTTTGGATGGCATGCATTTTCTCACTGCGTTTGATGGAGGAGGAGGCAGGGTAGGAGAGTAGAGAAGCAGGAAGACAGAAATATTTATGTAGGCATGGATATTATTGGCACCCATTTATAACTATGTAGGTCTTAACTTGATTGCATCCAAGTGTGTGTGTGTGTGTGTGTGTGTGTGTGTGTGTGTGTGTGTGTGTGTGTGTGTGTGTAAGAGGAAGGGTTACTTTTGGGAGATGCCATTCCCTGGGCTGCATGTGTATTAGTGGTCTAATGTTCATGTGAATAATTGATTAGGGCCTCTCTGTGTTTTTGATAATTAGTTGATAGCTTCTTAGCTCTAAGCCCTGAGATTTCATGCATATATGTGTGCCTGTGTGTTTGTGTGTGTGCAGGCTAGGGTGCGGGTAAGTTATCTATTTCTAAGGTATCTTGGAAACAATAGTGATGAAAAAAAAACTTTGCCTCTAAGTCATGCACTCATGGATTAACTTTCTTCAGAAATTAGGCAATAGTACATACATTTCTTTCTCATTAACAACTTTTTCCTCAGTTTTTACTGTAGTGTCTCACTCTCTGAGAATAAAATTTATTGCAACTCACTTTTTTGGACCACCTGCAAGATTAAATTAAAAACCTTTTCAGTCATTTCATATACCATTTCAAAATAAAAATGCCTGACATTGCCTACAATAGTTTTTTTTTTTCTTTTTTTTAAGCATGTCTAGTAAACAGTCTTGTGTCAGACAACAATAAACATCGCATGCAAGAAAAGGTATCTATTGAAATTCAGGTCTGGCCTCTCACTGGTCTGTTCCTCTTGCCTTATTGATTTTTCCATCTTTCATATGCTTATGCATCAAGTAAAAACAGAATAGGAAAGTTTGGGCGT
Source organism: Archocentrus centrarchus (assembly GCF_007364275.1). Taxonomy (NCBI): domain Eukaryota; kingdom Metazoa; phylum Chordata; class Actinopteri; order Cichliformes; family Cichlidae; genus Archocentrus; species Archocentrus centrarchus. Next base: position 15,535,463 of record NC_044349.1, on the reverse strand, counting down.
GCTTGGTTCATCCTCAAATCCCTGCACTGATATCAGACAGAGAGGAGTGTTTGTTGCCATCATCAGCGACCTTGAGAAAACAAGACAATCTTCCCACTGCAGCACCCAGGCCCACAGAGATACTCTGTTTATCCTTTCTCTCGCATTAGTGCGACACTTCTCTTGTACTGCCTGCGTAGTTGTATTTGAATGCTTATGCCGGCTAATGCTAACAACCTGACCTTATGCGCCATGATCCATTATTTCTTCCTCTTCGTAATAGCTGTTGTATCAAGTTTCTGCTGGCATAAGCAGCTTTTGTTATATTAATAATTTACTATTTACATATTTATTAAGTACACTAATTATACTGATTGCAGAGATTTCCAGAGATTGTGACAGTGTGTCCATTTGTGTTGATGCAAGGCTAGACGGCTTTATTAGGCCCACATCTTGTTTTCTTTTGGCTCGACAAGGCTCAGAACAAATGTATTCTGTATGGGATGAAAGACGACGGGGTGAGTGAGGGCAGGGCGGGAAAGAGTTCATGCCCAATCACTGGCTGGGTTTTTGTTTTCCCTTTTTAATGCGGGCCCCGGACAAGAAAAAGAATGACAGGATGCACAGGGATGAGAAGATGTGAAGCTGGGAAGAGGGAAAGAGCATTGCCAATCGAATGCGCAGTATTGTAAAGGTCAAAGGTCAGCCTCCAGAGTCTGTTAATGCGGTCACCGTGGGAACCAATCAATCTCAGTGCCTCAGTAATATCGATCAGACATTGGGGCACACACGCAGGAACACAAAGAATTCTTTCTGACACACACGCATGCAATGCAGCATCCATTCTCACAAAACTGCTTCTGCTCTCAGTCCAACACATATGCAGTGCAGCGACGCACATATGCGCATTCAAAACATTTCGCTTTCAGAGCAGCACACAGATAGGTAGATAATTGCTGCCATAGCAAAAACAGTATAAAACTATAACAAGAAAAATACTTACTTTGATTACATTGGTGTTAAAAAAAATGGCTTCTGTTTTCTACACTACTGAGTACAGAAGACGTGTGCTCTCTATTGCCTGATGAGTGAATATATACTATTGTAAGGCTAGAAAAAGTGCACTCCACTGAAAGCAAAACAAATTAATTGAACATGGACAATTTTAAAGCAAGCATCAGAAACAGATATAATAAAGAAACCCTTTCCACCAAAAGCTCTTTTATTTATGGAGTGAAAGAAAGATGCAAGACCTGCTGCATCTTGTGTGATATTTTCCGAGCTTACAGATGGCCTGTGGCATTTCAATGGCTCTTAAGAGACATAATAACAGTCTAGGATTTCTGTGTGCTCAGTTGGAGATGAACCCAAAGGCATTCTCCATTAACTGATCTGCTGGATTAAAGATAGACACATACAACAAACAGGTGCTGATGGCCATTCATGCAATGATATATATATATATATATATATATATATATATATATATATATATATATATATATATATATATATATATATATATATATATACTGTATAGAGTGTCACATACTGTCGCAGCAGAGCAGAGCAGAGCAGGAAACCTGTAACTTTAAAATATGTTGATTTTTCATTACAAAATGAGAATTGAAGAGACTGAACTGGCTTCCATACATATGTAGTGCAGCCAGACCAGATTAATCTTTATGCTGAACCTTTGTGTCAACCTAAGGTTCAATAGCCACTGCTGAAGTATAGTTTAGGGTGTAACAACAAGCATTTTTTGTATATAGTTATTATCACCTGTGGTTTGAATCCACCCAAGGACTTCTATTGCATGTAATTTTTTGTTGCCTATAATATCTGTCTCTTAATAATGAGCAATAAAATTTTGTATTTACTTGCTGTCCAAGCCATTCAGTTAAGCATCTATAGTGCTGCAAGCATAAAGGAACAGAATGGGTTATGTTGCCTAAAACATCAGTTCAAAAGGTTAGAAATATGTGTATGTGTCATAAATAACTGACTCTGATTCCTTTATTCCTCAACCTTGTCTGTAGTTTGACAAATTTAGTTTCACTGCGTACATTACCAGCATTATTATCATTCCTCTGTTCTGTGTGTAGCCCCCTCCCGCTTGACTAGCAGCAACACCTGCCACCTGCTCATTTTCCCAGCATTCTTATCACCCTGCCAGCCAAAGGATTGAGGCTGAAATGGACTATAGGCCATGATAAGCAAAAGCTGACGTTGTTAAAGTGAGATGGGGGAATACGGATCCTCTATTTTCACTCTGCAGAGTGAATAGACCAGTAGAACACAGTCTGTAACATGAACACTACTCATTCGTCTCTGCCCTCCCACCAGTTCACATACCATAGCTGGAACATCAGGTGGGGGGATTTTGTCACTCAGTCTGTTGTTTTTCCTGATGGATATAACTCTATTTGAGGCTTGTGGAAGTTAAGGATGTCAAAAATGATTTGCGGTGGGATTCAACAGGCATGAATCTGGTTTGACCTAAAACAAGACGCTGCCTTGATGGGATCATATGCTGACTTTATTTCATTGTAGTTTGGTCTTTGTTAAAATATTATAATGGCAATAAAGAAATAAACAGGTTTTATCTCTGGTCAGAAGGGTTGCATGTGCTTTCAAAGTAAAAAGTATAAACCACTTTATGATTCATGATCCACTGTTGGCTAATTTGTCCAAATCACAAAAGGAAAATCACCAGAAATACATGTCGGTGATCTCACTCCACACTCCTCAATTAAATCAACTAAACTGACTAAACTGGAAACGAGCTTCAGTACACCGTCAAGCAAGGCGTAATTAAGTGTTTGCCACACTCTGAGAACAACAGGCACGGTTCTAGGTAAATTAATGCCTGTTCCCAGGTGAATAGAGGGCCTGTTTGGCTCAAGGCGAACAGATGCCAAGACAGGACTGCACCAAAGAATGGCTGCTAGAGATGCACAGGCATTGATGTCAGCTTCAAATCTCACCTGTAGTACTCCAAGACAGCATTGATTCTTGTCCAACAGAGATAGAGGAAAGACAGAAGCACAGCTATTGTTTATGTACAAGTCGTTTGAGGCAAATAAGCTCACGGTCTGCGAATGTGTGCGTTCTCCCCCCTGTGCTTAAAAAAAAAAAAAAAACATGATTCTCTCCATTCATTAAGGCTCCACAGAAGGAGATTCTATTAATCTGTTCATTAAGCCACATCAAAAATGGAACTACTTATTAAAATCAGATCCAGCTGTGTACTCTCGTTAAAGCCCACCGTACCATACGAAGCTTAACAATGCTTGTGGCACTAGACCAAAACCCGGCCTCAAGAAAGGGGGAGAAAGATTCTCGTGCGTTGGCCTGTTTTGACTCAACACAGCGTGATAATTGCTCTACTCTTAGCAGGGGGCTATGAATAAACATTACTTTTGTCAGCGAGCATCTGAATGCTCCATTTCCAATTAATTTACATTTGGCCAGAAATGGAGGGAATATCTGCTCTTAATCACTATGTTTTATTTTCTCAATTTCCCCCAAGTCTTTTCTCATTCTCTCATTCCCTGTCTGGCAGTTCCATTCCCCCTTCTCAACTGGGCTCTACCTCTCTCTCTCCCTCTCTCTGGAAAATCCCATTAATCTCAGCCAGTGGTTTTGAACAAAAGCTATGGGCTAAGCGATTGATCCAGGGCATTGATCCCACTTGCCTGAACGATCATAAAGGTGTTAAATTGGTTTCTTGGAGGATATGTATTTTTCATCACTGGCTGCTGCAAGTACAAGTTCCTGCTTGGAATTTTTCTCATCGCTTAACCAAAAATTGGTGATGATATTAAAATATTAAATAGATCACACCTTGAAAAGTACCTGTAAATGTGTATTTTGAGGCCAGTTTGAAGCTATTTCTGGGGAGCTTGTTTTCTGCATGAGCATGAACCTCAGAAGTTAAATTCCTGTAATGAGTTTTGCTCCATCCAAGGACAGGTGGCAACTTGGGATTGTGCAAATGCATACAGTGGAAGGAGAAGAAGAATTATTTTTCATTTATGTTGGCATAAATTATTTTTTGGATTCATGCAGTATGGCTAAATTGGTATGTCTTGACTCCATTTATATTTTTTAGCCACAAAATGATAACAATGTTTAGTTTTAAATCAGCTTACACCTACACAGGTAACCATTTGCCCAATTTCAACGTGTGGTTTTGGCATTTGCGAAGAATTTCAAGAACAAGACCTTACTGTTGTTCATCTGTGGTGCTTTTGGTCAGGTGCGCAGTGAGCATGTGGAGTATTTTCATATGCTATGAAAAGTATTCACTGCTGTGTCCATGAACCAGCATGTAATCACCAGATTTTATTACCCTGAGTCTGATGCTAGTGGAAATTAAAATGTGAAGGAGAATTCCATTATTACCTGAAAAAATAAAGAACTTCTTTCCTTCACCTTCAGAGTACCTCTTTTACAGTCTTAAGTTTTCTGTTTAGCAAAATTCATTTTGCAGAAATGTGAGAAATTTGAACTTTGAACTTTGTCATTGTATAGCACCATCGCTATCATGTCAGCATGAGATTTGTAACACGCTTACCATTTGCAAACCATATTCTCATCCACTTGGGTTGTTAATCAAACAACATAAATAAGGATTTTATCTATTAACACTAAATGAACTGGCTGTACTTGAATTAACTCATGCTTCTTCCCTTTGTGTATTCAAGGCAATCATTGTGGTAGGGAGAAAGAGTGTCAGCTATCATTACATAAAGGTATTGTTTTCTATAAAAGAGAAACAACCCATTTACAGTTTTCTAGGAAGGAACTCATTTCAATAAAGAACATAAGATTAGTAACAAGTGTTTTTTTTTTTTTTTTAATGCCTTGACGAAATGAGGAAGAGATAAAGAGAGAGCATCAAGGAAAAACAACAGCTTTTTTTCCCTACTGTGCGTCATCATTGCTGGAAACAGTTGGCATTTACAAGTGTTAGATAAATATTCCATGACTATGTGGTGAGGAATTAAACAGCTATATAAAATCACCTGTTTTATTGCGCTTTTGGAGCACAACAAACTGCCTACTTGAACTTTGTAGTGCCTTTGTAGTGCCTTTGTAATGACGACGTGAATACATTAAACTAGGCAATGTTTATAATCAGCCGCTGGCAATCAGCCACTTTTTTACTGACTGCATTTTCTTTGCACAGAGATAATATTCAGCCCTTTCGCCCTTGTGAAAACACGAGACAAATTGGTCGTCGATGCCGTGTCAGAAAGTTCATTTTATCTTAGCGAGCAGGCTGCAGCACTTGTAAGATCAGGCGCCATGACTGTTGCTCGTTTGACAGAGCAAAGGAAGAGCTTGTCAGGGAAACGGCTCGTGTCACTGGAACTTAAAAGGTCATTGAACTGAACCCCTACCCCTGGTCCGCCCACACGCCTGTCTGTCTGTCACCAGTCCCCCTCTTCCAAGCGGGTGTCCGCTGCCCTAGTCTAGGCTGCTATCACCCGTCGTCTTCCCTTCTGAGTTGCCCCCCTTTGATGACCCAGGACTCTTGTCAGAGAAGAGCTTCCAGGCGGGCAGAGTGAGGACAGGCCTTTGATGAGTACCCCGACACTTGCCAGCACCAGTGACATACAGTGGAGTCCTTTGAAGAGCCAGGGCCTTACATGTACTCATCTACACATACACATACACACGTACTTCCAGCATCCTGAGATGGGGTGACGGAGAGAATAGGATTAGGGGACAGTATAGAAAACTCCCTTCTGACTGCCTTCCTAGTTCTATGATGGTTTTAATGAAGGCAATTGCCTTCCCTGCTCAAGTTACTGCCAGAATGGAAACACAAAAATAGATACAGTATATAGAGGAAGGAGGCAGGAGACAAAAAGAGTCCATGATGCTGTCAGAAATGTCACAAAAGCTTTGTTGAACTGATAAAAGAGGATTGGGAGACATGAAATGTTTCAAGACAGTTTCTTGATTTATTGGTGCATATCTGTCTTATATACATCATTTTATTCCAGTGCAAGTGTGACAGAAGCCTGAAGAGCCCCGTGATGTTGACTTTTTCTGAATTCAAATATAACTTTTGAACTAATGACCTTTATTTTGTTGCACCAGAAAATTATCTGATACTTGTGAGGGGGTGGCAGATACTCACATCTCATAGACTTTTTGGTAAACAAAAAGATTTATATATTTGATCAACCATCCCACATTAAACAGGAAATCCTCTCTACTTTGGTGTAATGACAGTGCTAAATGCTTGTTTTCACTGAGGTCAAAACAAAAGAAAAACTTTGGTAGGGGCAATATTATTATGTTCAAGATTAGAATGCAAAGTGCTGCCCCGTATCAAGGTAAAAAATAAAGAGTTACTCTACAACCAGATGAAATCTTTTGTACAAGAATATTGTAGTCAGGCAGCCCACGTGCCCTCTAATTATGTGTGTTGCCTATTGTTATGTCTTCATGGAAGGTAAACAAACACTGTTTGCCACCAGCCCTGAATCACCAGTCAAAACAATCCTAATCAACAAGATATAGACATTAGATTAGGTTATATCCAGTGCATTGTCATACAAGATAATATAGTGGAGTGAAAGTTGTTGACATGAAATGAGTAACTAAGGTCACTTGATATCAAACAATTTGATCCCTTCACAATTTCCACGCAGCACACAAAAAAAGGCATTCCTTTCAGACGTCTCTGCTCTGCACCTGCCTCTGTAACAGCGTTATGCCATCGATCCACATTCTTCACACTGCAAGCTGTGGATTGCCATCACAGACAGTTCTCACATACTCAAAGCAGCAGACTCCTGTGTGCCCAGAAAGACACATTATTCCCAGCGATGGTACAAAGAGCACAATGTTTACTGATAGAAAAGGTGGGAGAAGAAAGAAAGCACTACTTACACATTTTCCTCATTCCATCCTCTTCAATGTGGCCTTTTTTTGAGTCTGGCTATGTGGAGTAATGATTAACACAGTCAGGCATGAGAAGAGACTAGCAGTTACAATGGAGGGGGTTGTTTTGATTCCCAAAACCACTATTTCACCTGTGTCAGCGTCCAAAGTTTACCTGTCAGGTCTCTGGGAGCCAGCGGCTGGTATTAGGGAAAGAAAAAAAAAGGGGACTACTTAATCATTATCATCTGTGGAATCACTCAGAAACTCCTGGCAATGGGCAAACAGATAAACCTGGCAACATTGTTAAATCAGGCACGTAGCAAAGTGCTTAACTGAGTGTGGAAAGGTTCACATGAGAAAGCTTCAGAGTGCATACAGGGGACTTTTGAGCTTTGTGTAAGGTTGGGGGGAAAAAGTGCCTGTGGTACACAAGTGATCAATAGTGATTGACCTGTGAGAAAGCTTACCCGGAAAACAGCTGCCTGTGATATTTACAAACCGCAAAGGCTGACACGGTGCTTCGGCTTTAGAGTTTAGCACAGTTGTCCTCATAGACACGTCAAACTGGCCACCAAAGGATTGATCATGGAGCCTGTAAAACAATTACAGCGTTTATGGCACAACCTTAACCACACATTAACAGTGATACTTGACTTAACCCTTAATGGACTTTTCTTATTAACAAGTTTCTGTTTAAAAACAGATACAGTACTCTTACCAGATTATTTTAAAAACTTTGGGCTAGAAGAGAGCTTTCATTTTTGGAATATTAAACACAGTTTCAACACATTACTTTTGTACAGTTTGAACATGCCATGTTTTCTATGCCCTGGCTGCGCACACAACATACAAAAGCCCCCGACATGTAATAAAGGAGGGGCAGTGAAAGACGTGCAAGCTGCAGTGATGACAGTCACAGTAGATATGGTATTCAGTCTCAACAGAGACTGCTGTTACAACTTTATAAGAGCAGAACAATAAACAGCTGACCTGATGTGGATTTTTGTATCTTTAATCAGGTGGATGACCAGATGAAGCTGCTGCAGAACTGTTGGAGTGAACTCCTCATTCTTGACCACGTTTTCCGACAGGTGATGCATGCCAAGGAGGGCTCCATCCTACTAGTCACTGGCCAGCAGGTAAGTTAGTGACATACACACACACACACACACACACATATACACACACACACACACACACACACACCTTAACTATTTCCAGTATTTTCCAGTCCTTTTTTTTCTCCAATTGTGTATCACTCACCCTCTGAAAAACCTCAACCTGTGCTTTAAAGTTTTATTGATTTGCAGCCACGCAGTAATCCCTACATCTCTCTCTGCTTTCTTCTCTTTCCCCTCACCCCCCAACTGGTCATGGTGGATGGCTGCCTCTCCCTGAGCCTGGTTCTGCCAGAGGTTTCTTCCTGTTAAAAAGAGTTTTTCCTTCCCACTGTCGCAAAGTGCTTGCTCATAGGGGGGTCATGTGATTCTTTCTTTTTAATACTGTAGGGTACAATATAAAGCACTTTGAGGCAACTGTTTTTGTGCATTGGTGCTATATGAAAAAAAAACTGAATTGAACTGAACTAAATTGAATTTAACTACTTCATTAAAAATAGCATTTACAGAGATACACTTATACCACCAGAGTCAATTTTACAGTTTTTTTTTTTTTTTTCAGACCACGAAGACTCGAACAGTGAATAAATAAAGCACTCAGACACTCATGCGGTAACATAGTGAGTGGGTGGACAGATGAAGAATGTGGCTAAATATGTTATTTTCTTTTACTGGGGGTCTTTGAGGAAGTTGGTGGGAGATAGTGCCTGAAGCCCTAACAAGAAGTCTCAGTACATCAGGATGCTGCGTGCTGATTTATGTTTTGGCTTCTCTCTCTCTCACACACACACACACACACACACACACACACACACACACAGAGCACACTGTCTTTAAATGCAGAAAACCAAAGCAAACAGAGAAGACTCCCTCAGTCTTCGGTGATTCTCAAAATCACATGCACACAAAGGCACAGTTTAAAAAGAGAGAACGAGAGTGTGCAGTCACAGAGGTGTGAAACTGCTCATCATGAATATGCCTCTGACCAATCACATGGCTGTCAGTGAGTAGAGAAGCCATGCATTATTGATCGTCTTGCACTGCAAAACACTGCTTTTCGAAAAATGTTTTACAACAATAGATTCTGGCGAGTGCATGTGCACTGTGTACAGGGGGAGTCCTTTTAATTCCATGATTCTGAATGAAGACAAGGTCACAGTCGATTTTCAGCATAGCTGAAGATTTACTATCTGTGGTAAGCAAGCAGTACTGCCTCTAGTGGGAACTACAAACTATAATAAATAGTACTATGATAGCGGTAACAGGTAAAGGAGAGTTTGAGTAAAAATTAAAAAATGAAGGCAGAAGAAGGACAGAAGTGGTGCATGATGGTTGAAGGTGGGAGAAAGAGACAGAAGAAGGCAGAAAAGTAGTAAAAGTAGAAGGGATGAGAAGATGAGGAGGGAATGGGAAAAAGCAGATGAGGCAGTTTTAAGAGGCCCGAACAGCGAGGTGGAGGAAAAGGAGGAGGAGGATGGGCTGATAGTCAGGGGAGGTGTGGGATGGCGGTTTCGTTTTGCATACTTTGGTTAATGAACAGCTGGTGTTGAGTGTGTGCGTGTGTGTTTGGAAATGTATGCATGTGTGTGAGTGCGCGTGTGTGCTGGGCTCTGAAACAGTTCATTATCTCCTATTATTCTCTGCCTGGCCAGGGGTGACAGCACAGCGATAATACGAGGGGTATTTAAACCACAGTAGCAACATCACCCAAAGCAAATGCTACACAAACACAGTCAGGACTTGATTGGAGAATGCTGCACCATGTCTGGCAAAAGCCTTCTCTGACCTTAGTGCCCAGTAAGAAGCAAATTTATGATTCTCCACATTATTAAGATCAGTTTTGTGTAGCTTAGAAAATGGGATTGAGCTGAAGTACATGGAGGTAAAGTGTGCTTTTACTAAGTCTCCTGGTCTATTGTCCGGTGCTGGGTCCAAACTGTATATCAGTATTAAAAAAGGTTGTATAGTTGTAGCTTTAAACTTTAGCCAGAGTGGCTGTATCAGATTAGGAGAATAGTCCCAATAGCAAAACAGAGGGCCATTTGTCCAAGAATGCACAGTGTGCAAAATTGTAATTTTGAACAGATACTACAGTTTTACAAGGTGGAATTTTTCTCTTTGGCAGCCTAAATGAAATTTCACAGCTGGTATTTTATACTATTGAATGGCCAGCATGTCTCTGCATGCACATATGTAGTACATTATAAGGAATTAACCAAATGATGCCCTAACACAAAGCAGCCATTGAGGACAGGCTCTAGTGCATGTCGTAATTAATTCATTGTTGCGCTGAAACTGATTGCATTTTCTCTTTAAATGCATTGCGGCAAATCACCACATTTATTCTGAAATAAATTTGCAAAGTTTAACAGGAAATATTTTACTTTTTTTATTAAAAGCATGTGACCGAAGGACCAGAGCTTTGTTCATATAGAGAATTTAAACAGATGTTTCTTCCCTTTTGCTTTGAAGCAAGCTGCTTCTTTGCTCTTGCCAGTCACACGCTCCATTCATACTGACATTTGAAGAGAAACCCATTGAACTAGCAGATTAACTGTTACAGCCTGTCATTTGCCTTCTGTCTGGCCCTTTCTCATGTCCCTATGTTTGCTGTCTCTTGCTTGTTAATTTCTATCTTTTATTATTTTTTTTCTGCCTTTCGTTTTCTTTACTACTGCATGTCACCAAAAGAAGTGAGAAATGGCCATGAAGGCTTGTTCTTTATCCTGTCATATGATCAAACGCACAGTGTAACTTGTACAAATGTGGGCAAACATGAAATGACAAAGACTGCAGTGATCTGTTGAATGATTTAGCAAGGCCTCACAGTGTGGCAGTCAGCTTCAGTTTGAATCCTGAAATTTTGATAGCATGATGCTCCTGGTGTATATGAAATTCAAATGACAAAGAAGAAAAACATATTCATGCAGTTCTGTGCTTTTAAAGAAGGTAAATTTCCCATCTGCATCTTCCACTCATAGCTCAGCCCTTTAAGCACCAACCTAATCTCGCCTTCCACATTCCTCTTAATGTTCAGCAAAGACTGTATTCATGATAAGTTAAGATTTGAAGGTTTAATCATATGTTTACCCTCTATGTCTCTCCAGGAGTAATAATAAAGTGGTATTGATTGATTGATACGTGGGTCACCAGAGTTAGTGCTAAGTCTGCTATAGTGACATTATAGCATTTTATTTGGTCTCTCTTTTTACTTAAGGCTGGGAGGCAATAACCCAAGGCATCACCATCAACACTCCAATCCTTCAATGAACTTATTTCATGCACAGTTGATTTTATGTAAATTGATTGACACCTTGGAAGGGGGGTAGTGTTTGCTTTTCACAGAGCCATAGCTCTTTATGTCTCGAAGGAAAGACAGGGACAGAAGCATTGGGACAAAATGGAAGAGAGCCGTGTAGTAAAGGCACAAGGAAGGAAAATGAAGAGGGAGAGGCAGGTGATTTAAAAAAATGCTGTATTGTCAAAATTTACGTTCCTTTGACCCTTTTTTTTCACATAAAAAAATAAAAAGATGAAAAAATGGGTTCCAGTCACCTTATTTACATGATAAATAAATTCCAAACTCACAGCTGCTTATAATTACAAATGGAAGCTCGCTGGGAACCTCTTCCTCACTGAGCTTTAGGAACTGCGCATACCAACATCTACCTTCCCCTGGAAACCCTCACACAGTCAATTATGGTAATGAATTGTCAATAAATATAAAAATTTAATATGGTCCTGCTTACGGTGAGTGGCAGCTAAGGACTTGCCTCCCAGACAAATGTGCTGCAGCTGCAGATATGAACTACACCTGAAAAAGGAGCGTGTAAGTGGGCGTTTATGCATATAGGTTAGACCTAAGGAAGATGAAGTTTTATCTATTTATCTATCTGAAAGAAAAGAAAGTGAAACGAAATCTGGCCACTCTAGTCTGTTGCAGGTGAACTTGTATTAGGTGTGCTGGTTCCAAACTAAATCCTCTGTTTAGCTATCTACAAGTTGCTTGCATCTGACTATAAAATCCACAAATCAGTGCTTGTCTGAGTGACATTGTGTTCTATTTGGTATCTACAACTATATTTCAAAACCTCTGCTTAAAGTCCAGTCAGACTCACTTTGATGTACATTTCCTTACCTCCTCCTTTCCCTGTTTTTTTTTAAAAAGGTGGATTATGCAGTGATTGCCTCACAGGCAGGAGCCACACTCAACAATCTGTTGAGCCATGCCCAGGAGCTGGTGGCCAAACTACGCTCTCTGCAGCTGGACCAACGAGAGTTTGTGTGCCTGAAGTTCCTGGTCCTTTTCAGCCTGGGTAAGTCAGACATATCTTATATCAGCTAGAAGGAACAATGGAATTGAAAGGAAGGAAGGAAGGAAGGAAGGAAAGAAGGAAGGAAGGAAGGAAGGAAGGAAGGGAGGAAGGAAGGAAGAGACCAGCAGTGGTCCTGAAAGGTACAAAAAAGTGAAGGTGGGGAGAAAGACGAGAGGTAGATGTGGTTGGTCTTCTTTAGGTAGAGGCAGGTCTTGTATATGGGTCCAAATTTTTAAATGTATTTTTGTTCAGTAGAACTATTAATAAATCTAGGTTCAGTACATTGCAACCATATAGATGATATAGAACTATAGATGGGTTGAAGTTCAGATTCACTATGGGCAGGTTTACTTTTTCTAACTAGCCATCTCTTGCGTATAAATCTATCACTGGCATTGCCAGCAGCAAATCCCTCACCTGATCGTCTACTGCATCTTCAAGTTTCTAAAGTACAAAGTTTCTTGAGAGAGAGTATGTCAATATGAAGTGGAAATACAAAATAAATATTGACATTTTGTTTTCTAAAATTTGGCTGTTGGTCTGTGGCGTTGAAGACAACAAATGCAAGTTAATCATCTTTACGTGGATCAAGAATATTAGAAGTCATAAATCATAATGTGTGCAGGATTTTGCAGAGTTCAGTGTAACTCAAAACCATTATTTGAGAGCTGAGCTATACATGAGGAATGAGATGTGAGTTTGGAATGGGTAAGAAGGCGAGGGTTCAACTGGGGTTTTTATTTTGCTTTTTCACTCAAAATTTGCTGTAGAGCTTTTGGAAAGGAAAGAAGGGATTTGGAAGGGATCTCAGCTAAAGAAGGGTAAAGGAAAAGGAAGGGTGAAGGAGGAAATAGGAGGATGATGAGTGAATGGGAATTGAACTGGCTGTGTTGTTTGAAGGCAGGTACCTGGCTGAAGTACTTTTGAGAGACAGGTGGGAGGGAGATGAGGCTAGAGAGTGCATGGGATTTGGGAAGGAAGGTAAGTGGAGGGATAAGAAGCTTGATGAGTTAAGGGACAAAGAGAAGAGTAACTTTGATGGCATGTGGTGTGTGTGTGTGTGTGTTCTCCTAGGTGTGTGTCTGTGTCCCGAAGCTGCTTTCCAATCTCTAAGCCGAGGTCAGAGATTGCCAGGAGACTGTCATCTCTGACTCTTTCCTAACAAGTCTGCAACAAATGGCCTCTGAGGAATACACACACACACACACACACAAACAGACACACACTGAACCAAACCTATTTAACATCCTACATTACTGAAGCCAATAATGTCAGCATAGGCCCCTCTATGGCACCGAGAGCAACACTGGCATACATGTGATGAATATTTTCCTCATGCTTAGCTTCCATTCCCTTCTGACAATGTGCAATTCACAAGAGTCACGCTTTCACTTCTTTACCTCCTCGGAACAAAGAAAATAGCACTAATGAACTGTACATATGCACACACATATATATATGTGATCAGGAACACATTTATAAAGAAGGAGACAAGGAATGCAGGGGGACTCGAGTGTGTGTACATCTGTGTGCATGAATGTGTTTGTTTTATGGGGTGGGGATGTTGCTGGGGCTCAGGGTCTAAATAATTTGGCAGAAACATCATCCATAATGAAAGGCCCACCTGAGGGATGTGTATCGCCCCCGGCAGTGCCTGTTCTCCGGCGTTGCCCAGGCCTCCCGCAAAAGAACCCCGACACAGACGCCGTAGAGCTGGCTAAGGGGATCAGCGTTAGCAGAGGTGGTGTTGGTGGGGATGAGGGAAGGAGAGAGGCTTAAGCAACGCCAAGCCGGGAGTTTGCATTATGTGATTAATATCACATACAGCTGAAACAGAGCATGTAATTGGCTGTAAGAAGGCTGAGATACAGATATGTTTTCTTTAGGGAATTAATGTGCATAATGAGCGTGGTTTTGGTAGTAGTAGAGCCGGCGTATGTATATTTATGTATCAACACATTATCAGAAGGGTAAAATTAATTTGTGTCACAGCTCTCTGTGACCTACAAGCAGAGCCAGTTAATAAGGATTATAGGGAAATGAGGCATGAAAGTAGATGTAAACTGACTACTGAACTAAAAGATTAAATTCTTCCTCTTTATTAGCCTAATTTAATCTCCAAAACTGGTCACTTTACTCTCTAATATAAAACTGATGTATTCATTTGGACAGGTTTCAGACTAGGAACCACTGTTTGCACTACTCCACCACTGTGGCTCTGTAGTACACAATACATTTGCATGCATTTAAATAAATGCAGGTTAAATCAGTTTTACTTAAATATCATGTGAATGAGAAAGTTGGCCATGATAACAGGAGTATGGGATTAATCTCTGGGTAATCCCCACTGTTTCTGTGCTATGAGAGCTTTCTACAAAATTAATAAAGTGGCCTCTATAGGTTTGTTTGCACTACTGTGCTTCTCCTACCACAGATACTGTTATCATGATTGCTACTGCTGCTATTGCAGCTAATATCAATGCACTGCTGCTATGATTATTATTTGAGCCCCGCATTTTATAGTAAACAGCCAATGCCAACATACCATACAGTGTAGTGCTCTTTATGCAACAAGATGGGATGAGAAGCAAAAGCCAGGCTTTTGTGTGCTGTCATAGCCCAATATTTAACTTCAGTTATAGATTTTCTGAAACACTTTACATAAATATGCTTTCATTTAACCAAACCTCTCTCATAACAGTTACAAAATTGCAGCAACAAAAATATGCATTGAAAGAAACATTATTGCTTAAGGAATTGTTTGTGGAAAATGACTTTGTCTGTTTAACTGAACTAGCTGATTGGTGCAACTGAATGAATCAGTGAAATGGCATTATCACTGACAGTGATTTAATTTCTGCCCAGATATCTAGCCTTGTGGGGAAATATCCATTAATAATGTCTGTTTATGTAGTCACAGCCCTCGTTTAAGATCAGGGGGGCAGGAAAAGTCCACACTGACAGGAGACACAATGTCTTTAAATGCGTTTAATCAAAACCACACTCTTTTCCCAGCCTTAACCAGCCCAGCACAGGCTACATTAACCTTATTTCTGAAGTGGGATTCATGCACTTTGTACACCTTCCATCCACCTTAGCCTCCTGCCAAAAACTGAGGCGGTTCACAAATGTGGTGTTTCAGTTATCCGGAAATTGGAGAAATAGTTTAGTTGTCTGGGAATTCTAGATGGAAAACATTTATTTGGCATTAGAATAGTCTTTTTTACACAATTACACAATTTCAACTGAAGTTTATTTACAGTAGATACATGTGGTACTGGATCATAAGTCACCTCAGAGCACTTTGCATTGGGGCCAAGACCTCGTGTTATAGAAAGAAACCCCCTCTTGTGCAAGCAGTCAGCTTGAAGTAGCAGGCTCAGGGCAGAGAAGAACAGAAAACATCGAGACACAATATTTTTTTGGAGAAAGCGAGAATCGAAAAAAACATCAACATTAGACATCACATCACTAACTAGTGCCACCAATTCAATTTTCTATTATATTTTATTGTAATTAGTCCTAGTTTTTATTATTTTAACTATGCAGCTCTTTGTGACTACATGTCTGTGAAAAGCATTTTATAAATAAACTTTACTTACTTACTTACAGCCGGTGATTTCCCATGAGAGTCATGTGAGGATCTATCCTGTCTACAACCCTCTTTCATTCCCCTTCTCTTTCTGTACGTGGGCAGTCACTCACTCCCTGGCAGAGGAGCTTTTAGTTAAGCTAGTTGTCAATAAAGACAGAGATATAGATGTCAACCCAGCTGAGAGTAGACACTTGTCATGATCTGTGTGTGTGTTTGTTTTCAGTTATACTTCCTGGTTTTTTTTTGTTGTTGTTTTTTTTGTAGTTTATTGCTTTATTTTATCTCTTTCTATCACTGTCTCTCACTTTCCCCTGTCAGTCCCTGTCTTCACTGAAGGCTTTTACCCTCTATCAAGGAGAAGATTATCACTCCGAGATCATTGATCTCCTAAGTGTTTGTAGGACTGTGAGCAATGATTGTATGTCTTGGGCATTGAGCAAAGGACACACATAATGGCAGAGAGAGTTTGAGGGCTGTCTGGATCTGAGTTCATGGAAGGATTACAACTAGTCGTTGAGTGTCAGGAAACGGTTAATGGGCCTTTGATTTCCTTTAATAGGCTTAAAGACCAAACAGAAAGACTGACAGGCTGTGTGGGTCATAGAACACCACCAGAGGTGGAGGGACAAGTTTGAATTTAAAAACATAAAGGTTCTTGTCTTTACATTTAAGAGGGAATTGACTTCCTGCTGCAGCCGTGGCTGCTCCTACTAGGCTCATCCCAGGTTATGGAGGAAAGAGACCCTCGTTTTTGATTGAAACCTGGAAAAAAAAAATCATGAGAATGGACTCCTGGTGCATCATGTATAGTTCCCATGCTTGGAAAGCAGATACACTGACAGAGGTCACAGAGTATTCATTCAGCAACCAGTTAACCCAGCTTAGTGGGTCAGACCTCATCAGTTGTAATTTGGTGAGACAGGTCCTGCCAGTCCTTGTGAACTGAGAGGAGAGCCAGTGTACCTGCCAGACCAGCACAGGGTGGTAAATGGTCCCAGTGGAGAGAGCCCATTTGTGGACATACCTGTAGCCCCAAATAATGTCCTCATACTGAAGCATTAGGCAGGAACAAAGGCAGTAGAGTGCTGAGAATGTGGAACTGTGCTCACTTTACAAACGTCTGTGCAATAAGGCCTTTTATTTGTTAAATCACTCCTCTATCAAGCATGGCTGCAGCTCAATATTTGCATGTTTGTATTTTTCTGAAATAAATGCTAAAATGGAATCAATGAAACAAAAAGAAATTAAATGGCCAAAAGCTATTTAAAAGCCAAAGAGACTGGGATGTTATGTGTCTAAAACAGACACAATTAATGGCACAATTATATATAGTCTATATGATTATTAAATGAAGTAAATGCACTAAAGTTGGTGGCCGTTCTATTGGTGATCAAAAATGGGCAGTGCTGTCCATTCATAGGAAATCAAGACACGGCAGCCAGTGATTCAAGAGCTGCCTCAGCAATTCAACACAGTGCTGTCTGTCAAGCGATTAGTCAGTCCCTAAGGTTGGAGTTTAGAGACACCCACCCATCAACCCTTTCCCACCCTCTATCCCTCTCCAGCCATCCATCCAGCCCTCCATATTGTCTCTTGTCTCATTGCTCTGCCCTTTCTCTCTCTCTTTTTTTTTAACATCCATCTTTGTACAGCTCAATCTATCACAACTCTATCACCATATCCCCCTCCACTGGTCCTCATTCATCTTAATTCACTATTTATTTCTTTACTTCCTCACCCAACTTTCACCGTACTGCTTTCTAGCCCTAAAACACAAACAACGAAAATGCGCTCAATTTTAGTCTTTAGGCTTAATTTGACACAAAAATAAGAAATTGTACTTCTGTATGAATGCACTAAGCTCTGGAACAAATTCATATATAAGTTAATGTAATATCCAATAGAACCCAGGAACTGCTTTGACAGTGAAGTTATTTTTTAAATTACTTGAATTTAATTCAAATCACAAGTTACAAGTTATGGCTGATTTTTCCATCCTACCATATTGCTTTAACCCATCCCCACCATTTGCATTCTAATTTTTACAGCCCATCAACACCCCTTCACCCCCATCCCTGTACAATGAAACATCTTTCATTAGCATGTTTTGTGTACCACACAAAATATTTTTTTTTTCCTGTTTTTTTGCACTGCGAGGTCAGGCACCAATCTGCTGACAGCAACACAAAAGCAGAAAACGTGATTAACCTTGATGAAAACAGACAAGTTTCACTCCCTCTCTGTATTTCTTTATCATATTTGTTTCTTCACACAATGAGAGAGAAAAAAAGATATAATTCCCAGACAGGTACTTCCTAATTAAGCAACAGCCGAGACTGCTCACAATCAATGCACTGATCCCTGGCCAGTGAGCAGTGGGAGCTGGCTAATACATGCCCCCTTACAGATGCCCGCACACACACACACACATACACACACACACACTAATAAAACATGGCAAATATTCATTTCCTGAAAAGAATCCTATCATTTAAAATTCATTCAGGGATTGATTAACACTGAGAAGCAGTGACAGTTCAACATTTATTCTCATATAGGAGCCATTTAACAGATACACAGTAATTGGTCATAAATAAAGTTTAAAAGGTATTTTTTTCTTTTTGGAGCCAAACTTTCTGCTAGGCTACAAGTCAACAGAATGGAGCATCATGTGTACCTTTGGTCTGATCAATACACGAATAAAGTACAGTTAGCGTGTACATAGGTTATTATGTCCTTATCGCAACTGAGCACAAAATATGATTCTCTTTTCCTGTTCTACGGACTCATCTGGATCAGTCAGTTCATAAATAAGTAAATAGATGAATAAATAACAAGAATTAAAGCAGTGTTGTTTAATGGTAACACTAAAAAAGTAACAGTAAAACAACAAAATGTAACATAATCAGTTAAAACTTAGGCTTTGCCTAAGTTTTAAGTTTTAGGGCTAGAAAGCAGCACTCAGAGTGCAGGGCATGACCATAAGGCAAACAAGTAGAAAAAATGTCTCTGTCCATTTTGATTTTTGAGTTGGATTGTTAATCTGATTAAATACTGTGAATTAGTCACTATTCTCCATTCCATTCTTGTCCACTTTAGTATATTTGCTTCACCAAGTAAGTAAATAAGTTAATGATTTGTTCAGACTTTTGAGGACGTGACAACACATTGCACAAGTCCTGACAGTTCATCTACTGCATGCTGAGTTTCAGTTAGGCAAATTAGGACACTTAATAGGACTCCATTACATTTTACATCATTTAGGTTTGGTGTTGTTTTTTTTTTTTCAGAGGCTGCACTTCTGCAAACACAAATACAGCAGCTCGTAAATAGTCACTGTAGCCTGATATCAACTTACTGTAGAACTGAGATTAGCCTGACAAACAGGCAATATGGGCTGTAGCATTGTCATAACATTTTCTCAGGTGCATTAATACTAGTAGCTATTTTGGCATGACTGATTAGATTAGATTAGATTAGATTAGATTAGATTAGATTAGATTAGATTAGATTAGATTAGATTAGATTAGATTAGATTAGATTAGAAAGTAGAAGCAATGTGTAAGTTACACATTTGCAATAGTCTCAACAAGCTTTACAGCCAAATATGCAAGTGTGACTTCGGGCTTTCGCAGATGAAAGATGACCAGTGTACAAAAACTGTGGCAATATTTTTGTTCTTGGCCCCATGATGTACATCTACTAAGAAACCAGTAGGAATACAGCATTAAGTTAGGATTACAATGGTCCCATTTTGAAAACCAAGCAAACAAACAAACAAAACAAACCCAAAATATAATAGATTGAAATAAAATGTGCAAAATGAAATGGCAATTATGTGGCGTAGCCTTAGTAAGCTCTAGTATTATTACTCTACAGTCTATATTCATCAAACCTGATGTCTTAACAAAGTTTACTAGATTGATGTCACTTGCTTGTAAGCTTACAATAAGGATGAAATTCATATATCTGTGGTGATCTAAGCCTCAAAACTGCCTGCAGCACAATCCACGCAACAACTTTAGAGTTTCTGTTAAGTAGCACTACAGGCTGAGCAGGTGACCCATATGCCATAAGGCTATTGCAGAGGCCTGGGTTTGTTTTAATACTACTACTAATAAAAATAATTAAAAAGTTGCACCTTTTCAAACACACACTAGTCTGAAGATGGTCAAGCTGTTTACCAAATTCACCAAAACACATCTCATCACTAAAGAGGAGATTTTAAAAGATAAAGATTCCCAGCCACTTTCCTTTCCTTTATGCCCCCCAAAGAAAAAACACACCTGGCACTGGTGCTGCCATCTGAGAGAATTGACACCAGTGTGAAATTATAGTCTGGAGCTCTGCTCAGGCAGTTTCATATGTGAAGTATTACAAGTCAGATGTGATTTCACCACACTAGTTTCTTGTGAAAAGGGCCAGATAGTTTGAGATGCATGTGTTTGAAATGTGGCATGAATCGTGCCTCAAAGTATATGTGTTCATGGCTGTGCAGACTGCTCTGACAAATATTTGTGTCCCGTAAATTAGTCTCAGTCACTGGATTGGTCCATTGACAGCAGTAAATGTCAAATGCAATAGTAGTGATTGAACCATACATATGTATAAGGTTCATAAAGTGCAATCCATGGACTGAGCGACTGCATCAAGTCCTTTTTCATCACGTTGTTTTGAAGCTTGCTGAAGTGCTCGGCAAACATGTGCTGATTGAAAACTATTGGACTCTCATCTACCTTTCAAACAAATCTTTTTACCCGCCGTCTCTTTTCTCCAGGCATCGCACTGATGCAGGAAACAAACAACAACAACAACAAAAAAGTTGTTCAAACTTGGTTTCTGACAGAACCGGATCCAGTTAATCATGTTTGAGTGTCCTGACTTTTCTTTCATTTCTTTCCTCTTATTAGGAGTAGGTGGGAGTGTGCCCTAAAGCAATGAACCTAATCCTTCTGTATATTTTCTGTCAATTTTATCCTAAGAAATCTAACATGGTGAGCAGTAAGCTCCTGATGCTGGCAGCCACTCTGTAGGGAATTCCATGTAATGAGGCTTTCTAAAAGGCTTTCAGACTTTATCAAGCAATAAAAGCTCCAGCTCACAACTATTACCTGGAAATACTGCAGGCTGTTGTCATTAAGTAGGAGTTGCAGTGAGTTTTGGTTGTGTTGTTTGACATACTGAGGATTGCTGCCTCACATTGCTGACCCCCCCTTTCAGCCTCAGCCTTATATCTTGACAAGGGTCCACTCTAAACGGTTTCAACATTTCACAGATCACCTCCAGCCAGTCCTTAATTTACAGCTCAGGCTGCATTTCTTCTCTTTATGGGTCTTTTTCCATTATTGCAGGAATTTATATAACAATTATGTTGACAGTGTTAAACAGGGACAGTTATTAGAGGGTAAATATACAGTCTACTGCTTAACCTAACCCTAGTCTAGACCTAAAACAGAGAATATTCTTGCCACACTTTTGGTGCTAACAGGGCAAAGGTGTTAGCATTTTACTGGCATGTGGTGTCCTTTGAATTGTGCAACGATTCAAAAATACATTTATGGAGTTATGACAACAAACCCAGGATGTGTAAAAAGTATTTTTGGTTAGTATTTATGCAATTGCAGCAGTTGTCCAAACTATAAAAAACTGAAAATAGATGTGTGTCATATATAAGAATATAAGAACTTTGATCTCTAGGTCTGAGACAAGGCCAAAATTAAGGTAATCATTAGTATTCAACTCAATTCAGTTCAATTCAATGTATATAGCACCAAATCACAACAATAGTTGTATCAAGATGATTTACATTGTATGGTAAAGACCCTACAATAATAGAGAGAAAACCAAAACAATCAGACGACTCCCTATGAGCAAGCCTTGGTGACAGTGGGAAGGAAAAACTCCCTTTTAACAGGAAGATAAGGGGAGGGAGACAGGACAAAAGACACAAGGATTTTAGCTAGTTATGTACTTTACATTTTCTTTATTTATAGGCTACAGTGTATGTGATCTTAAATGTGAAACTGCAA
The DNA here is from genome assembly GCF_007364275.1 of Archocentrus centrarchus. Classification (NCBI taxonomy): domain Eukaryota; kingdom Metazoa; phylum Chordata; class Actinopteri; order Cichliformes; family Cichlidae; genus Archocentrus; species Archocentrus centrarchus. The sequence goes on along the minus strand of NC_044349.1, from coordinate 15,513,520 downwards.
ACATTTCGGTTTGATTTCAGCACATTTATTGTATTATTTACTCAATACACAATATAGTTTTAGTACTATATATAGTACAAATATGCTATTCTTATACAGTGTTCAAAAAATTAAAGAAACACTTTTTAATCAGAGTATAGCATCAAGTCAGTTGAACTTATGGGATATTGATCTGGTGAGTTAAGTAGCAGAGGGGGTTGTTAATCAGTTTCAGCTGCATTGGTTTTAATGAAATTAACAACAGGTGCACTAGAGGGGCAACAGTGAGACATCCCCCAAAACAAGAATGACTTCACAGGTGGAGCCACTGATATTTTCCCTCCTCATCCTTTCTGTTTTTTCCCTGGTTTTGCATTTGGCTAGGGTCAGTGTCACTACTGGTAGCATGAGGTGATACCTGGATCCTGCATAGGCTCCACAAGTAGTCCAGCTCCTTCAGGACAGCACATCAATACATGCCATTGCCAGAAGGTTTGCTGTGTCTCCTGGCAGTCTCAAGAGTATGGGAGAGATTCCAGGAGACAGGCCAGAAAGCTGGAGAGGGCCATAGAAAACCCTTAAATCATTAGCAGGACCAGTATCTTCTCCTTTGTGCAAGGAGGAACAGGATAGGAACTGCCAGAGCCCTACAAAATGATCTCCAGCGGGCCGCTGCTGTGACTGTCTCTGACCAAACAATCAGAAACAGACTTCATGAGGGTGGCTTGAGGGCCCAACATCCTCTAGTGGGCCCTGTGTTCACTGCGCGGTGCCATGGAGCCCGGTTGGCATTTGTCATAGAATACCAGAATTGGCAGGTCCACCACTGGCACCCTGTGCTTATCGCAGATTCACCCTGAGCACATGTGATAGGTGTGAAAGGGTCTGGAAAAGCTGTGAAGAATGTTATACTGCCTGTAACATAATTTGTTGACTGGTTTGGTGGTGGGTCAGTGATTGTCTGGGAAGACATATTTATGGGCATGCACAATGCAGACCTCTACAGGGTAGGCAACAGCACCCTGCCTGCCATTAGGTATCAGGATGAAATTCTTATACTCAATTGTCAGACCCTACGCTGGTGCACTGGGTCCTGGGTTCCTCCTGGTGCACAGCAATGCCCGGCCTCGTATAGGGAGAGTATCCAGGCATCTCCTGGAGGATGAAGGAATTGATACTACTGACTGGTCCCCATGCTCACGTTGACCTAAATCCAACACAACACTTCTGGGACATTATGTTTCAGTCCATTCAGCACTGGCAGGTTGCACCTACTGTCCAGGAGCTCAGTGATGCGCTGGTCCAGATGTGGAAGGAAATCCTCCAGAACACCATCTATTTTCTCATTAGGAGTATGCCCCACTGTTACTATATGTTTGTCATGCGTACAAGCATGTGGGAGCCATACAAACTACTGAGTACCATTCTGAGGTGCTGCAATGAAATTTCATCAAAATGGACTAGCCAGCTGCATCATTTTTCACTTAGATTTTCAGGGTGTCTTTGAATTCAACCCTCTGTAGGTTGATCATTTTAATCCCAATCAAACAATGTAGCATCATTTTAATCCTAACACATTACCCACTCCATATCAATACAGATACCATGATTTTTTTCCCATTGAGATCTAATGTGTTTTCAAAGTGTTCCTTTCATTTTTTTTTTTTTTTTGAGCAGTGTATATGTATAAGCTCAAATTTTTCTTGTAGATTTACATGCGTTTGAAAAAATAAGGTTAAAATATTAAGGAAAATAAAAATTTTTCCAAAGCAGCAGCCTCATTGCAACAACATAGTAAACTCTCTCATCTTCTGCTGCACCAGAAGTGCTTCAAAAGTAGCTAGCTCTTTTTGAATGTAAAATCATAAAATGTGCAGCCCGGCCCTTCACTTCTTCTTGAATATGATGACTGCTGCAAGGTGGCAGCAAAATTTAATGCACTTTAACTCACTGCCCTGCCAAAGCGATTCAGGACATATCCCCTAAACTTCTGCTTCCCTCTATCAATACACTCACTAACTACCCTAGCAGTGAGCACAACCAGACAAATGCTCCTGTAAAAGTGTTTTTTTTATCCAAAAAAAAAAAAAAATTCTACCCTTCTACCTTATCTTGTGCTCCTCTCCTGCACTCCCATGTGGGGTGATTTAAGGCAAGATAGGCTATGGAGAAACTGTTCCCCTCTATCTCTCCCACTTCCCTGCTTCTCATTCTCCTTCTCCCTTGGTCTTATTACAGGTTGTCAGTTTATTATAAAACATTAGGAAAGCAGAGGGACACTTGCAGTTACTGTCCTATCGATCGGCAAGGATAGATTCTGCGATTTAGAGTCAGCCTCTTCTCGCGCCCTCCACATTCTCGGCCTCCTATTAAGGCACCAGCGCTTTGCTTTGGCTATTGATGTCTCAACATTAACAGTTACAAGCTGCTACAGAAAATCAATGCTCAACTTTTATTACCTGCTGCATAACGTGGAGGACCTCCCGCCAGCTGGTACTTAGCAGTCAAAAGGAGGCATGGATGGTCCGCCCGGCACATCAGGTGTTTTCTAAGTGATATCTGCAGTAATATCAATCATGTGTATAGCATATGGGGGCTTTCAGGGGCCAGTTGAGAGCCTTAGAGCTTTGAGGTAAACTATAGGAAGGTATAGCATGCTAAACTAATTAGCACGTCCTTGCAAATATTAGCTTCTGTGCTTGGGCAGAGACCTAAGTTGAGTATGAAACGTTTGTCATAGGTTCTCAAAATGTTTTAAAAATCACTCTTTAATACTACCATCAGCACACACCCAGTTCACCAACTTACAGTATACCACCTAAATGTCATCAAGCTAAAATACTGGATGATCCCCTCAACCGCCATCCATCCAGTCATCCATCCATCCATCCAGCCATCATCAGTATCAACCTGGATATGTGTGTTGTAACAGAGAATCTTAACCCAGGTAGGGTGGATCTAGAGCGGCTAAGGCCTCTCAAACATTTATGAGGGGCTACTAAGAAGCGGTATGGCAGCCCTTCTGGGACAAACAGCCCCTGGTTCTGTACTCTCAGTCCCGATCAATGGAACTCGAGTTCATTACACACACTTTTCAGCCGAACGGCGGCAACTGATTTTTTTCTCCCCCCCTCCCTCCTCTGATCGTCGAGCAGCCCACCACTGGGGCTGCATTACACTTGCTTGTTTACGTGGCTGCGTGTATAGGGTAAGACAGGGGAAGGGAGCGTGTGTTGGTGTGTATTCGTGTGTGTGTGTCCGCGCACGCGAACAGGGGCTGCTCCCAGTGGGTAGAGCTTGAGGTTATCATTATGTACAGGTTGGTCCACTGCAATGCTAATGCTAATGCATTCTCAGTGGCCGCAGCTCGGGTCCCAACGCTGTGCTAGCAGGGCTGCTACTCGTCTCCAATTAAAGACTGAGGGATGTCTGTTTGGGGTAGGGGAGACAGGCCTGGGCTATTCGGGGCCCTGCGGAGAACAGGCTCACATTAGTCAAGGAAAACAGACTTGGAAAACAAATTGTGCATACACTAGAGTGCATCACATAATCCCTCTCTTGATTCAAGCATCATCTAGTCCCTGGTAGTGATTTTTTACAGTTTAATAACTGGTTTAGAGGACCTGTTGGTTTTAATCTGCAGGACTTCATCACACTGACTTCAAACTATCAGAACAATCTATTTTTCATACTTCTCATGTTGTTATAATGATGAAAATAAGCAAGTTTAAACAATGTGATCATTTTCTGGAGTCACAAAGCATAAATCCAAGAGCACTGTACAATAAGAAAGACATATAGTCAACAAAACAGAACTGGTTCTTGCAATCGAAAAAGCATCAATATTTCACTCATAATACAGTATAACAGTGCTGTGGGATGAGGACTGTGGGTCAGTGTGTGTGCAGTGATGGTTTACACTGGATTGACTACCACTGTCATGACACATACTGATCAGATTGCTTAAATGCTATAGTAAAAAACAGCAACAAAGAGTTACTCAACCCTCCCTGTGAAGCTCTCACAATGAGTGCCATCTTGTTTTTGGTTACATTCACAGAACATGTAACCATCATGCGTAGCACACACACATGATGTAATACTCTAATGGGGAAGGACAGCATCCTGTAGAAACACACACACACACACAAGAAATGTATGAAAAGACACACTGGGATCTAGGTCAAAGGAGTGGCCTCTCAGTCTTTAAGTCTATTGCTCGTCAAGTGTTCAGTAACAGACATAATCAGATGGGCCCCGAGCTTTACACACACCAGCCTTGTCAATCATTTGTAAAGCTGTAAAACCATTCGCTCTTTCAATCAATATCTAAGAAGGAGCTACACTATTATTACTGCAACTATCATGTAAAAAAAAAAACTTTAGGATGAGACATTTATGGTCATTGTAGAGCTTATGATGTGTCATTAGTGTAACTCACTGGACAATCATTACTATATGCAAAGAGTTGTAATGACTGAAAATGATAAAAAAGGATGACACACGTTTGGAAAGCCCATTAAATGAATTTTATCACTTTGTAGTTTCAGCCCAGGAACTACTTTCTATCAAACATCAGGATTAAACAATAGGAATGACTTTAAACTTGTAAGTGCATGACTGCATGAAAAATGCTGAGTAGACTAGAAGTAGAAATAATCCCCTACAATCACCTACTGGTCTGATATTACAAACAGAGCTCACTGGCATTACAGCACTGCCTGGTATGTGGATGATCAGTCTCTGCAACCCTGTGTGAGTATGTATAGTGCAGAGGCATGCCTTTAAACTATGGTATTGGTAAGCTATATGGTGGTCAGGTGGCTTCTATAATACTATACACCCTTTGCTCTTTGAGCTTCTGTGCAAGTGTGGACATGTGTGTGTGTGTGTGTGTGTGTGTGTGTGTGTGTGTGTGTGTGTGTGTGTGTGTGTGTGTGTGTGTGTCTACGGACAATGCAGTTACAAGATACTTCTGTCAGAGCACAGAACAGCAGAGCTTTAAGGTGATATGTGTGTTCATGCTTTAGTCTGTGTGCGTCTGTGTAACCAGAGACAGTGATTAAATGTTTTAAAGCGCACATGATCCAGCAGTTGCTGCCTCTTGTTCTCCCACCCTTTCTCTCTCTTTCTCTTCATTGAGGGCCCCACCCACCTGTGATATTATACCCTCACTCTTGAACCATCTCAGATCCTTTCGTGTCTCTTCGTTCTCGTGCTGAAACTTATTTTTAGCAACATGATGCTGTTAAATAAAAAGACACGCAGTTTGAGGAAAGCAATTCTTTATAAGAAAGAGAGGAATGATCATGGCTAAAGAACGGGGTCAGGAAGCCAAGAAGCAATCCATGATGAAACTAAATTAATCAATCAACCTTTTGTTCTCACAGACACACCTACAGAATGCACTCATACGGTACATCATCAAATAAAATAAAGCTATGTGATGTAAAATAATACTCTGCAGTACCATGCATTTGCTATTCCAACTCTTTGTGCCCGTGTAAACTGCCTTAGAGCATAAAGTTGTACTTTAGTGCCACCTGGAACTGATATCAATAGCTACTGCAGGCATTACACCGCAAGCCTGGAAATTCTTAAAATGCTCGGTAACACCCCCAGTATGATTATGGAGTCTTAACACTACAATTAACTTATACAAAAGATAATACTCACGTAATACTCAAGTAATGAATAATAATGTTTTTTAAAAAGCTGTTAAAATGTCAGTAAACTTTTCTTCATAGTAAGTTGTGTAATGCAGAGGAGTCACCTTAAAGATCAGCTCATGTCACAATGATTACCCAAGTACACCGCTGATTTTTCAAGCGTGCTAGTGTTACTTTCCCAGATGTTATATTTGTTCTGTAGAGAAACAAAAGATAACATCTGGAAATCTTCAAGAAGTTGAACGTGCAGGTGCTATTTTTTCTCTTCCTCTTTAATTTTCTGCTGTATTGGGGATTTGATTTTTACAGTTAGACACTTCTCCAAAGTGTAATGACAAACTCAAGACCACACAGTGACACAGCCCTTTTTATTGTTTGTTAAAGTTCATTCAATAAAAATGGTGAAACTGTCAAACCGCAGTACGTGTGGTCTAAGTAAGCATGCTTGTGGTTTATCTTCAGAATTACAAATTTCCCCTGACTTCCTTGAATTGTGCGTTTGAATGTCCTAACATTTGGCATAGTAGGAGCGTGCAGTAAAATCCTGAGTCCATCTTCGAGAAGCAGCCTACAAACATGTCATCTTACATTAGCTCTGAGTGGGAGGGGGAGAAGAGCCCCTGCCATCCAGTACTTTCAAATAAATGAAACCCAAATTTGCACTTGTGTGAAAAGTGTAGCCTATTTAAGGGAACCAAAATCAAACAGAGAACAAAGAAATCAAATGAAGGTGTGGAATATATGTGGCACACTCTTCTTTAGTCAGCACTCTACCTGCTGGCATCAAAAGAGAATGAAGCAGAATGAAGAGGAGGCAGAGGGATGGGTGGATGTAAAACGAGAGAGTGCAAGGGAAAGACTGAGTGAGAGTCAGAGAGGTGGGAAACTGACACTATGGATTAACTGTCCTTCATGCTGAAAATATACATCCCCGGGCGCTTGATGCTGAATTATTAATTCAAATTTGTCAGAGAAAGAATGAGAGAGATCTATTGACGGGGACACGGGCCCTTTAATGGTCTCATTAAAGGGGAGGCATCCCACACCATGCACCTTCTGTACTGCTGCAGGAGTTTTCGGGGCACTGGAGGGCTGGAGGGGGGGGTACTTGACCCCCCAATGATTTTCTGTCACTTTATCATAAACAAGAAAGGTTGACATGCCCCTCCACTCACTATGCCCTCCCTCCACCAGCAAACAAACCCTGGCTGTAATTAGCCAACGGGTGCCTAAGTGCACTGAATCTAAACGAGGTTCACACGCATGCATTGATACAGACAGACACGGGAGCAGCACACACGGTGCCTGCTTCTACGTTTGCTGACAGGTACAAATGCAATACAAGGTGAAGTCACGGGAAGGCTGAAGAGCCACCTCACAGGTACAGCAATATTGATTTCTAATTCATTAGATTTCTTTTTTTCCTTTTTCCCACTCCATCAACATTTCCTCACATTACACCAAACGCAGAGACTTTGCATCTGGATTGCTGTCTGAACCTGTCAGTCAAGTGTTAGCATCATTAGCTCTGTGTAGCTACATGACTGGGAGCTGTTTTGTGATGGTGTGTTAACTGTCTGCACAATCCACACAGCATCAGGAAGGTGGGAGAGCAGGGACCTGTGGGTGCATCACTCACTCTGAGGCCAGCTCATTGAAAGGCTTTTGGTTCCACCTCCGGGGGGGGGGTAAAAAAGAGGGGGTGGGGCAATAAGGAGGGAAGGTGGGGAGGACTGGAGGGACCACAGAGGGCTAAGCACCAGGTTCATTGTTGATTCAAGTCTCTTAGTATCCCTCTGGCAAATGGATTTTCATAATGCTGAGACAATGTGATTTTTTTCCCCCCAAACAATATGATTTTTATCCCAGCAAGTGTGTAGCATGTTAGAAATGCAAGTAAGGATTATTTTCATTACTGATTCATCTAGCATTTTTTATTTAACCTATTAACCATATAATTTTTAGCATGTCCAACAAACTCATCTTGTGGACATATTGTTTTTGGCTGAGTTATTGTAATAGCCATACAACAATATCACTGACATGACATTCTGTATAGAGATCTTAACTAGCTCTTTAATATGTATGCCCACTCATATTAATCTCCCTGGCTGTGCCCATCTGTTGGAGCCCTCAGTAATGCAGCCACAGACAGGACCTACTGATTCAGGGTGTAAATTTGTTTTCCCCTTCACCTCAAGATAAATCCCCTGCACCTTCCAGCCAGCATAGGCAATGAGAGAAGCTTGTCTCCTTCCTGCTCCGAGCACCTTTTCTCTTATTTATTTTATCAGACCTAAGGCGCATTTCTCTCCCTTTCAATATCTCTCGACCTCTCTCCATCACCCCACTGAGCCCGCCGACCCATCCTTGGGCGACAGAACTCAAGCAGCCGCTACCTGTTTAGCTTAACAACAATAGCATTGTTGTCAGCTGAGGTTTAGATCTGACTTAATATATTCCCAACTGGACCGTAGCTGCTTAATTCTCCTTTACAGCTGCATGGCATTTGGCCCCCGGAGAGGAGAAAGTGAGGGTTTGATAAGTTGGTGGGCAAATTGAGCCTTAATGCTTTCTTCTGACAAGCTGACAACAACATGTTCCCATTGGTGGCCTGTTTTCAGAAAGTGTGAGACAGTTATTATTCATTGCCAGCACAGAGGAAATTTGGCCTCTGGATATTGGGCTCTATGCTACCTTCAGGGCATGTAGCTAGCTAGTATGTTACTGTATGTCGGTGAAGTAACCGTTACTGCTTAAGATAAAAGGTCACTGCTCTGGGATTAATGAGACCTTTCTTATACCCAAGTACAAAATATTCATCCAGTTATCCTATCCTTTAAATATTTACAAAATAAAAAGTAATCAGACTTGGCTGACATTACTCTGTACCAGTCACTATATGTCTGTTTGTTGTACTATTATATATCCTGTTGGTGTGGAAAGGCATTAATCAGTATAAGAGTATGAAGACATTTGACCCTAGTTCACAATAAATTTAAATGACGTATTGTCACATGAAAACAAGAATCAAGAACTGTAGGCACCTGTTGGGGTGTTTTATTGTTAACGCTTGCTTAACTCTCTCTTATCTACAGCCTAAAGCCATCAGTGTGCATCAACACAAATGGTGATTGGATACTAAAACAGCATCTGAAAGCTGTAATCGCCACACCTTTCCAGCATCAGAATACAAGGCTGTATCTAACAATTTCTGAACTTGTTGCAATTGAAGGTCTGGCTTCACCCAGTGATTAACCAGTGCTGCAGAGGTGTACTCAAATGGCCTCCACAGCCAACAGATCCCAATCCAACAGACTGGATCAGGAACAAAACAAATCTGCAGCAACTGTGTGATGCTATCATGTCATCTTGCTGACTCTATAATACAAAGAATTAAGGCAGTTCTGAAGGCAAAACAGCATCCAAACCAGTGCTAGCAAGGTGGACCTAATAAAGTATCTGGTGCGTGTATTTTTACATAACTGTAATGTCTCATTTATTTCTGTGGCAGCCAACATTTCAGCATGTTTTCATGTGTGGCCATTCAAAATGAAAAAATATATACTTTTTTTCTTTCTAGCTTGTTTCTGCCTTAACCACCATGGTTTCCAGCATCATTAGATATTTTATCAGAGATCAATTTCAGTTGATAAAACAGAGAATAGATAAATTCCTCCACATCTTCATCTTGCGTTCTGTGATCAGATTGCCGTGATGCTAGTTATGCTTTTAGCCTTTGGAGTATAAGGTTTCAAAGATCCCCCATTAAATGTTAAGAGGCCTATATCTGCAGTTTACTTCCATTATTTTTTCACTCACCTCTAAGGTGGAGGCTTCATATCGAGAAGGGAATTCCCCAAATGGGACTTGGAGGAAAACAAGGTAGCTGAGAGCTCCAAGGAGCAGGGGAACCTGTTTTCTGGCAAGTACAGATAGATGTAATACTCTAATGGGGAAGGACAGCATCCTGCAGAAGAAAACACACACACACACACACACACACACACACACACACACACACACACACACACACACACACTTTCACATGAAATGTCAGTAGAGAGTTGATAGGAGCTGAGGCGAGTGTATGTAGGTGTAGCAAGTGTGTTTGTGTACTTAAGGTGGTGTGAGGAGATCAGGGGTTAAAAAAAATGCTTTTCATCAAAGCTTATGTATCAGGGCAGAGCAACATGACTCTGATAATAGCCTACTTAAGTGCTACCATTAACCGCTCGGCCATTGCTCTTTGCCCTGTGGTCCTTATTTACTTTGATTGCCTTTGCTGCTCTGTGTTTTAAACACAGTTTAACACAGTAGAGTTCTCCCAGTGATCATACAACACTTCATATTGCTTATGATAGTTAGTAAGTCATTAGTCGGCATATGTTTCTCTCAAAATCAAAGGTCACTGGGTTCTCTTGTGTCAACGCCCCCATCTCTGATTGGAGCCAAGCTGTAAGGCAGATTAACAGTGGAAAAAGTAGCTGTTGACTTGATAACAGCCCAGTAGGGTGCAATAAAGAGGACTTAGCCAGGACACGCGTTCAACTCCTCGCTCTTTGACGCACCGCTGCTGTAGTAAAAGGTTCTCCAGCTTTGATAGGCTCATATAAATGCTTGTGAAACTCCCAATTGGAAGAGCTGGGCCACCTAATTCCCGCCTATGCAGGAAGTAACCAGTTTGTCTTCCACTCACGTTTAATTGGCCAAGTTTTACTGACAGCAGTTCCCTCAATAACTGTTTATAACCCACAAGTTTTATGTGTTGTTTTTGGACCCGGCAGAAAACACATGTTGTGAAGTTTTGAAAGGCAGCGTGTATGGGTAGCATGTGACTCAGAGGTTTATTGATTGAGGCTCTAAAAGTGTAATGTGAGAGAACAGGGTGTTATTTTGGCCTGTAATAACTGCTGACTACATAGCAGTGCTTTCTCAAAATAGGTGATAGTTTAGTGCAGAAACAGTATGTTAGAGAATATGGAGAGGGTGAAAGGTTTGTCAAGTGAATTCCCTACTTATAGTATTTCAGATTTTCTTGAACTTTCTTTCTTTCTTTCATGAAACATGAACTGTCCCTAACTTTTTAAACTTTTTTCAGGGATGTAGCAACACTTTTGTTTAATTTGGGTCTAATTTACAGTCACAAACAACATTAAACCCCACCCAAACTGAAGTTCAGTCAGTGAAAGGATGCTAAACACTGCCCAAATTCAACACGTAAACAAATAAATCACATAGTCACATGAGCACTCCTGTAGTTACTATCTGAATGACAGACCTGGCTGATAAGAATCGCATTTATGTTGGCCTGTTGCTAGCTAAACCTCAGCACAACAATGATCCACAACAATCCACAAAGTCTTTCACAATATAACTCAAATGATGAACACTACCGAATTAATAATTTGAACTAAAACAGTCTAAGTATAATTACAGAGTTAAAAAAGCAAGGAAAAGTGTACAAAAAAACTTGGTGTATGTATTGTTTTTATTTCTCTGGTCCTATTTTCCCCAATACATTCTCCACACTATGAGGCATGTCTGTGATCAGAGCGAAATAATGGAACAAGCATTTGCATGAGTGAATGTGCAGTTTCCGTGTCTCTGTGTGTGCGCGCATGTGTGTCTGTGTCCCTGGAGCAGGTTGATTGTAAGGGTCGGTGAAAGAGTGTAAAAGCACACGCAGAGACAAACACTCACAGCACAGAGCAGATCCAGTCTAATTAAAAAGCACAGCGGAGATTTCAGGGGTTCTGTGAAAGAGAGAATTAATGTGTGTGTGTATATGTGTATGTGCATGCGTGTGTGTGTGTGTGGTTTTGCATTAGGTCGCTGGCTTCGGCATGATCGGCCGTCAAATGAAACAATGTATTCTGCGGGACCTCGGGGTTTCCTTTTGAGTATTCGGACGCGGCACTGCAACGAACTGTGGCTGTTTTATGTGAAAAAAAGTTGATAATTAGTCCCACAGTGACTGAAGGATGAGATGGAGAGAGAGAAGAGAGGGGGGAATGAGGGGGGCATTGAAGGAAGAGGAGAGAGTGCTTAGCACATTTAATACTCCAACCTGCCACTGTCTGGGAATCGCTGATCAATTGTTTATTTGTTGTTTCTTTTATTTCACCACATTCATGCTTTTAAAAGACTAAATTACTCTTTGTGCACTTTTCTTATTTAGCGCCTTCGTAGCGTAGTGACTTACACGTTTGCCTAACAAGCTAAAGATTTCTGGTTCAACCACAGGAGGAGACACAAATCCCTTTGGGTTTGCGTCAGGAAGGGTATCTGGCATAAAAACCGGCCAAATCAAACATGGGGCGCTACCTGCTGTGGCAACCCGGTGTGACTAAGGGAGCAGCTGAAAGTAGCTCTAGTTCACTTTTCTGATTTGGTTAGTGGGCAGAATTGCAACAAAGTACTCTTCAACCTTAGTATTTATTTATTTTTTTTTCCACTGGTCTTTGCAGTTGAGGATCGATATTAAGCTATTATCATTTGTGCTTTTTCTTTTCTTTTCTTTTCTTTTTTGGAAGCCCTGATTCATTATTTTTTCAAAAGAGGCTCTGGTAATAATTAGCAATTAAAATGCTGTCTTATTGCCTCACTTTTGCCTAATTAGCTTGACAGAGACATTGGATATTAATTCTCTGTAGTTCTCCCCCAACATCCACACATGCACACATCTAACTAAAGCAGACACACACAAAACACAGACAAATCTTTCGGTGAAACCGTGGTTGTACCTGACATGCTTCTGCCATGATTTGGGCTCACCTTGTCATGCTTCTGCTGCTTTACCCAAAACAGACTCAGAAGAAGCTCTGACATCCCTGAATTGATTATTAAATAGTGTGCAGTGTTTGTTACTGACAGTGTTTTGCACTGCATAAAATACTTGATCTTACATGATTTTTTTTTAAAAAGGCTGCAATATTTTGATGCCTTAAAAGGCCTCATTCCTGTTGATACATATTCTGCTAATCACAATTCAGTTTTCACAGAATTTTGTTACACTAACAACATAGGAGTTGGTTTTTGAGGTTTTTTTGTTGTTGTTTTTGTTGGGTTTTTTTTTTTGACAGCTTGAAACTCAAACATGTCTATTTTATAAAAAGATTCCAGTAGGTTAAAGTTTGCTCATTTTATGCTGACAAACTTTAATAAATTCTAAATATAAATTACTTATGACCCTATATATACATATACTTGATGCTAATGTTAAAATGTGTTACATTAACAAGATAAAGTATGAAATTAGAAAACTTTAATAAATATATACTATGAAAGGCATGTCCATGGGTTTGTCTATTCATTTGTCAGGGAAACCCCCCCCCCCCCATATTTCTCTTATTTGAAAAGATGTAACTCTATCCATTTGCAGCCCCTGGAAATGTACAGCAATGCCACAGACATTCAGTCCTCTTATTTAGTGACACTTTTTGACACTTGATGTAAGAATTGTGTTTTCGGTAGCGTGTGCAAATCTTCTGAAGCTCATTCGTGAAGAGCAATGAAGCATAACTCAACAGTCAATTTGATAAAATTATTTAGTATTTTGAGTAATTTCCACATTCTTTCCTAACTTTCCAAGAAACTTTTCTCTCAGTTTTTCCCACGTTTAAATTGTTTCATTTGTAGATTAAAAAAAAAAAAAAAAAAAGCCTTTTCTTTTCCTCGTTGACCTGCGTAGGATGTCTATGTGTAAGCGCTTAAAGCACACTCAACAATCCACTGAGCTGGCTTATGTAAGGCTACATAAAGGCCTCTCTGAGGTGTTGGTGGTGTGAAAGACAGTGCTGGAGTCTGAGTGGGGTCAGACAGCTGAGTGGCAGCAGGAAAAAGCACATGTCATGTTTGTTTGGAGGCTCCTTTGTCACAGACCACACCCCTCCCCCTTTTCCTGCCCTCCTCTTGGCCTTATTTAGCCCCCCCGCCGTGTCACTCAGAGGTCAGGGTGAGCATCCACACGGTACATGATGGCACACAAACACAGGCAATACATGAACAGGCAGATACACACATACACACACATACAGATTGCAATAGCATGGTAGAGTGCATCATAGATGGAAGTGCCTTGAAGGACCTGCTTCTCATTCTCTAGACCTCATTAGCTGCTGATTTATCTCCCCCTCCTTCCTCCTCATGCTTTAGGTGGGTGGATGGGGTGTATGTGTGTGTGAGTAAGTTTGTGTGTGTGGGAAGAGGGTACTGTGTGAGAAAGAAAGAAATATTATGTGTATTTCCATGGATTAGTGTGTTTGTGTGTGTGTGTGTGTGTCTTTGGGAGATTAAGTCTGAAGGGTGGTATATTTTAGTGTGTGTATGTGTGTTGGTCCGGAGGTGTCAACTATACACAGACTCTGTCATTCCACATTAGCCCACTGTGAACACACTCGACCTGGGGTCAAACAGATTAATAAAAGATCACACATGCACACACAGAGCTGCTACCTGATTAAATATTCTGCAGCCCTGTACTTCATAATCATGACAAGTACACACAGCGCTCTGGTTCACCATTATCCATTTAGCAAATTTTTGTCTTGTCTTGCAATAATCTGCTTAAACCCCCAGTGAGCTTATTATTGTCAAGGAAAAGTGCTTATAGCTGTGCAGAAAGGTAGGATTTTAGAAAGATGCAAAATGTATTTTGCACGAGGAATTAATGGTGAAAAAGGGTTTTCCTCCGAGACGAATTCCTCAGCATGGCGTGTACTCTTATTGCTATTATTCATAAGATTGATGCTTTTATGAACTTTTTTTCTCCACAATTAGACAAAAATAACTGGAACACAATTGTTTTGATCTGGAACAAAAGTGTGGTGAAAGCATTAGGTTAAGGAGCAGCTCTGGTTTTAATACAACTACAACTCTCTCCTGAATAATTCATGGACTTCTGGGGAATTCATGTCCCAGGAGAAGAACCTTTTTTTTGCCTTTACCTGACTCCCTCTACACTGTAGTCCCAGGAGACGATTAAGGGGAAAAGAAGAAGAGGGAGGAAAATGTCATCATGATGTGGATTTTGAGCCAAGTGAAAATAAGCAACAACCAAAGAACTCAACTATATAAATGAAAATGCTCATTTTTGTATGTGTAATATGAACCTTGTTGGGGTTTTTAGGTAAAATACTCCAAGTTTTGTTTTGTTTTTTTTTATGTGTATGTAACCTTGGCTTTGATTTCCCTCACCTGTTCTCATACTGACCCAAATTTCCTACTGAGATCGTTAAAATGTTAGCAATGAACTAACCTTTCTCTTGCTCTTTCTTGTAGATGTGAAAAACCTGGAGAATTTTCACCTGGTAGAGAGCGTCCAGGAGCAGGTCAATGCAGCACTGCTGGACTACGTCATGTGTAACTACCCGCAGCAAACGGACAAGTTTGGCCAGCTGCTCCTCCGGCTACCCGAGATACGAGCGATCAGCCTGCAGGCCGAAGAATACCTTTACTACAAACACCTGAATGGCGACGTGCCCTGCAACAACCTGCTCATTGAAATGCTGCACGCCAAAAGAGCTTAGGAGGGGACTTTCCTGCCCGTAGTGCAGCTGTGCAGTTTTGCTGCAGTCCAGAAACTCCAAATAATGCTTTCACCAAAACCAGACCTCCAGCTCACACTTGACTATGTGGTGACCTAGAGGATGGGGAGCAGAGTTTATATCAAGCTCATTTTTTTTTTTTTGTTCAAGTTACAACTTGATGTGGACAAACACATGCACAGAGACTCATAAGGTGCACAGACAGACAGCATTCGGATCCCTTTATTGTAGGAAAAAAAAAAAACAATGAAAAACTCAAAAAGAAGAGTCGCTTTTCCTCAACCACACACAGAAAGAGACAATACTTAAAGGAAGAAAGAAAAACACTTGAAGCAGAATCTGCATTTACAAGATGATTTCTGATCATCTGCACAAGCAAGACTATCAGACTGTCAGGCTGCAACTTTAAGAATTAAGAGCCCACAAATGTTTTAGTGCTGGTAATGCCACAGAGAGGCTTTCTGCGCTGACAAAAAGGAAGCTGAATAACACTGCCCCATCTTTAAAAGAGCTTTGTGACTACAGCAGTGGCTTATTTTGGTCAATGATTCTCTTGTGTGCTCTCTCAATAAAAAGTAGCTTTTAGTTGCTATTGGTACTGTAAAGGCAAAATGTCAAGCAGTCAATCAGGCAAGAGACTTTTAGCTACCATCATGTCTGTTTTTTTTTTTTGCTTTTTTACTCACAAAAAAAAAATGCCTGCCATGGCAGCTTGGCCTAACTGAAAAGGGAGAACTGAAAGCTGAAAAATAAAAGTCTGAAGCAGGAACATTTGTTAATGAACAAAATGCTAAATGGGTGAATAAGAAAAAGACGTCTTTTTTTTTCTCTTGTAATGGAAGTCATTTGCTCCTCATGGTCGCCTTGCAGTTCTCCTTTCTTATGTCATCTCCCCAAGTTATCTTAGACTATGTACCTCAGAACGACCAGTGTTAAATAAATTCAATTAATAATGTCAGCTTAAATAATTGTATTTATAGACCCGTTTCCCACAACAAAAACTCCCTTTTTAACATTTCACTCAAACTGGAACAAAACAAAGTGCGTTTTCTGGAGACGGAGAAGGATCAATCCTGCCTTTGTCTGAAAAGACCAAAGCCTGTTGCAGAACAGATGAAGGAAATGACAAATACCTTAATAATCAGTATTATAAGAGAAAAAAAAACATTGTGATGTCACAGTTATGTGAGTCTTGCCTTATTTCATTACCATGCTAGCTAACCGTGCAGATGTGAATGAAAATATGTACAAATATATAAATATATATATATATATATATATAAAGTATTAATGTTGTAAAAAAAATTTAAAAGAATAATTCAGCAGTTGTTTACATTCATGTGGTCAAATGGGAGAGAACTGTGATGAAGCCTAAATTGCAAAGCAATGATTTCCTAAAAAAAAAAAAAAAAATGAAATTAATGAAAAAAAAAAAAGATCCTTCTGGTTTGCTTTCTTTGGTGTGTGTACAGTGTTTTATTTTTTTATTTGTTTCGAGCAGTACTTAAATTATGTCGTGAGACACTAAAATCAAAGAGGAATCACACTTAAAATATTCATTTCTGTGTCTGCTGGCATTCAAACATTTGTTTTTTGAGCATTGCGTCTGTGTAAGGGTTCCGTTCCGCTTCCAACCTTTTATTTGTAAAACATTTTCCTTTTTTAAAATTTTTTTTTTTTTTATTTACAGTGCTTTGACATTTTCGATGTATAGTATGTCACTGGTTACGCTTAATAATGAAGATAATTTATTGCGTCGCTATATTTCCATCTTTGTGTTACATGACGTAAGGTGTCCACGCCAGAATAAATTTGTTTACTGTAGCATGTTCTTGTTTTGTTTCCATAAGTAGTTTGATGATGCGAGTCTGGAGCAAAAATAACAGGCTTTCAAAAAAACAAAAAAAAAAAAAGAAAAAGAGAAAAAAAACTTATGAAAGAAGGGAAGAAAAATCGCCACAATTTTCAGTCTTTTAAATGTTCATGCAAGTCTGTACATTGAAACGAGTATTGTATTTTAGTGAGTAGATGTGAAAGATGTCTGTGCTACATCAGTTTTTCTTATTCACATCCTGCATCATCGTTCTGTCCAGTTTGCTCTTATACCAAAGACTGCATCGTTCCCCTGTGAGCTGTGACTTCTATTATTGTGTCCAAAATTAAGAAAAGCAGCTTTTTTTTTTTTTTTTAAACGTGGCAGCCTAAATTATTCTCTTCGCGAGTTTCTCCATATGTATAATAGTTGTTTATCAAAATGTCCCGGCACTTACCTCCCACATCAACCTGTGCAGGTTTTTTTGTTTATCTTGACAGCATTTTGTTAGTAAGTCGTGGAATGATCTAAAGTCTTTCAGTGGCATGTTTAATGTACAGAAAAGTCACTAAGTTATTTCTGATTCTGAGCTTCACGATCTGTCATTAATTTTGTCTTCTGGTCAGACAATCTTACCTCTCATTCACTTTCTCAAACTCAGTGTTTAGGTTCTGCAGCTGCCATGGACGTCATACACAGTTAGGTCCACAATTTGTTGGTCAAAGGTGCAAATTTTGTACTTTCTCAACACCATCACATGGATTATAAATCAAACAATCAATATGTCATTGAAGTGCAGACTTTCAGCTTTAATTCAAAAATTTTGCATTAACTGTACAGCAATTTTTATACATAGAACCCCGTTTTCAGAGGCTCAAAATGAATTGTACAAAATAGCATCATTTTAAATATAAGGACTGTTTTAATACTTGGGTGAAAATCTTTTGTAGTCAGTGCCAGGCCAGGCTGCAGCCACCTTCAGCTGCTGCTTGTTTGTCTCCCTGTCTTCAGTTTTGTATCTGATAGCTGAAAAGCATGCTCTGTTGGGTTGACATCAGGTGAATGACTTAGCTATTGAAGAATGTCTCCTTTCTTTTCTTTGGATTCCTTCTGCAGTATGCTTTGGGTCATTATCCAGTTGCACTGTAAAGCACTAGCTGATCAGTTTTACAGCATTTGGCCTGTATGCTACTTCTATCAGCAATCTCATCATCAATTAACACTGGTGGCCCAGTTCCACTGGCAGCCATATGTGACCATGTCGTAACACTGCCACCACCATGTTTGACAGATAATGTGATATGCTTCGAGTCACAAGTTCTTTCCTTCTCCATATTTTTAACTCTTAACATTTTGGCACATGTCAATCTCAGTTTCATCTGTCCAAAGATTTTTTTTTTTCCCCAGAAATGTGCAGGCACTTTTAGGTGGTTTCTGGAACAGTCTCATCAGGTCTTTTTGATCCAGTGGTTTGCACCTTGTTGTAAACGCTCTGCATTCCCATTCATAAAGGTGCCTCTTGATTGTAGACTATTGCAGTGATATGCCTACCTCCTCGAGAGTTTTCCTGACTTTTTAGATGTTTTTTTTAACTATGGAAATAATTCAGTTATCAAGTAGTTTAAGTTGTCTTCTGTGGTCTTTTGGGGTGTTGCTGAGCTGGCCGGTGCATTCATTCTTTTTAACAATGAACCAGACTGTTGCTCTCTCTCTCTGATAGGTTTATTTTTTGTTGTTTTTTTCAGCCTAACAATGGCCTCCATCACTTGCACTGACATCACTTCAGGCCTCATATTTAAAATTGCAGTGAAAAGCTAAAAAATACAAATTTAACACTTCAACTTCAGATATTTTGCCTGCTTCATTTATCATAAAACTCAGAAGGAACAGACCTCACCTGGCCATGAAGCTGTTTATCAGTCAGTTAAATCTGACCTTTGATAGTGGGGGACTATGTATAAAAATGGCTGTAATGTGATGTAGCGAGGCAAAACTACAAAAACTGTCTTTGTCCAACAAATTATGAACCTAATCATAACATACAGTGGAATCCTCACCTCATGTAGGCAATACAGCCACTAATGTGGCCATTGCATAAGTCCTGCTTTTTACTGCATGTTTGTTGTAACATCACTGCAGTCCTGCTCCAACCCCTAAGAAAATTCTGTTTGGAGATAGTCAAATAAATGCTCTGACGAAGTGTTTTTGGTAACTTGACAGTGAGAAGTTATAATAAATGGTGTGAAATCCACCTGACTGCTTCACAAGACATTTTTTTAGAATATTTAGTCATTGTCAAACAGACTTGTACATGGATTTGTGACAGGACTCAAACAATGACTGCTTTTGTGCATCATATGCTCGTGTACACTGTCAACACATGGAGACAAAAAAAAAAAAAATCTAAATGCTATTTCCTTTCTGCTTGACATTGACTTGTTCCTCTCCTGCTGACATTCTGAATGCTCCCGTCACTACCTGGTCCTGGGCAGTGTCTCTCAATGAGGCTGAGTTTTTCCTCATATCTCAATAAATAATTGTTATGCTTGTAACACCAGATTCAGATTTCCTCTGCACACTAATGCTGCCCATTTTCATTTCGTTTGTTATTTGTGGGAAATTACACTCAAGCACTCATTTTGTATTATTGCAATATGAATACCTGTAGGAATGAGAAATATTTGAACTGTTTTCAGGATATATAAAAAAAAAAAAAACCACAATTAAAATCATTATGTACATATCATTAATTGTTAAGTCTAGATTATAACCATACATTTGAGGCAGTACATTACTATCCAGGGCATTTTAAAATAGGTATTAAAAGAATAAAATACTTAAAGTCACTACAAATGAGGGTAAAAATCAAGAACACAGGTGTGTCTCTATGTTCTTTGTTTTTTTTTTATCACGGGGGACAGATAAATGTCAGATAAAAAAAAAAAAGCATGAAAAAACCAAAAACATCATCCCACCAGCCAGATCAGTCTACATGGACAAGATCATAGCTTTTCTGAGGTGCAGTGCTGCGAGGAAAACAGGAAGCTGAAAACTCGAGGTCCATGGGAACATAAAGACTGCAACCAGGTGGCAAGACATCCACTTCTGGAGGAGGTGGCTCCTAGATGGAGGAGAGGGATGGGTAAGTGGGAAATTTCAAGTAACTTTAGGAAAGCGCAACAATGAAGAAAAAAAACACAAAACATTGATTAGGAAGAAGACAAATGGTAATTCTCACTTCACCCTAGCAAGGAGACTAAGTGCAGTGATTTGTCAGTGAAATTAGTTGGAACTGTTGGAAATTTATCAAAAAAAAAACAAAAAAAAACAAAAACTTGTAATTCCAGATGTTTTCCACACTTTGTATATAATGTATCAAGTCATCTAAGTTACTTTGTCTGACTTTCCTGATGTGACACTGATGTTTTTTACTCTTGGCCCTCGTGTGTGTATAGCATTCATCTATTCATGCTTTGTTGCTATCAAACGGCGGTACTTCTAATATCTGCAACAATTTTTAACCATATTACAGACAAATGGAAACAATTTCCAGCAATTCTATATGTTTAAAAAATCAAACCTTTTAGTCATTGTTGAGTGAGTGAATGAACCTGAATTAAGGTTTTCATTTGAGGTCTTGAAGTCAAATACAGAGTTTTATATCAAAAGCAATTAAATTGTAGAGAGCTGTCCTGCTCACTCCTGCTCAGCAACCTTCAACAGCACAAATGTCACATTAATGCATGCTTTTATTATTACAAAGTGATTCTTGGAATGAGGCTAAATAGTTGTACTTCTGCAACAAGTGCAGTTTTGTGCAAATACATAAGACTTTGCTCATGAAACTTTTTCATTATTTTCAATTTTTTTGTTTGTTTTTTCTGTTCTACACAAAATGATCCACCCTGAGTTTGATCCACCTTACAGCTCTCTGTGCCTTATAGCCAACCTTTCCCTCTCCCCAACCCTCTCTTAGATTCATTAATCTCTTCTCATGTTTTCTTAAAGATACATACATAATTTCTAAACTGAAGAAGAAGTTGTTGAGCAGTCACTAGTACTTTTCTACATTTTTAGAAAATAAAAAATTCAGCAACAATGCCAACAGGTTTCTTAAGAGCCTTTTGTAAATACCAAACTTTTAACAGCCCATTACTTTTAATTTCTTTCTATGAAGCAACTGATATAAGGGATAATTTAATTGCTGAGGCAGTAAAGATAATAATATCTGTGTTCACACGCAGCATTAAGGATTCTGGTCACAGATGAGCAAGCGGCCAGCTCGATTCCCCTCACACAGCATTGCAATCCTCACTTGGAGCTTGGCTTTCAGTGCTTGGCCTCCTGTCTGTAAATGTGTTAAACCTGCTTTCACTCGCCCTGAATTTGTATAAATAATGTATATACATTTATCCACAGACTCTAACAAGTGCAGCCTCAGGTGAAAATACTCAGAAATGCATGCTATGTGCATCCCCGAAGGTGGACATCAGCTCCAAACCAACCAACTCAAAAGATAACCACACAGAGAGCAAGAAAAAAAAATTACAAATGAATAACTTGCCAAAAGCAACATAAACACACATACATTTTTTTTTAAATCTCTCTCACACACAGTGCTGTCAGTTTCTAAACAAGTTTTCCTTTCCGTCACACAAACAGCCCCAAGTTGTGTCTGCTAGTGTTATGTGAAGCTTTTAAACTCTGGAACCACATCACTCGAATTTACCAAGATGCGCTTGTATGTTTCCCTGCATTGTCAAGCACAGTCAAAGAGAAAGAGATTGAGGGCACGAGGAGAAAAAAAAAAAAAAAAGAAAGCTTTTGGACGTGTTCCAAGATTGTGAGAAAACGTGCAACTGAATGCTGGAATAAGTAAGTTTGATATTCAGCCCAATTTCAGGCAGGCCCGCAGGCTCGACAGGCCTGAGACAAGCACCACCACTAAATAAAATTAATCACTGACTTTATGAGAGAGCAGAACTTTTACTGTATATTTGGTCTCAATTATTCCCTTTATTTAAAACTGACCCCAGCTATGAGTTTCACTTCTAGTTTTAATTAAATATCTACAGCCACCTGGGTGTACTGACTTAGTCATTGCATATCATGCAATGACTAAAAGCAGGCAACATTTTACCCTGATGTCACAAACTTTGTATTTCACTATTGGAGTGATATGCTCCTTTTAGAAAAAAGAAAAAAAAAAGCAATGATAAACACTAGCAACATTAGGAAAATCAGTTTGCAGATGTTCAACGGAGCCCCTCCCATACCCTCGACTTCCTCCCCCAAGTGTTGACTAATGAGTGATCAAATTTACTACCTGTAAAGCGGTTCTGGCAGTAACAATAAACCAATGGGAAGTTAGAACCTATTTATTTTGACCACTAAAAAAGGCTTTTTGGCATGGTTTAACCACCTTACACTACAAGTACAATGTTGTGTGATTTAAACATCCCATTCATCCATTGTTTAACTGCTTATCCAGGGTCATGGAGGGGCTTAATCATTGGTGGAAAAGCAGAATACAAAGACAGGCAGAAATTTAAATAAGCAAAATTCAAAAGTTTAAAATGAGTGAAATAGCAAAAAGAACCCCCCCCCCCCCCCCAAAAAAAAGTTAGGAAAACTAGATATCATTTCAAACTAATGTTTAGCTTTTATATGTATTTTACTTCATAGATGAGGGGTGGGGGTGGGGTGGGGGCATTACATGTTAAAGGCTGTTTAAAAAGTTAAGGGGACAGGTTCTATTGATCTTTAATATTTATTCATCTGCTTCAACTCTAAAATTGGTTGAGACCTACACATAAAGAACAAAAAGGATAAAAAAAAAGAAAGACAACTCTTTAGAGAGGCAATTAGCATACGTTCCAATCACTTACGCCAAGCAGCGACTGGAGGACCCATTGTTTGGCGGCCTGATGGACAAACTTTAAAAAACGTAAAGATCAAATTAAAAGGCAAGCATTGTTAAAGGGAACACTCACAATTATTATGCAAAAGCCTCACTGTGGCATGCAAAACAAATACACTAAGGTTTGGAGATGGAATGGTTCGAAGGCCGCTGCCGTTTCATTTCAAAGCATGCATTATACATCATTGTGCATAAAGAGGAAGCCTACAGCATTATGATGTTTTTTCCACGATGATTATCCTTTATTAGTCATTAAAAAGAGATCGGGAGAGAGAGAGAAAAAAATACAACTTTTAAGCACCTGAACCTCGCTGCCAGCATTCCATTAATTGCCTGCACAATGGGGAGAGCCTTTGGAGATTTTTCAATTTCAAAAAATGAGGAGCATGCATTCAGTCGTGCTCATGTTATACCGGCACTTAAATCCTACAGAGCTCACATAAAAAAGGACTCAAGGTTGCATCCGATTGAAAGCCTCCAACTACAGCCACTTTAGAAATCCATTTAGCAAGCGGGGGGTTAGAACATCTAATTCAAACAGAGTCGCCCTGTTAAAACGGTTGCACCAATGTCTTTTAAAAACACATACACTTTCAGGCACACACTTCTCTCCTGTGTTTGCTTGGCTCCATTGTAAGCAAGATGAACCTGGCACACAGAGAGATGGCAAGACACAAAGAATTAATCATGCCAGACCTCAGCCAAGTGACGAAGGTGAATGCTGGTGAATAACTGCATGTGGAATCTTGACCTTTGCGTCAACATTATCAAAAAGAGTGCTCTATGGGAGCTACAAAAAGAGGTATGTGGCATCTGTAATAATATGACAACCTGAATATCACAACACTGTTCATCTTCTGCAGAATTCTGGGTAAAGAAATTGTTTTCCTATTAAAAATCCAGACAAATATGTATATTTTTGCTATGACCTCCGAGCATTTTTTAGTGAAACTGACTATTAAGGATTAAAAAATAAAAAAAAATTGAAATAGAAAATTACAGAGCAAAGGGTGAGAAGAAAATCACATTTACTGTACATAAATGTTTCATTTATTGACACAATTTTGTGCAGTGAATGCTTGGGCCATTTTAGGTCACTCCAATTTACATTATTAATTTGAACATCCCCTGGACAGTTGTGGTCAGAAAAGCCTCCAAACAACACTGTATAGGAGAAGAGGTGATTTTCAGCTGCAGGATGAGTGATTTTACACTTGTAGTTTTGATCATCCTCATACTAATTTAACTGCTGTTCTTTCCTAAGAAATTCTTCTTCCTTATTACATCTTATGACATACCCACTTGCCAGGCTGCACCTGGAATCACTGTATCAGCTGAGTCAGTGTGCAGCAGCTTATGCTCTTACTGTGAAAGAGTAAATTTGTGTGTGGATTAAAAGATTGAATCAATAGTTGCAATTTGGGCAGCCATCTTCAAGCAGACATCCCTGGTTTGCTCTGTCTCTCATTCTACAGTCTGTCTCTGCACTGTTTTGAGTGGCCTCCCAATTTCAGTGCATTTCTTTTCCAACTGGTGGTTATACTATTCCACCATATTTCAACATTTCTCCTATCTGCTCTTTTTCTGGTGGTCTTCTAGTAATTGTGACTGGCTCTTTAGATCAAGCATCATGATCGTGCCTGCCAACATATTATGTGATGTGCTTAGGCCTAGCCATCTAACAACAGCGCTTTCCTCTTTCTGGTCATACTCAGCTTGCCCCTTTCAGTCTTGAAAGCTGTTGACTCTTCAACTCAGAATTGCTTGTCACAGCCTGACACTCAGCTCTCATGACCAGAGAAGATCCTCCACATGAAAGTAGGGTCAACTTATGACAGAAGTTTATATTTTTTCTCTACACCTTTATTCTTCAACACAGCCTGAACTCTCTTACACAGCTTTTATGCAATTTCTTTAAGTAGTTTTTAAGAATAGTTCTCCAGGCTTCTTGAAGGAGATTCAAAGCTCTTCCTTGGATGTCGGCTGCCTTTTGTTCTGTTTTCTCTCAGGATGATCCCACGCTGTCTCAGTAATGGTCTGGGCTCTGGGGAGGCCAATCCATGACTTGACATGATTGTGTTTCACTGTGTGTTTTTCTATCCAGGTATGCTTTTAGGGCATCTGCAGTGCATTTGGCTGAAAAATTAAGCTGTTGCCAATCCGATGCCATTGCATGATCACCAACACTACTGGCTGAAATGTAGCCCCAAACCATGACAGAATGCACACCTTGTTGTACAGACGGTTGTAGTAACTTGGTATACCTCAACCTTTTCTCCCTGTTTCCCTTCCTTAAGAATGGCTTCTCCTCAGCCACCTTTCCACTGAAACCATTTCTGATGAGGCTTCAGGAACAGTACTGTAGATGGATCAACTGAAAGACCAGATGTATCTCTCAGGTCCTGTGGACATGACTTTCAGGTGCTGTTCACCTGCTGAAGATAGTTCATTAGGCCTACCACTTATTCTTTTGTCCTCCATTTGTCCAATTTCTTCAAAATATTTAAGGACTCACTGCACACCATGCTGAGATACGCCAGAGGTTTCAGAGTTTTCAGATATTCAGAGTGTTCGGCTCTTTGGGAATCACCTTTTTGGTGCAAAAGTACTATTTTATGCCTGTCAGACTGTGTTATCTGTAGCAGATTCAACTAAAGAAATGGCAACAACTTGTGTGTTTTTGTGAAAGGCTGAACTGAAAATGAGTGAAAAAGCAGCCAATGTTCAAAGAAACCTTTTGAAAGACCTTGAAAGCCTGGAACACTATTGCTCAAGACCGCTGAAGTGAAGCCTCTGTTAAGAGTGTCCAACTATACCAAGGTAGCAATTTTGTAACACTTCAGAAATAATTTCTCTGCTGGGGGCACTGAGCCAAAAAAGTCAACATTGCAAAGAGTAATGCTACATCTCACAGAAAACTGGTCTTGACAGACCATATCCTGTTGACAGGGTGCCATCTACAACAGCTGTGGGTCTTGTGGAAGAGAACCTATCTCCATATTATACTGTATGTGTATTAATCACCCGATCATCTTTGTCCACATTTTTAAGGTTATACCATTTGCAGCAACCAGTCCCTCTTTCCTTAACTTGTGGGTTACTCGTAGATGATGAGGCTGCACTTGTCTGATGTCTTTGTTTGTCAGATTTGCAAACTGAGTGCACAGAGTGGCCACTCTATTCATAGCTTCATCGTGGGGCCTTCATTCATTAGTGCAACAGACTATGATATGACAAAAGACAGAGGGAAGACTGATACTACATTTACACAAAAAGCTAATCAAAAAAACAAACAAAAAAAAAACAGGAAGTGACAAAAACTAAACAGGGAAACAGAGATACAAATAAATTTAACACAGGAGGATGAGAAAAAGGAAACATGAAGGGGACTAATAAACTCTAACCATAAGCATTAACTAAAACAAGCTAGAACTGAAGGCACAGTATACTAAGGAATAGACAGAAAACAAAACATACACTAAGAAAGGCAAAATACCACAAAAAATAAAAAATAAAAAGCATAGGAAATCAGGTAGTACATAAAAATAAACTTAAACAAATGATTTAAAAAACACTGGGACAGTGAGATTTACAATTCTTTGAGGGCTTGTGTTTGTTTCATATTCATAGGATATTTATATTTATGTTCACAGTAAATGTATAGCTAACAGCATGAAGTAGGACAGAATGGTGAAAAACATCCATTCCATAGATCAGCAATAGCCTTGAGCTGTGACCCTACAGCTTGAGTTGGGGAATAGACACAGAACAGGAGCATTATCATATGCAGACTAAAACCTTTTGCAGTGTAAACAT
The DNA here is from genome assembly GCF_007364275.1 of Archocentrus centrarchus. Taxonomy (NCBI): domain Eukaryota; kingdom Metazoa; phylum Chordata; class Actinopteri; order Cichliformes; family Cichlidae; genus Archocentrus; species Archocentrus centrarchus. Next base: position 15,486,775 of record NC_044349.1, on the reverse strand, counting down.
GCACTATGTTCAAGATTAAGGTATAGAATTTATTATAATCCCAGAGAAATTACTTCGGTGGACAGCAAAACAATGTACAATAAAGGATTTCTTGCCTGGTGTCACACAATGGAAGAATGTGATCTGGCCAGCATTGCTTCCTTTCTTAATTTTTTTAATTTTATTTTATTATTTAGGTAGTTAATTAATTTAAAATACTATACAAACAACTAATGCATTTGTGGTATAAATAAAAAAGTATGGTTGTTTTAGCATAATTTAGTAATTTGACAAAAATAAAAGATTTGGCTTAACTGTAGACATAGGTCTGCTAATGTGTTTCCACAGACAGATGTAGTAAGTCCTTGTCCATGTGTCTATATATTCATCTACAGGTCTGTTGGTGAGATCAATATGAAAACCCTTTAGAAGCCTGAATCAAGCAGAAAGAAACTTTTCTTTCATCTTTCACTCCCTTCGTGTCTCTTTTCTTTCCTTCTCTGTCTCAGAGCACAACAGACAGTTGCTGGCAGGCCTTCAGATGCAAACAGCTGCTTTCACATTGTCACTGTGATGGGAAACTGATTATTTAGTCTGCTGACCCTCTCTCGAGACAGCAGCAGTTTCTCTAAGCTACTAAGACTCTTAAGAGGTTCGGTCCTCTGCCAGAGGCAGCAGTAACACTGTAATGAAGCTCCTATGAAGCAACACCACAGACTTAAACATAGCTAAGAAAAATTAGGCAGATAATCCCCATGGAAGATCTTTGGGGAACCTACCCTCAGCATCTGTTTGGCACTAGCTCTGTCTCTGTTTTATAAAGACCAGAAGTCAAGTTAACATAGGAAAGGTTGCCTATCATTGCCTAGAGTTCTAAGGCTGTCAAACTGTTGAGCTGAATCTATTCCAATAAATCACTAATTTATCCTTTCGGAAGTATTAAATCATTAATGATGTAAGCGTGTGGTTTTACAGATTTTGTGCTTTGTGGTCAATGGGGTAACAGTGAGAAGTTTTGAGTGCATAGTTTTTGTGTGGGCTGAACCACTGTTGGATGTCATTACTATGCTTGGCACTGGATGTCAAGGCAGCTGCAACCCTCATCACCAGACTATGGCCTACCCCAAACACTAGACCTAGGCCTAGGCCTACATAGCTGTGAATGCTGTGTCCTTAGATTTCCAACCAGGTTATTGTTTTAATTTGAGTAAATTTCCCAAGTGGCCTTCTAACTGTGCCTAAAGCTGAAACTTTTCAGACTACTACACCACAGATGACACGGCATCTTATACTGATGAGGTGATGTGTCCTTATTTTGGCAGTGTACACAACACAACTTTTTAAGGAGGAATAGGTCAGCAAAGCTAAATAGACTGTCCAGTTGCCAGTATTTAACCACGTATAGCAGTTTAGAGACAAAGATCAGCCAATAGTTGATACCCTAGAAATTGAACATTTATATAAAACCATCATTAAAAAAAAAAAAACATTTAAGGCAACTTCTTGTGTATTTGGATTTTTATTTTCCTTCATTAGACCCTAAGTTTTTATTTTGAGCGTGGCTGTCTGTACTGTGGTTCGTTTTAGTCTGGCAGAAAGCCACCACATGGCAGGGAGCTCTCCAATCTGCACCACTGGTGAGTAATATGCAGTTCCTTATGTCAAAAAGTCACTTTAAATCTTTGAAATCACTTTAAGCTACATAAACCTTCCAAAATCAGGAGAATAGTGTCAGGACTGTGCATTTGTCATTCATGAACACCACATTACTACAAGCTATAAAATAAATGGACGAGACAAACAAAATTGACTGGGTTAGACAATCACAGCAAAGGTGCCCTTGGGCAAAGCATTTAAAACCATTTGTGTAATGAAGTCAATAAATGACTGAGTGCGTATATGCATGAACTTAAAAAAAAATGTGGTGTGGAAACTAAAAGGCATGCCACTAATCCTGATCCTGAGAAAAATCTGAAGAAAGATGTTTTATGTGTAACAAATGATAGGTTAAAAAAAATTAAGTTAAAATAAAGTGTCTTACTGAGATGTTGAAGCTTTGTATACTGTCACAAGAGCTTCAGTGGACCTTGGCATTTATTCTAAAAATCTCTGGAAGTAGACTACAGAAATGGAACACCATTCTTCCAAAAGGCATTATCTCATTGTGTATTATTCTGATGGTCGTGGAAAGCTCTATTTATAATACTCAGTGTACACTCACTGGCCACTTCATTAGGTGCTCCTATTCAACTGCTCATTAACGCCAATTTTAAATCAATGCATTCAGACATGTAGATACAGTCAAGATGACCTACTGAAGTTCAAACCAAGCATCAGAATGTGGAAGATTTACATGGCTTTGGACATGGCATGTTTGTTGGTGCCAGACAGGCTGGTCTGAGTATTTCAGAAACTGCTGATCTACTGGGATTTTCCCCACACAATCATCTCTAGGGTTTACAATTGCCAGTGAGCAGCAGTTTTTCTGGGTGAAAATGCCTTGTTGATGTTAGAGGTCAGAGGAGAATGGCCAGACTGCTTTGAGCTAAAAGGAACAGTAACTCAAATAACCACTCATTACAACCAAGGTATGCAGAAGAGTAGTGTAAACAACATGAGAGCATGGATCAATGGCTTGGCCAATTGACCAATTGAGCATCATTTAAATGCCACAGGCAACCTGAGTATTGTTGCTGAGCATGTCCATCCTTTTGTGACTATAGTACACCCATTTCCTGATGGCTATTCCAGCGGGATAGTGTGCCATGCCACAAAGCTCAAACTGGTTTCCGGAACATGCCAGTGAGTTAACTGTACTCCATGGCCTCCACAGGCACTAGATCTCAATCCAGCAGAGCAACTTTGAGATGTGATTAATGAGAGATTTGCATTGTGAATGAGCAGCTGACAAATTTGCATCAACTGTGTAATTCTATCACGTCAATATGGACCAAAATCTCTGAGAAATGTCTCCAACACCTTGTTGAATCTACAGATGAGGACAAAATTATTAGCCCCTCTATGAAAAGAGGAAGGGATTTTTAGTATAGCATTTCTAAACATAATAGTTTTCCTTAGAAAGCATAAATCATTTCTATTTGCACACAATAATAGAAGTATTTCAGAAAAAAATTAAAATTATCAGGGTTAATATTACTAACCCCTGAAAAACTGACCGTTTTATTGAGCCACAGCACAAACCACTGCTGTGCAATGATGTACTTTAACTTTAATGCTCAAAGCTTGTAAAATCAACTACCACCAACTGCCAAGTCTACAGTGAATGACTTAGCCAAGTTCTTTAATTGTAGTCTCAAAGAAGACAATTACTAGAACCCTGCACAGAAATGGGCTGTGAGGTTGCAGACCAAGAAAAACTCCATGCAGCAGAAGAGACAAGCCAGACTGAAGTATTCTAAGGACAAACTGGAGAAAGATTATGTATAGTCAAATGAAACAAAACTAGAGCTCTTTGGCCAAAGAGGTGCTGCTTATGACAACGACCCAAAACATACATCCCTCCTGGTGAAGACCTACCTCCAGAAGACAAAAGTGAACATTATTGACTGGTCTGCACAAAGCCCTGACTGGAATTCCATCGAAAATCTGTGGGGTGAATTCAAGAGCAAGGTCCATGCCAAAAGACCATCAAATCTGGAGGAGCTTGAGAGATTTGCCAAAGAAGAGGGCTGGGATTGATATGATGGGACTGATCAGGAGACGTGTTTGAGACTTGCTGAAAACTACAACAAAAGGACTGCAGGCTGTTATCCAGCAAAAGGATACACAATAGACTATTAGCATCAGGGGACTATCAATTTTGACTCTGGTAGTTTTTGTGTAATAATTTAAACGTATCCAAAATAAAACTAGGATGTTTGGAAAAGCTGTGTCAAAAATTCTTTGCTGTTTGACAACATTTGGGACATATTTTTAAAAAATGAACTTTTCTTAGGGGGGACTAATATTTCTGTCCTCATCTATACACCACAAAGAATTAAAGCAATTCTTTGTTTTTTTTTTCCTCTAATTTGAATGTTTCTACAATTTCAGTGTGCGTATATTATGACTTTCCAAACACAACTGTTTAAAAACACAACATATAAACAATAGATGCCACAATATTAAATAAACCTCCAGTGCCCAGTGCAAGATTGACAGCAAGTGGGCACTGGAGGTTTTTCTTTTTTTTGGAGTTCATACTAACTGACATTTTACAAGTGCTCTATGGGAGTGTCTCAGAGCCTTACAGTGCATATCAAGCTGAGAGTCTAATATGAGGTGAGTAATGTAAGTTGAGGTGAGGCTGTGTGAAGCCTGAGGCTGTGAACACCAAAACACAGGGCAGCGGTAAGATCAATACTGGCTCTGCCACAGATGTACGAGAAAGGGGTGGTAGGCAGCAGAGAGATGTTTCCTTATAGACCTGAGTTAGTCAGTCATGTACACGTGTCTTTATTCTAATATATGATTATCACTGCTAATAGGGTCTTTTATACCTTCATGCTCATTTTTCTTACAACATTTAATACTTTTGACAGGAAAAGTTGAATGCAATGTTACCAAAGGGATTAGGCTTAAAGCAAGAATGACTAATAACTTGTTCAGTGCACCACCACCTAATATGCCACTTTGTTATAAAGCCTGTCACCAATTTCCCTTTGACTCTGAAACCACCATTTAAAAAAATAAAACTTAAACATAATTATAGATGTCTAACTGCAGCCAGCTGCAAAGTGCTTTCTAATACCAAATTGCTCAAAAAAACTTTTGGGTGCACGACAGACACACTCAGAGTAGGCAAATAAGAAACAGATATTCACAAATGATAAAAATGTCAGATGGAATTTGGAAAAACTTATAAATAATGGATGCTCCAAGTAGGCAGGGGGAGCATCTTCAATGAGCCCAGAGTGCAGCGCATGCTTTCTCATCTCCACACTGAGGAGCCATCTTAATGACGGCGCCCGGAGACCTACGGGTCTCCATCAATCCCCCCCCCCCCCCCCTTTTCCCTCAACCCACCCATCACACCCCCTTCATAAAGCACATCTATGCTCCCAACCGCAAGATTCTGTGCAAAGGGGAACATGAGCTCTTAAATTAAACATTGACAGCAGCGGCCGCTGCCTGTTTTAGGCAAATCAGCAGAAAATGAAACAAACAGGGCACCTCAGGAAGATCCAAGTGTGTGCAATTGAGACAATTTGGGGGTGTGGAGGAAATCTCTTAAGTCTTGTGGAGAGCAAAAAACGTAAATAATGCTACAACAGTGTGTTTGCTTAGTGGATTTCTGCTTATTTGTGCTTTGTGGATTAAAATAGGCAGCTTCAATTTGGCATAGAGGAAGAAGGAGAGAAAAGACAAAGGTGGAAAATGGTAAGTGGACTGTACTTATGAACCCCTTCTCTACCTTAAAGGACAATGCACTTTACAATTTGACTCTCATTCACCTACACTCTCACACATCACAATGCAGACATGCACATTATGCACATGCACTGAACTTGAGGTTCAGTGTCTTGCTCAAGGAGGAGCCAACCCTAGACAGGTATTTTGTTCAACATAATGGCAATGAGCTTCATAACATCCTGCATCATCAGGTCTGGGGTTGAACCATGACGGTGGATGAGGTAGGAACCACTATACCCCTCTCCTGACCTGCATCCAGACATAAACAGGAAATTGCTTTCAGGAAGGAAGTCATATTTTTTTTTACAGCTGTGCCCTGAGATGAGTGCAATACTATATGAGAGCTGCATTTCCAAAATGTGTAGAAGATTTGCACTAGATATCAGAAATGAGCCACAGAGTATCATACACAACCTGAAAAAGTGACTAGCAGGATGGAGTGAGACTAGTGTTTGTGTTCTGGATGAAAACTCCAGTCATTGTCTTTTCCTGTTACCATTTTCCTGCCCTTTCCTGCATTAGCCGCAGTAGAACTTTGGTCTCTTTGTTTTTGTTCTTGGATGAAGATCAAGGCCCTGGATCCAGACAGGGCTTGTGATCTGTCAGGGTACATCGATTTATATGGCACTTGCATCCTATGATTCCCATCACATCTGCAACTCACAGCAATAAATAAGACTGGTTGGCTGGACACAGGGCATCAGATCCTACTACTGAAGCAAAAGTACAGTTGTTGTAAATGGGCTCTCAGGTCTCTTTTCTTTTAGTGATGTTAATCAGTTGAGTTCATCACTACTATACATTAGAGATGACCCCAGAATAACTTTCACATTTGTGTGCACTCACATACACAAAAAAGATCACTTTGTCTGCAGAAAGAGTTGTTTGCTGAGAGGTGGAAGCTGAGGGTTGTGGGGCAGGCAGTTCAGAGTCCTAAAGGAAGTGATTTAATGTCCAAAAAGACATGCACTTGTTTTTGCTTTGTCTCTTTCCTGTTTTGTTCTGATAGGGACTTCCTTTCCCCAGTGGGGGTGGATACTGTGTCATCCGTACATCCATCCCATCGTCTGCACACGGAAACGTCCGTGCTGCCATCCCAACCCAGGAAGGAGAAAAAAAACTTTATAGTAGTAACAAAATGGTTGTGTGCCACTTGCTACTGAGAAAAGGGTGAAAAACTATGAGGAAGAAGACAATTATGTTTGTAACACTGTATACACCAATGTTTGTGTGAACCTTTTAGTAATATTCTGCATTTACACTACATTTGGACTTGGGGAGCTAGAGTGCTTAACCCCAGCAATGGTAACATGAGGATGATCTCTTCCTGTCTGCCACAGTATCTCTATGACCAACTCCCTTCCTTCCCGCTTAAACAGAGATACAGGCACAGCCACATGTGTGCAAACACATGCAAGTGTTGCCACAATTATGATGCCCCTCCTAAAAAACACTCTACCTTTAACCCTAGCCATTGCTCAAACCTGAAACATATTCTAATCTTGATGTCCTAATGTTTAAATTGCCCACAGGTTTATCTCAGTATGTTAGGAAACAGACTCAGCATAACCTGAACATTATAAGCTTTACAAAGGCAGTATTATTTTGTTGCAATGACCTTGTCCATTAGGTTTTTTTTTTTTTTAATAACTCCTTTCAAGTTCCCTTTAATTGTTTTATTAAAAGTACTTCAAACACAAATCTAGCAAGTTCCAACTTTCCTCATTAGAGGTACCAGCAGACACCGGATCTAGCCATGCGGATGAACAACTCATGAATTAAAGATCCAGTTTTCCCATTCAGAGGTATCTACAAATATTAACAAAATTAATACATTTGTTTAAAATCAATAGATTACTCGATCAATTTGAGCAATTTAACTACTGGTCCATCTGCTCCTGTCTTACAATAAGTAAACAGGTTGAATTTATGGTCTCTATCCAGAGTGGATAAAGAGGATAGCCACACAGTCTTGATTTTGAGAGGATCCAGTCCTGTGACCTTGATTTAATAGCACTCTCACAAACAATCAGGAGAACCTGTCACCTCAAATAAGAGTGAATCACGAATCAAAATATATAAACTACAACTCAAATGGGTTGGGGTTTGTCTTGATAACATTTCTTATGGTCAAAATCTGAAGGTAAAAAAGTCAGACAAAAAAAAAACAAAAACAAAAAAAACCAGCATAGTTCTGAGATGAAGTAATTAAATAAAATATTGTTTCAATATAACAGAGTTTGGGGGGGGGGGGGGGGGGGGGGGGGTTTAAAAAGCCTTCAGTTTTTTTGTTAATGTAGCAGCTGCTGAATACTTTTTGGGATGAGCATGCCCTCTATCCTATTGGTCTACTGCTAAAAACTCCAAACAGGTTAGGGTTATTATATTAGAGATGTAGTGGTTGGATTTTATTTGGATTTTATAAGCCTCTTCCATATTAGTGGTGAGAATTGATGTTACTGTGTGGCTGTTTGCATGTCCATTTCTCTGTGGCATTTCTAACAGTGACTAAAGCCCCTCATGTCAAATTGCTTGTCTGCTTTTTTCTCTGATGAGTGATTTAATACTGAATAACACACACACACACACACACACACACACGCACACACACGCACACACACACACACACACACACACACACACACACGCAGGCATACAGATGCAGTCCCACCCATCAACCTCTGGTTACTCATTCACCCTATCTACCAGCACACTTGTATGGTCTTAGTCACTCCTACACACCCACAGCGGGACATGTGCACGCACATTCACCTACAGAGGAAATGGAGTTCTGTGTCTGCTAAGGATATGAGGTGTAGTGATGGCACATTAACGATAGGACCCATGACAGCAGTACGCATCAGCCTCACTGAACAAAGCATGCAGCCAGATTTAATTCAATAAGGATTGTTTAAGTGAAACAATGGGTCCTGGCCCCACTGAGGGTAAGGAAAGGGTGAGAAAGGTGAGTTTGACAGTCGTAGCTGACCAGTGTTTTTGTGTTTTGGGCTACGGATGATCCCGTGGGTTTGATGGGGTCGTGGATCAGACATATCGCCGTGGCACAGCGACATCCGCTTCTTTTTTTTTCAGGTAACTAACAAACAAGCTGACAATGACTGGGCTGAAAAAGGAAATACAACCAGACACTCACTATGGAACCATAAAGAATATTTAGAAGCAATATGAATGATTATGCAGGGATTAAATGGGGACACTGTATGTAAAATGCATGTAATGTGCATGTGCCTGTCCCTGCATACAAAGGACTATATATGAACAAAAAACTATTTATGGAAATTAAAAAGTAGGTCTGTGATTCATATAATTTGGCAGACTGTGTATAAACTACAGTATTATAAGGTCTGATTAGCGGTGACTATATGCTCAGAATGCGGCAGTATGCAAATTCACCCTGTAAGCATTATTATTAGTATTAGTATTATGTTATTATTATTATTATTATTAGCTCATTAGTATTAGTATTAGCATTAGTATTGTGTGGGACAATATGGTCACAGTACTTTCACACATACCCATGGTCCATTCCTAATTAATTATTAAACAAAAGAATAGATTCAGATACACCAACATTGTTTTAAATTGATTTTTTGCTATAGTATTATTAGTTATGAAAATGAAAAAAATATACATTAAAACAAACATGTCCTCACTATGGTTTGTACTGTTAAATATTTTGAACCACCTATACCTACCTAGTTAGTACCCAGAGGTGTGAAATGAGGTTTTATGTTAGCGTTGGTTTTGTGGATCCCAAGGCAGTCACTAATGATTTGTAAATGACACAAATTATTACACATGCTATTAAATATATTCTGCCTCCTTCAAATATACATATAATTTGAATAGAGGGTAAAATTGCGTGGTTTATGTATGTTTTTCCACTACAGGTTTTTCATTCCTCACAGTCCATTTGGTCTGTGCCAACAGTCTCTTCATGCAGAGCAGCAGGTCTTAATGAAAAACCTTTGGCTGGTGATCAGTGCTATTGATCAGCCTGAGCCCCAGCTTTAAGTAGGGCTAATTGATCAATCACTACAAGCTGATTCAGATTAATGGAACATGACTAGCGCCCACCACCCCCCACCCCCAAGGCATACCCACCGCTCATGTATGTGTGTGTCTGTGTGAGGTAAACCTATTCAGTATTCATATAATTATGTGTATTTTAAGCAGTAAGGACATGTGCAGCAAAAGAGTATTAGATTACCTTCTAAAATATAACAAATATTATACATGATTAAAATTACTTTATGTGTCACTCTGCCAAACAAATAATTCAGCAAACTTTACATTAAATCTCTCTCTTTACTTCCTTGAGGCAACAAAGAAAAGGAGATAAAATAAGACATTTCACTGAAGACTGCCCTAGCATGTGTCCTGAGTTGAAAAGGATTCATAGAAAAGTTTGATCAAAAATCTTCAGAATAGTGTTATATCAGAAAGAGCCGCAAAATGGTTTAAACTAGATCTAAGACGTGGCAATTAAATAGCTGTGAAATGGCAGTTTAGGACTTTAATAGGTGGGCACCAAGGATTTGTTTTACCCCTTCAGTATCTGACAAAGTGTGAAAAAATGTTCATAATGTCTTCTGTTCATGAATTACAGACAATTTTTTTCCTTTTATATGCTGATCTCACAGTAAGGTTGACCATCACAATTTCATCAGGTCAGAATTTTTTTCACTTTATGTGAAATTGTGTTATAGCTAGCAGATGAATTCCTGAGCTATATCCAAAAACATATTTTGTGAGGTAACAGTGACTTTGGCCAACAAATTCCACCCAGTTCACACCTGAGTCCAGGTCTGTGCTAGACATAATGAAACAGCCTCCAGGTTCCTGTGATATCGTCTTCACAAGAAAAGGACAGACATAAGGTCACAACCTTGAACTTTAACAAAATTTAATTTTATTCCCTTAAGTGAGTGTTTATATCAAATTTGAGAAGAAGAAATTCTCTCAAGGCATTCAAGAGATATGATCTTCACAGAAATCTGACTAATGGAAAGACAACTAAACCAATAAATAAAATAAATATGACAGATATAAAAAATACTTCCATCCATCCAATTTCTTCCGCTTATCCAGGGTCAGGTCTGCGGCTAATTACTTAAAATAATAAAATACAAAGGACCAGGTATGCAATATTTACTAATAATATAAATATATTGGACAGCCATTAGCTTTATAGAAGAACATAAAAAATATATTTTGTACCCCCGACAGTATGACAGAGTGGGGTGTGTTTATGTTTGTCTGGGGAAATTCCTACAGTTTAATTTGATGGGAATTGTTTGATTAAGCATCAATCTTTCCCCAAGAAATTTCATTTATTTCTGAGCACAGCTAGCTTTCTGAGGGGTGGGTTGAGTCACATTCTCTAGATTAAATGCAAGAGATGTACCGATCAACTGGCCAGAAACCGGAATCCACTCATTTCTAGTGTTCTCAGCTCTGACCAGTGACCTGCAGGTCACAGACAAATAGTTGCACACACTGTGTGCATGTTGCTACCATGAAAGGTCTTCACTGTGAGAGAAGACACAAAGTTCGTCAAAGTAAACTGCAGGGGGATCACCTCAAAAATGTTTGTAACAACAAAACTAATCAGACACTCGAATCTCCTTCACCCAGGTAAATATGGCCATGGTAAAGAAGCTAACAAAGGTATGAACCTCAGTAAGAGCAGTCAAAGGGTCAAAGCAGTTACAAGGAAAAATATGGAGATGAAAGAAAAAGTGCAGAGGTCCTGTTATCTGATGAATTTACTGCATAAACATGCTGGAAAATGGTGTAATTGGCATTTGAACTGTTATATAAATCTGTTGCACCTGTTTTCATTTGGTAAGGTAAAATATGTGAGATCGGTGAGTGTACATTAGAGCACTTCATTTTCACTTGTTTAAGGGAGATCCTGTAACGTAACGCAGTTTGGGGGGAAAATTGTAAAGTAATTTTTTTATTATGAAAATAATATTTTGCATTGAAAAAAGTTGAGTTTTATTTCTGATTGCAAGTTTCTTGGCTGAAATCAGCCAAGAAACTTGCAATCAGATCAACTCTATTAAATGCTACTGTTAAGAATTTTGCATGATCACGATAAACTAAAAATGATTAAGGTATCCGATACCCACTGCAAAATCTCCACATTACTACACACTACATGTTTTTTTGTCTTGCTAGTGGTAAAGCTGATAGATATGATGCCAGCAGGCCCCTGCCAGGAAGAACTAAAACAAGCCAAACAGGAAACCCCAACAACCCCCCCCCCCCCCCCCCCCCCCCACACACACACACACACACACACACACACACACACACACACAATGTTACTTAGACACATAGACAGTTCTAAACCCTCCCAACAAATAACTGACAAGCTGGCTGGCCAGTGGTGGCTCCACGGAGGATTAGTGTTTGTATGCATTTCGAGGGGTGGACAGGAGATTCCAGCTGGCCTGTCATGGGACTCCCAATCGCGTGTGAGTGGTACACAGAGGGAACTGTGGCAAACAGTTCCAACACTGAAACACTCACCAGGCTGAAAAGGTCACTTGGGGTGAGCCCAGCTGGGCATAACCAGGAATAGTTCTTCTGTTCTATGTACCAGGCCAAAAGAAACTAAATATCTCTTTGGAATGTTGTACAGAGTCAATGTTGTAGAGAACAAGAGTGCAAATATAAATTATTATGATAGAAATATAATCTAAAAACAGATGATTGCTATTGGATTTTTTTCAATGAAAAGATACATTTAGTTATATCATCCATAATGTTTTCTTCGCTGTAGTTGCTTTTTACTCAGTTTTGAATCACAATGTATTATAAAAGTTCTCACTTAAGTTCATCACTGAAAGTATCTGAAACAAAGTATGCTAGTTAATACAAAACGCAAATAAAAATAGAATATAATGATATTCAGTGTGAAAGACTGCATGAGCCCTGTGCACTTTACTGCAAAGTGCACTGTAATAATGCAGAAAAAAAGCATGTTTTAGTTTATACCTGATTTGAAAGTTGCTGCAAAGAGGAATGAGAGGGGAGATTTTATCACAACACGTGCATAAATGGTGCAACAGGATGGCTCAGTTATGAGCGCAGTGTCTAAGTTTTAGCTCTTTCCCGTAGTGTTCATCCCCTTATTTTTAGAGCCTAGCCCAACTACTCAGTAAGACTGGGATTTTCATAAAAGTGAGCAGAACTGAATTGAACTGAACAGACCTGTGAAGGGAGAAGAAGAATCCCAATACAATTTTTTTTTCTCTCTGTTATATCATTTTATTTTGTTGTTTCATTGTTTGCAGCAGGGTGGGGATAGATGGGGAGGGGTAGGAGGAACAAGGGGAAGGGAAAGGGAAAAAAAAAAAAAACATACGCCATGTTTGCTTTGTCCCTGTGGTCAACGACCTGTTGTTGATGGATGTTTAAATAAAATAAAATTAAAAAAAGACAGAAAAAAGGATGCCTTGTTTTATAGGCAGTCAAGGTACTTTTTACAGTGAGCTGATGGATTTACAGTGGATCAGGGTTTTAGTCACATTTCTAGACTTAGATCAGTACACAATGAAAATGTCTCATGACACTGTGTTGCCTCAATAGTGCACACACTATTTTTTTCTCATATGTTTCAAACCATATTAATACGCCTGTCAAAGTGCACCAATTAATGAGACTCGGAAACTGAAATTAATTTGGGCTAAAGAGGGAGGGGGGGGGCTATTTGTCTAGGAATCAGCCACCCAGTGATGGTATGTACATCAGTGAAGGCATCATTAATGCTAAATGATATCTGTACATTTCTGAGAAACATGCTGCTCTACAGACATTTAAATCCTTTCAGAGAAGACAGCCTCAGTTAGATTCAGCATGTATTTCAACAGCACAGAGTCACACTTAAAGAGTATAGGTTCTAAACTAGTCTAAACAGTCAAGTACAGTTATATTTGGCATACACTAAGAAAAAATATAATAATGATTATATAATAATGATTACTATATTATGTCTATAATTGGAACAATTACAGTATTCCAGCTTTTTTTTGAAAAGAAGGTTGTTTATGCTCGTACATATAAATATACACTTCCCAACAAGGAACATAACCCCTGACAATATAAAATCATACATCTACTACATCATCAAACAAAGCTGAAAACATTTTCAGCACTTACTAACAAGTTTTCCTTGATAGTCCAACTTGTCAAAACAAATCTCCAACTGCAGCAACCAACCGGCACAGTCTTTGACTCTTTCCAGTGTTGAAACCAGACGACCAACCTCCAGTCATTTAGTTAGCCTTGACCAACTAACCAGCCACACATAAACAGCTCACATCCACCTATCCTAACTGGCACATTTTGTTTGAGACCCCACTTCCACACAATAACCTGTGGTGTGAACTTAACTGTGTACACTCAGGTATTGAGTTTCAGACTGGGCCTGGGTCCCATAGGGCTAAAAAAGAAGCAGACACTGTGAGCTTGACAATGAGTGAAACAGTCATAAAGTAAAAGAGAGAAAAAGCAATAGAGACATAGACCACCCAGTGGCTATGAAGAAAAACAACACCGGCTGGAGAGAAAAGTCAGCTTTGGACAGTTTGAAAGTTGTTGAGTGGTAGCAATTCACCAACAGTGAAAGAAAAAGAAAAAAAGAAAAGAAAAAACAGAGGGATTTTTAGGCAGTCTTTACCTTAAAGACAGTACTAGCTGCCATTTTGTTTACAGAGATCTTGTTTTAGATTCAAAATTGCATTAGGTTCTAACTTTGTCAATTTTTCAGGCTTTCTTTCATAATTTCTGCAAAATACACATGAAGTAAATTCCAAAGCTGGAGTCAAAACACCTTTCACCTGTACTTCAAAATGCATCAAACCAAAACTAATTAATTAATTTATGACATTAAATAAGCATGACTGCTTATTAACACCATATCAGAGTCATTTTATCACTTAGATAAAATGTATAGTATGTACAGCAGAGTACAGTAGGATAACACCACAAATGAAAATGTTACTGTGTTAGGTATTTAACCTCTCAGTGTGTGAAAGCACCACTAATTATAAACAGGCAACATGTAAAACAACATTTGGGTGAAGTAAGATTTATCAAAGCAGTCTTTCACTGTCAAAATGCCTGTAGATATTCTGTTATTCAGTATTCAATTTAAAATAAAAAGCATTTAAAATCCATAATAAAGCAAACTGTGTATGTGGATATGTAATGTGTGCTGTGGTTTTAGAGCTGGCCACCAGGGGGATGAGGACATGCAGAGAGTGATCAGGGAGCTGGAAGTTTGGATTTACTTCTGGAGAGTCAGGCAAGCATTTGTGAGACTGTGTGGGAGAGTGTATGGGATATAGAAAGGGATCTTTGATATGCCTAATAAGTAGTTTTTCTTTACAAAGTCACTGTATTCCAGTTATTCTATTCTAATTTCAAAATCACCTTTATTTTATCATTTTTAAACTATCACTAATATGTAATGTTGTAATTATGCCTGTGGTAAAGTACAATTTAGCCACATTTTACATTTTTATGTTGATTTTTATGTTCATGCTAACTTGTATTACATATCAATAATTAAGAAGCATATGACAACATTTAATTAATTAGTTTTTACTAATTATGTTTTTTTAGTGTTCATTTTAATGGTACAATGGATTTGAATCATGTTTTTCTAATTAAATAATTAATCCAGCTTCTCAGAATTATCTGAATTGAACTGAACTACATGTATAGCCAACAAACCAACAGAGTATTTGTAACATACCTCTCTATCCAGATGAGTGTCTTTGGGGGGCTGGCTCAGGGCATTTTCTAGTATCTCTGGAACAGAAGGACTGGACACCTGAACTGAAGACAGGCACATAAACAGACACAAACAGGTACATACTGTTAGGCCTGCCAACAGTGTTTACCTCTACCAAAAAAGTAACTGCAAGTAAATTAATGTTTTATTTTTCCTGTGCAGGTATTAGTTACAACAAATGGCAAAATCTGAGCAAAATTATAAAAATAACTCAAAGGTGTTTTAGTATTCATGTGAACCTTCAGTCAAGTTAAACAGAGTATAAATGATCCGGAGATTCTTCCATCTATGTGACCTGTAAGATCCACTGATCTCAACCAATTATAGAAGAAAACGAGACAGAAATACAAAGGATGGTCCGAAGGGGGAGGATTACAAACTGGAGCTAATTAGAGCAGAAAGAAAAAGAAAAATGAGTAGAAAAGGCTGATAATACCATATTCACCAACTTCTGTCACTCATTCACTTAAATTTGCACCACCTATCTGATGTCCTCATTTGGCCTGTGTTGCAAAGATGAGAATGATGTGAAGAAGTGACATGACCGCAATTCAACACTATATCAATTATTAAAATGCCACCTTGATAGCAGTTTGTAAAAAGGATTTTTTTTTTTTTAAATGGGGGGTAAAAAAATTTGCCCCAAAATTCACCTCTAGTGTCATTTCTACTCAACACTGGTGTGCAAACCATAAACTATTAACACAAATAAAGAAAATAATATTTAAATTATAACAATGCAACAACTCATTTTAAAGATAGTACTTTGAGGCAGAACAATAATTATTTTGTTCTTTTTTTATTACTAAGTAGATGTGGATATTTATGGATATTTATTCAGTCTGACAATCAGTATGTTAAACATGAAAGTTACACACAGATATATGGACACAATCTTGGTAGGTTTTTATCATAGTCATGAACCCATCTGCCCTGTCTGTCTGTCTACCTGTCTGCCTTTCTCCTGTGGTTCAGGGCCTGTCATAACTGCTCTTCAACAGGCCCCCGGTGTCAGGATTAATCTCCCTGGTTGACTGCTGATCTGAAGGTGGAACGACCACCATCCACCAACAGCAAAACTAATTTAACTGTGTCACTGCATGACACTCCCGCCCACCATCCCCACTAACCCCAGACATGCACACACATTACAAAATATCTTCATCTGTCTCTGTCTCATCTACATGGTAGAGGGCAGGAGGGTGGGTGACTAGTCCGAAGGAGAAAGGTCAGAGCACTGAAGGAGTTCATCATTCTGAGGTGTCAGCACTGCTCTTTAGGAAAGCAGATGAAGGGGAGATGAGGGAGGAGAGGATGGGAGGCGGGGAGCAACAGAGAAAGAGGTTAAGGGGGGGTCTGTTTAATGTTTGTCTGGTTATTGGTTATCAGCCAAAGGTTTGTCATGGCCTACAGACTTGGCTGGCATCCACTGAGTACAAATCACTCATGGTTTGCATTTAATAATCATGTCTTGTCTTTGATTGTAGCCTAATTATGACAAAAGTGCACACACTCTCACATCTTACTAGCTATGAGTATTCATTTGGTGGTTAAAACAGACCAGAGGGTTTACAGAAACAGCAGAAGCTGGTAGTCAAACACACAGAAGCGCACATTCAGCCATCCATAAATGATCACACAATGCATCCTCTGCACTTGCTGGCGTCTGGCATGAGGTAAACAGCTTTCAATAGCATCAAACCAAGTGCAGTTTGTTTGGGACCATCTGTCCAGTCTATTGTGTTTCTCTGTTATGGCTCTTTGGAAGCCCATTGGAGGACAGCTGATGTTTGGTCTCTTAAAAAGATCCCAGCCAGACCCTCGGGATCCTGCCACACTGTGTACTGTTCATTTCTTTTCCTCCTATTTTGGCTGTGTTTTGCTTTTTGGAGTAGCTTGTCGATCGGAGTGCAGCAATTTGCATGTTTTTGGATCTTCAATATCATTTTACTACAAGAACAGAAAAGTGTGCAGGAAAGTATGTGTGTGTGCTAAAAGGGCAAGCTATGGAACAGATCCAAATGTAAAACTTATTAGTTATGGTTTTGGACGCAAAGCTACTGTTATTTTAATGAGTAGAGATGGTTCTCAGTTCTAGATAGAAGCTGTAAATTGAATGAAACAGAGTTATATAATTAAACAAAAAAAATTACATGTAATTGCTATGTTACTCTATCACTAGAAAAAATATGTAATCAAGTAATTAAGTTGCTAATCAAAATGTTGATGATGAAAAAGGCTTGAATATAATTTTCAGCTACAAGGTAATAAAAACTAATTCAATTATAAAGGCATTAGACATTATTTCTGTCTGCATTCGTCCAGACAAAAAAAAAAAAAAAATGAAACAGCCGCTAGGACAAATTTCAGGGCAGCGCCATGAGATGCATTTCAAGGAGCTCTACATTTCATTCCCTTGGCAGTTTGTACTCAAATTATAAGTTATTTTTGATTTGTTATCTGGTATGAATTTATACCATCTTCTGTCTACAAACCAAATCAGTGCATAATGCATAACCAGCCAGAGTCCAGGTGATCACTCCAACACGAATGATCATGTTTTTGAAAGACAACACCTTTCAGTACTGACAATTCTATAATATTTTACTGCTAAATCACCAAACATTACATCAGTGTGCAAAGCTTCATTACCAGCTGTGAAAATTATGTCAATATCAAAATGCTCAAACCAATGGAAACATCTACAGGTAAGTTAATGTTACCATTATCAGTCCATAAAATATAGTATATTCTTGCCCACAGTGCTATTGTACTCTCGACATTGGCCACAAGTAGGCTTAGTTGCATTACTAATAATTTGTAAAGTACTTTAGGGTGGTATCATACCATACCACCCACAATAACACCAGTATCATTTTTTAGGTAATTAAAAATATGTAATCTCACAATATCAATGATATAGCAATGCAATGCATTTATGTTCCCTAGCACAAGTTCAATGTCAGAGAACATCGTGTCAACCTCCGATGACAATTTAATACCTAAAAAGGGAGCTACTTCAACAGTATGGAAATGGTTTGGCTACAAGTGGTCTCCAACAAAGCACTACAAAATAAGTTATGTTTCCACTAAAGGTGGAAACACAACAGATTTGTTCAAAGCAAAATAAACTGACGATTACAACTAGGGTATGAAGCCACACAAGGAGAAGATATTAGCAGCAGTTAATGCTAATAGCCCAAGAGTAAACAAATGACTCAACAAAGCATTGCTGGAATGCTTGCTAGTTGCATACAATATGATAGAAAGAACATACGGCCACTGATGTGGTTACATATTTTTTTTGCCAACTATATGATGCCAATCCAAAAGGTGTAAAAACAGGACTTTAAGTAAATCGTAAAAAAGCTAAATCCAAAATTCAATTCAATTCAGTTCAGTTCAGTTTTATTTATATAGCGCCAAATTACAACAAACAGTCGCCTCAAGGCGTTTTGTATTGTGGGTAAAGACCCTACAATAATATAGAGAAAACATGACATCCCAGGTACAAAATATTTTTTACATTTAAGTATTAAACAGATGTTACACCTTTAAATTTTTTAAAGAAAATACTATATAGGCTGGTTTTGTGCTTACATTTGCATCATGCATTTGTGTGACTGTAGATAATGCTGCGTTACTACTATTGCAGGTAGTCTGTCATCAATGACAGTAGCTTATTGGAAATTAAATATGGAAAAGACCCTATGTTTATATATATATATGTGCAGTTTACCTACTTACTTACCTCTCAAACGTAACCTTTCTGTGGTGTTGACAGTGCTGGTGACTATGTAAATATAAAGAGCCAATCAAGATAACACAATCATGTAAAATGGTTGCTGAGTGCTGAGGTACATTTACATTGTGGTTTCACTAAGTGTCTTTAAAAACATAAAATTTAGCAGCACTTAGATGATATTGTGAAATAACAGTAATGTCTAAAATGGTATCCAGTTCCATTAAATTTTCGGCTAAAAATTTACACTAAAAAAGACAGCTGTGAACCAGGGCTAGGTTTGGGAAGTTTTCACTCCTTTCCACCCAGTATGCCCCTGGCCTTTCCAACTTTCAGTCAGTTGCTGAAAAAAGCCAGATGCAGGCAAGATAATCACCATCTAATAAGAGGTTATATTGAAAGCAGGCTGTTGGTTATATATTACAAGCTTGGAAGGTGCGTGCACACACATACACAAATATACATAGGCAGCAGAATGCATACGAACACATATAGTTGGGGCAGGTGTAATTATGGTGCACAATGACAAACTTCAGAAAGAAGCAATCACTCACACTCTGTACGTATATGGACAAGCATGTGTACAAAAAAAAAGCCCAAACCAATCCACCCACAGCAGACATGGATGCTTTTATATTCTTTTGAATCCAGCCCCCCCCATCCTAGAGAAATGTTAGCATAAGTATTGATAAGTTTACAATACTACGGTATATCAATTTTCAATTTAAAGACAGAGAACAAGACTTTGTAGTTTTGTAGCTTCGATACTTTTCTTATGAGCTCTGTAACAATCTATACTAAAAAAGAATTATAGTGAAACTTTGGGCAGTTTTGTGGATGTTCACAATCTATAAGAACTTGTTCAAAATACAGTTGACATAAGTTTAAAAAAATAGCTTTGGTTCATGGTTCATAATTCACATATAGCTGCTATGAGCTATTCTTTTTCAGTAAAGCGTCCATCTACCATCCATGCAGCCCCAGTGACTGAGACTTCCCAAATAAAATAAATTTTACTACTACTACTATCACAAAAAATACCTTTAAAAGACTACTTAAACTGAATTTACCTTCACCAGTCCATATTGCTCAATGAAGTCCTACCATTAATTAATACTTCAATCTTATATATCGTCAATCTATCTTTATTAGTTGGCTATGTACCACAGGCTTTTAAGGTGGCAGTAATATATATATATATAATTAGCTACGAGATTAGAGCATGCCATAGATATTAAGGGTACTATGCTGCTGTGGTTGAATCATATTTATCTAAGAGACTGCAATTTGTTCATGTAAATGGAGTTGTCTGCACACACTAAGCTTAATTCTGGAGTTCCACAGGGTTCTGTGCTAGAAATTTATTTTATTTATACTATATATGCTTTCCTTGGGCAGTATTATTAGAAAGCATTCCATACATTTTCATTGTCTATTCAGGAAGCCAGATTACACATATCAATTAGTTAAAATGCAGGAATGTCTTAAAGACATAAACACCTGGATGATCTCTAATTTCGTGCTTCTAAATTCAGATAAAACTGAAGTTTTTGTACTCAGCCTCACAAATCTTAAAGACACAGTGTCTAACTGGACACTTACTCTGAATGGCATTGCCTTGGCCTCCAGAATTGAATTTAAAATCCTTCTTCTTACATATAAGGCCTTGAATTATCAGACCCCATCTTATCTTAAAAACCTCATAGTACCGTATCACCCCAGTAGAGCTCTTCGCTCTCAGACTGCTAACTTACTTGTGGTGCCTAGGGTATTCAAAAGTAGAATGGGCGGCAGAGCCTTCAGCTTTCAGGCCCCTCTTCTGTGGAACCAGCTCCCAGTTTGGATTCGGGAGACAAACACCCTCTCTATTTTTAACATTAAGCTTAAAACTTACATTTTTTGCTCAAGCTTATAGTTAGGGCTTGACCAGGTGATCCTGAACCATCCCTTAGTTATTCTGCTATAGACCTAGGTTGCTGGGGGGTTCCCAAGATGCACTGAGTATTTTTTTTATTCACCTCTTTTTACTCTGTTTATACACCACTCTGCATTTAATCTTTAGTTATTATTAATCTCTGGCTCACTTCAACAGTATGTCTTTTGTCCTGTCTCTCTCCCCTCAGCCCTAATTGGTCGTGGCAGATGGCTGCCCCTCCCTGAGCCTGGTTCTGCTGGAAGTTTCTTCCTGTTAAAAGGGAGTTTTTCCCATACCACTATCACCAAGTGCTTACTCATAGAGGGTCATTTTGATTGTTGGGTTTTCTCTGTAATTATTGTAGGGTCTTTATGCCTTTAGGCGACTGTTTGTTGTGATTTGGCACTAAATAAATAAAACTGAATTAAAAATTGAATATTGGGTTCACAGTGGTTATAATATGGGAATTTGAATTTCTAGTCTAACAAAATGTGTTTTTCTAGTACCAAAATAAGAAGAGAGGTCTGAAGGCATTTGTCCATTAAAATCAAGTCTTCATACATGGACTTGGGATCTGACCAATGAGTTAAAAAGCACAAATATGTTCTTCCTCTGTGTGTGTGTGTGTGTGTGTGTGTGTGTGCGCGCGCACGTGTGCGTGTATTTCATCTACTTTCACACGCATATGAACTTGAGTAACATCCTATTCTTAATCAATAGGGTTTAATATGCAGCTATAACAGCTTCATCGGACTCATCTCAACTATGAGGACTCATCGGACTCATCTCAGACGGGGACGAGTCGGCCTACAGGATGGAGGTCAAACGTCTGGTGTCCTGGTGCAGCCACAATAACCTGGTACTGAACGCCCAGAAGACAGTGGAGATTATAGTGGACTTTAGGAAGCACACAGCCCCTCTACCCTCCATCATCCTGACTGACACCCCCATCACCACAGTGGACTCTTTTCGCTTCCTGGGAACTACCATCACCCAGGACCTCAAGTGGGAGCCCACCATCACCTCTGTTGTCAAAAAGGCCCAGCAGAGGATGTACTTCCTGCGGCAGTTGAAGAAATTCAACTTGCCAGCAAGGACCATGGTGCAGTTCTATACTGCCATCATTGAGTCCATCCTCACCTCCTCCATCACTGTGTGGTACGCTGGAGCCACCACTAGGGACAAACAGAGACTACAGCGCGTTGTGCACTCTGCTGAGAAGGTGATTGGCTGTAACCTCCCATCTCTCCAGGACCTGTACACCTCCAGGACACTGGGGCGTGCAGGTCGGATCACAGCCGACCACTCTCACCCTGGGCACAGACTTTTTGACCCTCTCCCCTCAGGCAGGAGGCTACGGTCCATACGGACCAGAACCTCCCGCCATAAGAACAGTTTCTTCCCCTCTGCTGTTGGACTCATGAACAATTACCCTAAGACTGTTACCACCACCCTCCACAAACGCTGATGACCCTATGTCTATGCACCTGTCTGATTGCACTGATGTACATATTAGTGGAATATAGTCTACATTCTTTTATCTTTTAATTAGTCTCTGCACTGTATATTTTGTAATTTTGTAATATTGTGCTATAGTTATAGCTCTAATATCTCTGTATATTTGCAATTTGTATACTTGTATATTGTCTTATAGTTTTTATACTTATTTGTTTTTTTTCTGTAAGCACGAAGTACCGCAGCAATTTCCTAATGCTGTGAACCTGTTCACCCATATGGCAATAAAACCTTCTGATTCTGATTCTGATTCTGATTCAACTCTTCTGAGAAGGCTTTCTACAAGATTTCTGTTTATGTGAATTTTTGACCATTCTTCCAGAAATCCATTTGTGAGGTCAGATACTGATGTTCGGTGAGAATGCCTGGCTTGCAGTCTCCGCTCTAATTCATCCCAAAGATGTTCTATAGGATTGAGGTCAGGACTCGCTCATCCATGTCTTCAAGGTCATTGCTTTGTGCACTGGTGTGCAGTCATGTTGGAACAGGACAGGGGCATCCCCAAACTGTTCCCACAGAGTTGGGAGCATGAAATTGTCCAAAATGTCTTGGTATGCTGAAGCATAGGAGTTCCTTTCACTGGAACTAAGGGGCCAAACCCAATTCCTGAAAAACAAACCCACACTATAATCCCCCCCTCCATCAAACTTTACACTTGGCACAGTGCAGTCAGACAAGTACCATTCTCCTGGCAACTACCAAACCCAGACTTGTCCATCACATTGCCAAATGGAGAAGCATTTATATGTATGGGTGAGTGTGTCCAAACTTTTGACTGGTACTGTACGTCCCCCCAGAGAACGTGTCCACTACTTTGGAGTCCAATGGCGATGTGTTTTATACCATTGCGTCCAACGTTTTGTATTATGCTTGGTGATTTAAAGCTTGGATGCAGCTGCTCAACCATGGAAACCCATTCAGTGAAGCTCTCTATGTACTGCTCTTGAGCTAATCTACAAAAAATGTTCCCCTCTGTTTACTATGCGTCTCAACATCCGCTGACCCCATTCTGTGATTTAATGTGGCATACCACTTCTTGGCTGAGTTGCTGTTATTCCCAATCACTTCCACATTGTTATAATACCACTAACGTCCAACGTCATCATCAAGTTTGCTGACGACACTGCTGTTGTGGGACTAATCTCTCACAATGAGGAGACAGCCTACAGGAGAGAGGTCTCCCGCCTGGAGAACTGGTGCCGGGAGAACCACCTCCTGCTCAACGTCAGCAAAACGAAGGAACTGATCGTGGACTTCAGCAGGAAGCAGCAGAGGGACTACCATCCACTTGTCATCAGTGGTGCTGAGGTGGAAAGAGTGGACACTTTCAAATACCTGGGAGTGACCATCTCACAGGACCTGTCCTGGACTCATCACATAAACATCACTGTGAAGAAGGCCAGACAGCGTCTCTACCTCCTCAGGCGGCTGAGAGACTTCAAGCTCCCACTCAAGGTGCTCAGGAACTTTTACACCTGCACCATCGAGAGCATCATGCGTGGGAGCATCACCACCTGGATGGGAAACTGCACCAAGCAGGACTTCATGGCCCTAAAAAGGGTGGTTCGTTCAGCTGAACGGACCATCAGAACCACCCTCCCCAACCTGCAGGACATTTACACCAAGCAGTGCAGGCTGAGGGCCATGAAGATCCTAAAACAGCCCAGCCACCCCGGACACTCTCTCTTCTCCCTGCTCCCATCAGGCCGGCGTTACCGCTGCCTGAGGACTAAGACTGAAAGGTTGAAGAAGAGTTTTTACCCACAAGCCATCCGTCTGCTCAACTCTGAGCCCTAACTGGACCATTATTGCACTATGTAAATATTATAATTTAAAAAGTGTGTATAGTGTATAGTATATAGAGTATAGTGTATAGTGTGAATTACTTTTTTATTTTTATTCTTCTTATTTATATGTGTGTGTATATATGGTTGCAGTTACAAAATACATTTCACTGTGCATTGTACTGTGTATAACTGTGCATGTGACAAATAAACACTATCTTAATCTTAATCTTAATCTTAACAGGTGACTGTGAAATATTTAGTAGCAAGGAAATTTCATGACTGGAGTTGTTATACAGATGGCATCTTATCACAGTATAATGCCAAAATTAAGTGAGCTCCTGAGAGGGACCTATTCTTTCACAAATCTTTGTAGAAGTAGTCTGCATGCCTAGGTGCTTGATTTTATATATCTGTGGCCATGGAAGTGGTTGGATTGCATGAATTAAGTTATTTGATTGGGTGAGTGAATACTTTTGGTAATATACTGTCTATATATCTATCAGTTGCTCGATAGTTCATATCTTGGCAGGAGTTTCAGGTATTGGAATGAAACATGAAACATTGTACCAGTTCCTTAGGTTGTCAAAAAAAAAATGTCATTTGGTCAATCTGAGATACTGTAATAGCCCACCTGTTTAACAGTCTGATCCCTTATCTAATTGCATATCTCAGCTTTCTTCTTCCTTTTGGTCACTCTCTAATCTCTTTGTCTTCTACCATCTTCTGCAATGCTTCTTTTACACATTCTCCCTTTTGCTCTTCTGTGGACTTTTAACTTGGGTAGCATATTAGCAAGTTGAACATGCAATAACACCATACAAGGCATTTGCTGACCTATATCCCTACCCTTTTAACAATATGAGGAAAGTCTCTGGGAAAATAAAGTACCCCCCCCCCCCCCCCCAAAAAAATAATTTGATGGCAGTATCACATCTAATAAAAGTTGGGTAAATTTTGTAGCTAACTGGGTTCATTGGCAGCAGGTCAGTAATGTGAGTGGGTATAGAAAGAACATCTTCAAAAGGCAGAGTTTCTCAAAAGTAAAGATGGGCAGAGGTTCACCAATCTGCACAATATTGCATCCACAAATTGTGGAACAATTTCAGAATGTTCCTCAATGTAAAATTGGGAAGACTTTGAATATCTCATCATTTGCAGTTCATAATATTGTCAAAAGATTCTGGGAATCTGGTGAAATCTCTGTGCGCAAGGGACAAGGTCAAAAAATCAATATTGGTTGGCTGTGATCTTCAGGCCCTCAGGCAGCACTGCATTAAAAACAGGCACGATTCTGTCATGGAAATGACTGTCTGTGAACACAATTTCCCATCCAATCCTCAAATGCAGGTTAAAGCTTTAGCATGCAAAGAAGAAACCATATATGATCATGATCCAGAAATGCCACTGTCTTCTCTGGACCAAAGCTAATTCAGAATGGACTGACGCAAAGTGGAAAAGTGTTCTGTGCTCAGACAAATCAAAATTTGAAATTCTTTTTTGGAAATTATGGATAGCATCTCCTCCAGACTAAGAGGGACCATCCAGCTTGTTATCATCTCTTAGTTCACAAACCTGCATTTGTAATGGTATGGGGTGCATCAGTGCCTATGGAATTGGCAGCTTTCACATCTGGAAAGGGACCATCAGTGCTGAAAGGTATATACAGATTTTAGAACAACAAATGTTCCCATCCAGATAACATCTTTTTTTCTTGGAATGCCTTGCATATTTGAGCAAAATGCTAAACTGCATACTGCAGCTATTAAAACAGCATGACTTTGTAGCAGAAGAGTCTGGGTGCTGAACTGATGTGCCCGTAGTCCAGAGCTTTCACTAACTGAAAACATTTGGATCATCATGAAGGAAAAAAAAATACAACAAAGAAGACCCAGAACAGCGGCAAGAATTCTATATCACTCAAGAATGGGGCAACATTTCTCTCTCAAAAGTCCACCAGCTGGTCTCCTCAGTTACTATACCAGTTTCTCAGTTCCCAGACATTTACAAACTGTTGTTAAAAGAAGAGGATGCGTCACGATGGTAAACATGGCCCTCTCCCAAATTTTGAGATGTGTCAATGCCATTAAATTCAAAATGACCTTATTTTATTTCTTAAATGGTACATTTCTCAGTTAAACATTTGATGTGTTTTCTATGTTCTATTGTGAAGAAAATATGGGTTTATGAGACTACATCCTGTTTTTATTGATATTTTATACAACATCCCAACTTTTTCAGAACTGCAGTTATATAATTCCTTCTGTGAAAAAACTTGTAAACTGGGTGACCTTTAGCAAAGGAGAAACTCACTAGGTAAAAGAGACAGGTGAGGGAATGCAGTTTCACAGGGGGCATAGTTAAAGTAGGATGAGAAAGAATTTGATGCCTATATGGAGGAGTGACGAGTTATTCCTTTCACAGTCATTTAAAAAGCACTACAAGAGCTGACTGTGCATCACCAAACTGTCAACTTGTCTGTTACACTCTCCTACTTCAGTGAAGATTGTGCAAACTTACTCTAAATACACAAATAAAATATGTGGCTTCATACCAAATTCTATGTGCAAACATGCAGGGGCCCTATCTTAACACAAAATATCCCTCCTTTAAAACATAAACACAGACAACAGAACCATTTGTCCCAGTGGACACATTTCTGTGTGCTGTGTAAGAGCACACCCAGTGTCCTGCTCTTACACCATCAGCGGCATCAAAAGGAGAATCTATATTCTCCCCTCTGTCTTTTTTTCATTTGAGCGACTATGAGCAGCAGTCGCAGCAGCTGCAGCCTCTCTCCCTACTCGTGCTCAGCGAGGGTAAGGCAATAGGTTTAGCAGGCGAGGAGGCGAGGCAGATTTATGGTGGTGGATGTGACCTCTGGGGCCGTAACACGGTGATGGGTGAGTGGCTCTCAACGGTAAGCTACTGGCACTTGACAAAGTGCCCGAAGCAGAATGAATTTACTTCTCTTTTCCTCAATCATCAAGCAGCCACTGCCCTGACCCCCATCCTGAATGCTATAACAAGATCTCCCATCTCACAAGGGCCTGAAAAATTTACTGTCACATCTACTTTTCAATGAGCTCAAGTGAGCACTTCTTTCACCTTCAGCGGAGCAGGTGCCGGTGTAGAGGAGGGCTAACCTGTGTGTTTTATGCAGTGTGTGTGTGTGTGTGTGTGTGTGTGTGTGTGTATGGACCGGGGTGCGGGGGTGTACACATGTAAGCTAGTCCACACATTTGCACACATCACTCCAGAGTTACTCAAAGTTACACTCTTGTGCACTCAGAAGCTCACCAAGACACACAAAAATTTGTATTCTGCAAAGCACAAGATAACAGAAAAAAAAAAAAAAAAAAAGACAAGGATATACAAATCTTTAATGGCAGCACGCACACTCAAGAAATCTTGCACAGCTACAGACACAAGCACAGAATAAGGTTGCCAGACAGGGACACAAAGGGCACTGCTATACTGGTGTCAGTAGACACCTCTACCATTTATATTAGAAGTCAATCTACCTTATCACATCTCTTATACACACAACAGGCATTATGAAGAGTATGTGTTTGCCAGTTTTCATCAGCTTGATGGCAGTACAGTTGGACTTAATGACCCTGATATCTTTTTTATATGCAGTCGATAAATCTTGGTGCACACACTTAAATTTCACCTTTCTTGCACTATACTGTAGTTACTGAGGTGAAATCATAAAGAATGTGGCAGAACATCAGGTAGACCAAAAGAAAGAGTATATTAGTATAGCAGGTACATTAGGAGTATAATTACATTAAGAGCAAATAATATACATTCTATCTTTGTTCTAATTTAGGCTCGTTAACAGTCAAATACTGTATATACATGTAACAAACATACACACATGGACACACACACACACACACATACATACATACATACAGTACCAGTCAAAAGTTTGGACACACAAAGACTATTTGACAAAGACTAAATAAAACTGAAAACAAAGTAAAAGATAAGAGAAAGGATGGAAAAAAAGAGGAAAGAAAAAAGGGGTCAAATGACCATTGTGATAAAAAAAACAATAATGGACAACTAAAGAGCAGGTGCAATGGAAGGAAGAAATAAACTATTTGTATTGTAATCTATTTGTACTTATATTCAAGTACATTAAAATAAAGTTCAAATAAATAGTTCAAATAAATTGCATAAACTTAGTAGCAACAAATTTCAGTAGTTGGGATATTTTCAAGTATCTGGAAAGGCTACAGACAGAACAAAGGGCTATCTTATCAATCAGTCTTTGCTGCAGACTTAATGACGTTTTCTTTACTGGCAAATAAGAGATATGTGACTAAAGTAACTTTTTCTCGAACTGATTCTTTTTTTTTTTCTTCAAACTGATTCTGACTTCAAAAACTATTGGAAAAAACTGACATCCCTGGTCATCCCTCCAAATATTTTTCCTTTTTCATTTTTTTTTAGTTGACACTTAATCATGAATCTCCAAACAGAAGGGATGACTTTAGGGCAAAGAGCAGAGTAGCTAGTAAAGGTTCCATTTAACAACAGTAAAGGGTTTAAATGATTACTACATCAAATTGTCCGCAGATATAAGAGTTACCACACAATCCATAAACAGTGCATTACACAAAAGAAAAAAAAGGTTATGCCAGTGGTTAATTTTGTCATATTCAGTCTTTAAAATGTCATAACTAATTCAGTCTCTTTTCTTTTATGAGCCCACTCTCACCCACTGGGATAATGTTATCATGATGAGCCAATAAAAATCAATGATTAAACATGTGTAATTTTCCCAGAGACAATGTATTAAAATTTATTGTCTATCGCTCTCTCTCTCCCTCTCTAGCGAGCTATCACATCAGCCCTGGAGCGGCAGACACTCTGCAGCTTACAACTGAAAATAAAGGATGGTATTAAAAGCTATTCGATAAGCCACTGTAACATTGATCAAGCTATAAAAGCTGCTACGTCTTTGCCTCCTTCCGCTGTCCAGCCACTCCAAACCCAAACATAGCATTATGACTGTGGAGGAGAGAGTTGGACAAAGAGTCACAGAAAAGAGAGACACCAAAACTGAGACAGAGGGAAGGAAGGGTGAAGGAAGACAGAAAAGCAAGAAGGGAGAGATAAGAAATATGTAAAGCAACCAAGACATATAAACAAGAGTGGGAGAGATGAGTTGTGATTTATTGGCTGATACTGCATTCACTTAGATAACAATTAAACAGCACAACTGGCCAGTCGCTATGTACTGGCTGAGTCACCTTAACTCAGAAACCCATATGGTACTTTTCCCTGTAGTTTGTATGCATTTCCTGTTTGTTTGTTTTTTTTTTAATTAAGTTTTTATTATTTGTGGTTACAAGTTAAACTGAACAAAGAAAACTATAATGCCAGCACCTGCATGCAGATCCTCTGAGAATGCTATCACCTATACTTCAGATTCAACTTGAGTGTTTTAAAACTTTAGACTGCGTCAGAAATTAGTATTTTTGCTCCTTTTCAACAAACCAAGCACTGGCTCAACAAGCCACAAACCTATATTTTAAAGACTTTATCTGCAGAATGCATACGCTGTATAAGAGACACCACAATATCACACATTGGTTAGTGAAGACCGACTGTGAATCAGTGAACTAAGTGTTATTGCTGTCAGCACTGCTGTTTTGAAACCGGACGTGATAAGCAAGGAGAGGATGTGACTAAGAGACCAATCATATTTTTACTCTATTACTTACTCTAAAACTACTGAAAGAGACTATAAACTCTACACAATCAGATTTTGCATTACAACTAAAGGAGCACCCCCTGCAGGACATTAGAAAGAATGCAGATTTAGGCCGCATTAGCATTGGCATTCACTTAGTCCATCTCTAATATACAGTCTATCAATACATCTATCATGTGTCACTTCTGCATCTTGAAAAATTATATTACAGGGTTAGGTTTGGTCTATTAAATAACTTTTTTTATTTTAAATATTTTGTTGCATGTTGAAATTACTATAAAACTCTCTGTACAATAATATACTTACAATGTATCAAGAAGGCCAACACAACACAATGTCTGTCTGAAAACACTATTTTGTTACTGCATGTGCCTGGTTGTTATTGGCCAAGTTCACAAGAAAACTAGAAGTAAAGAAATAAAAGGTAAAGTTCAACTCTATGTAGGCATTTTCATGCCGTCTTATCAAAAAACATTTCACACCAAATTGACCCCAAGATTTCAGGCCACTGAAAACGAAAGACATGCTCATATTACTATCTAGTTAGTAAGAGCATAAAATGCTCTAACAACAGCAATCCTTGAGCCTTGTTTGAGAATTAGTATAAATGGTATGCTACTTAGGCCTTTCTATTGCTGCCCCAAAATTAAAAGAAATGAGACAAAATTCCACTGGCTACGAGTGTTGCTGTTGGCTCAATCAGTGGCAGTGGCTCGGCAAACTGCGTTTTTCTTTTAACTTTCAATTCTCCTAAGCATCCGTGCTTCACAGCCCCTAGGGCTATTGCCTTTCTCAATCTGTCCCTGGAGAGGCAGGAGTTATGGTCCCTGTCGATTGAGGAGAAAGGGATGTTATTCCCCTGTCACCTCCTGGTCTCGCCGCCATCCTCCCTGCCCTGATCTACGGCCTAACCTCCCCACCCCCACCCCCTTACAG
The DNA here is from genome assembly GCF_007364275.1 of Archocentrus centrarchus. NCBI lineage: Eukaryota > Metazoa > Chordata > Actinopteri > Cichliformes > Cichlidae > Archocentrus > Archocentrus centrarchus. The sequence continues at coordinate 15,455,929 of NC_044349.1, read as the reverse complement.
CCTTCCTCTCTCCCTTTTTTCCCACTTTGCTTTGTCGTAAGCTAGCAGCTATGTCGTTGCCATCGGCGGTTTAGATTGGGATGATGGAAAAATGTTCTGGGGGAGGGGGTGGAGAAGCTGATATTGGTACAGGGATGCTGTTGGCAGCTGCACGATGGAAGTAGTGGTAAATGCTTTAGCACTATGTTAAGATACTTGCAGAAAAATAGGTTTTGCGTGTTGTGTAATGTGTGTAAACACATTAAATAGCTGCAAGCAAAAAAGAAAGGATGGAAACATCCATCCAACCACCATTCTCTTCACCACGTATTTAACTCAGGGTTGCAGGGTTCCTGAGCCTATCCCAGCTGACTTTGGAGGAGAGGCGGGGTGTACCCTGGATAGGTCACTAACAGGATGGAAACATAGAAAAAAAGAATATTGTAGATCGTGGTTCTACTTTATGAAATGCATATTTACTGGAGTATAGTGTCCCCTCTCTGCTAGAGAAGAGGAGAGAGGAAACCTACAAAACAGCCTGGCTCAGGGGAGGTGACCTACCCCTGGTCACATGCAGGACCTTGAATGACACCCTTGATAGTGGAGCAGTGACAGGGTAAACATAATGGGCAGTTAGTTGACGATTAAATGTGGTGGGTGCTGACTCTATGTCACAGAAATCCCAGTAGATTTGGTTTCATGTTGGACAGCTGGCTACTACTGAATTGAATCAATCCAATATTTTTCAAACGTGTGTCTCAGTTTGATTTAATCTCATTTAGGTCCAACTTCACGATTATCCTATTTTATTCAACAAGCTAAAAGATAATATTACACTTTTTTATTATTTAAAAATCTTTGTTGGATAGTGGGATTGCTGTGCAGCTAGACACATAAAATATTTTGGGGGGGGATTCACACAAACAGCAGAAGGATTCCATCCTTCATCATGAGGACATTAACATCTAACGCATCTGCATGCAGCAGTCCTTCAAGAGACAAAAAACTTGGCTGTGTTGAATTTGATTGGACAAGTCTGCATGGTTGTTTCAGTGTGTGTGATACAAGTTTAGTTTGTGGTTTGGAAAAAGTTTCCAGAGAAACAACTTTGTTGTTTAGTTTACTTGAAAGATGAAATAAGATTCAACAAATTGCTGGCCATCTTAAACCACCAACACCACCAGTGAACATCAGGAAACACATCAGTACAACAGACACATGTTCAACAGAGGACTTCAAGAACTCATACTGACCAACGCTCAGCCTTTTTTTTTTTTTTTTTTTTTTTTTTTTACTATTAGGCATCTTAGGCAAATCTTAGGTTTGTGAGGGTCTCTCTGGGTGAAGGAATAAATAAATAAGCAGATAAATAGATGAATAACCCAGAGGAATGGGAACTCATGCGACTTGGCCATCCATCATATATCCTATTACCCCACACTCAGCGGCTCCTGCAGTATGTATAATGTAGTCAACCTCCATAAGCAGATACAAATTCAACTCTTTTCCTCCTCAATTTGTTATATCTGACAACGCCACAGCTTGTGCCTTGTTGTTTCTTTGAATTATGAATAGATTCTCTACACCAGACTTTCGCCTGCGCATGATAGCGTGGAGTTGTTATGCAGAACAGCTGTGGAAAACAAATTCGTAAAGCTTGGAACGCTTGGTAGCGGTTGGGCGAATATGCATAAACAGTTGCGCTTAAAGCCACTTAAGAACAACCAAATGGGTTCAATATTTCATCTCTGGATTTCTCTCATTGGGTGTGATAAATATAAAATGTCAGAGTGTAATACAAGTTCAGGAAATGCAGTTGTTTAAGTGTTTTAAATGACCTAAGAATTTTTGGGAGATTTTTCACATAGAAAAGTGACACAGTGCACAATGGAAGCAGAGCAGGTCACACAAAGAGGGAGCAGAAAAATGAAGAAAGAAAGGCTACAAAGTGAATACAAATTAACAAATCAGATACAAGAGCATGAGTGAGAGAAACCAAGTTGGAGAGTGGAAGAGGAATGTAAATACATGGCAAACTGACCGCTGGCTGTTTGTTTGGGTATTTACACTAAGAGGCTACAATCAACTCCTCAAAGATTGAGCCCACATGACAGGAGCCCATTTCAGGGCCACACATGCTCTAAACAGCCAAACCAACAAGCCAAGTCTCAGTTTGCACAAAAACACATGCACACACACACACAAAACCCCAAAGACTTATCCCGTTATTTGTCTATCACTTCAAAATCACTTCAAAAAATAATACAAAGGAAATGCAATTTAATTCATGCACAGAGAGAGAGAAAGCAAGGGAAGGTAACTTGTGAGGATATGATTTTTGTGGGAACTTGGCTGAACTTTTGAGCCCTGTTTGGTTAAAGCAGATGTAGAATTAGCACACATCACTTTGCATCAGTGAGACATTGAACACAAGCTGCCATTCAGAGGCCAAATACCTCTCTGTCACAAAGACACACGCGTGCACACCTCTCCTCCAGGATATGTGATTTGGCTGTGGTAATTATCAATTTGATGTCATTTCACAGAGGAACAGATTTTTCTTCTTCCTGAAGCATATTTGGCATCTTCAAATAACAGTGGCCTATTAAAAGCTTTTAATCTAATAGAAAACACAATCATTACTTTTACCAAAAAAAAACAGACCTAACATCAGACACACATTTGAGTCATTTAAGTTGGTCTTAAAAGTGAAAAAAATAACTGTAATTGCAAATGGCCTGTATGCATGCTGCAAGGATATCATTACTTGACAAATTTACACATGTTCATCCAACATCCAAAGCAAAAAGCATAGAGAAATAGAGAGGCCAAGCAGGTGTTAGTCACCTAACACCTGCTCTGATTTTGTGAGAGATTTTCAAGTATTTCTAATATATTTTCACTACCATTCATAATGCAGTGTTACAGCTGTTAATGTATCATTTGATACAGTACATAAATTAGGTTTTTATTTGTTAAAATATCATTACATTTGACAGAGTCCTGTAGCCCACATACTCAATAGTCTACAGAAGTGGTCATGCAAATCCAGAAAGTCATACTACAGCAATCGCCCAGACAAAATTGAAACATGCTGTTATTCCACAAGGGAATATTTCAATTTTTTGTGTATTTCTGGAGCAGGGGATCCTGTTGCATGTCAATGAACTGGGCTAAACATGCATGACAAGTGATGGTGTCCGGGTGGAGGGATGTAAGGGGGAGACAACCCCCTGGTAGTGTCTGTGTGATCTGTGTCTAATCTGCAGAAGATGCATGCAATATTCTGCCATACTACTTTCTATCGACAAGGCCCCTAATTGCATGGGATGCTGAGAAACACATGTTAGGAAAAGAGGAAGGGAAAGGGTGTCAGATATCAGCAATGTGCAGGCATGTGGTTCCTACAAGTTAGGCTGCTCAAACTGGAAATGACACCAGAAATTTGGTTTACTATTATAAAGTTATGAGTACCGCACAACACTTCACAACACCTTTTCTTCATTATAGTCACCTGGTAGCCAGGGGACAAAAATGGAGCAGGTGACTTATCTAATTCCCTTTGTTTCTATTGACAATTGAAACTATAGGTTCTTGAAATTTTAATTCAAATCACATAAAACCTTTAATAAAATCTATAAAGTGCTTGTGACCCACGCAGTTAGAACCATAATAAAAATAAAGAAGAAATAATTATGACACAAATTGGACACAAAGAAGTGCGACAAAGCCATAGTTCATAGCAACACCTATATCTACAGTCCACTACAACACTGAAGCAAACGAGACCTGAAAAAAAGCTCATAGACCTCTGAGTTTCAAAACAACCACAAATGAAAGATAACCAACTGTCCATCTTTGTTAAAAACAAACTTAAACTAAAGAGATGACGTGACTTAACATTAGTGACCTTGCATTACTTGTATTTAAAAGGGCTCGCAACCTTCAACTCATTATTACATGGGGCCTTTTGATCAATAGCAAAACACTACACCAACATCCACACGATCCTTCCAATTCAAATACCCCATACTTCCCTGTTCCCTATTCTTTCATCATGCGGATGTTCTTCTCTTGAGCTCACACCAAAGATGTGTTTTACTTTCAAATTTCTTACTGAACCTTAACATACTGTAACTCACTGTCTGCTGTGGATATCTGTTCCAATCAACATGCAGAAATTTACACCCACTCAGCCACAGCCACACACCTACATACACAATTACTAAGGAGGGCTTGACCTTATATATGTGACATACCCATATCAGTTAGCAGAGCCAGTGGCTATAGTTAGAAAAAAGAAAAAGGATCCATCTGTTTAAACATATTGTACCACAGTGCAGTACATTACCACTATAAAGTCATGACTTTATAAAAAGACAGATTTTATTAAATCTTGTGAATTTATTAATGATTTAATCAAGCATAAAAAATTTCCACTTGCCCCTCTGAGAAATAGATCAACTGGTGTATCGGCATCACAGATCCAGTGTCAGAACAGCGATAACTGCAGTTACAGCTACAAAATAATAGCACTGTACTGCTTGCCGTGGTACTGTATGAGTTCTTGGTCAACAACCCCAGTCCCACTAAATCACATGCAGGTGATTGCATTTGCATTGGATTTCATAGCACAGAAGCAGACTGGAGGGGTAGAAAATGGGCTAAACAATAATATCTGACAATCAATTATTTCTACAGTTGTGTTATATCAAAAGCATGTTTTTTTTGCTGCTCAGTTTAATTTGTCTTGGTGCATGAGATATTCAGTCATGTAACTGTAGACTGATTTAATAACTCTGTACCGTATGAATAAAAGAAGCAGTAATACTACTGAGGATCATGCAAATCAACTGCAAAGGAAATGCTATAAATCACAGTCTGAGAGGTGCACAGAACAGCAACAATGAGCAATAACTCACAGCATATGTACTTTTCAAATGTGAATGTCATTATTGTACAAGTCATAAACTGTTACCCACATAATATTTATCTACTGAAGACTTAGACTGTAATGTGATACTCAATTGTTCTATTTCCTTTTCAACACATGGTTAGTGACAAAATGACTAATACAAATTCAAAACAGAGTACAGAGTTCTAATGGATTTTTAAATCTAATACACATCTCGTTTTATTGTAGGTCTAACAAGTAATAGTAAGTAAATTGAAGGAGAAAGATGCTTCACTATTTCTAGGTCAGCAATCACATTTAAGCAATTTTGAATTTTTGACAATAATCATGTTAAAATATTTGAATAAATCATATTTTCTTGAGTTCATTTCCTTCTAGGAAACAAACACTCAGATGATGGATATAAGAAAACCATAAATAGCCTGTTCAAGTAAGTCAACGGGCATTGTTTATTCATTATAAATATGGTTGTGCAGACTAATATTCTACCACTATCCCAATAATATGGCAATGTTTTAGATTTGATATAGATCATGTAAAGAGCATAATCTATATTCTATATTCAAAAGTCAGTCTAATTTTAAATGAAATATATATGGATTCAGACATTTGCAATACACCAAGTGACCCCAGTGGACACCTTTTTGGTTGGGGATGGGGTTTTGACTGTTGTTTGCACTTACATGCCGAACAACAGCTCAGAGGCCCCCACCTTTCTGAAGTCCCTGGGTGGGATACTGGAAGGCACCCCATCTGGAGACTCCACTGTCCTGCTTGGGACTTCAACTGGAGGGGTGTGTTCTGTTTCTGGTCTTCTGTGTTTGTGACAGTTTGCCTATAACAAACACAAGCTTAATGGTTTTCATAAGTACACCTGGCACCAGGATACCCTAGGCTACAGCTCAGTGATAGAGTTTTTTGATTCAGTTCTGCAGTTGAATGTCTTAGATCCTCAGGTGAAGAGAGGAGCTCAACTGACGACTGATCACCACGTGGTGATGAGTCTTGTAGTGCAGGTGCACTGAGGTCATCTGACAGTGGCCCTAGTCTGGCCCTAGTGTGGAAGGTATTTGGAGGATCTTCTGAATCCCACTAACACACCCTCTGTAGAGGAAGTAAAGTCTAGAGATGAGGGGGGTGGCTCACCCATTACAATGGTCGAGGTCAAAGTGAAGCTGCCAATTTACTGATGTGACTAGAATGCCTCCTGTATGCCTCCTACAGTATATGCCTCCTAGGTTTCAGGAATATCCAAATGGGAGGAGACCCCAGGGCATACCCACCACACACTGGTGTGATTATGTCTCTTGGCTAGGTTGGGAGCATCGCAGTGTCTCCCAGGAGCTGGAGGAGATGGCTGGGAAGAGGAAGCCGCCACAATCCCAACCCAGGCAGGTGGCAGAAATGGATGGATGAAAGATCCCAACATCATTAGTGCATCTCAAAAAATTAAGAGTATTGCATACTTTTTAGAAGTTGCATATTTCTGTATTGCAAATCCTTTTTTGATTAATTTTAGTAAAATTATCTTAATTCTAACAATCTGATAGTGAATTTTTGATTAGTTATATGCCATCATCATCAAAATTAAAACAAAAAAGGACTGAAATGTTTGCTTGATTTTCTAAACCTCTGACCAGAAGAAAATACTTTCAAAAGAAGACCGTCTTAAAGTGGTCTTAGAAGTTCTTCTGAAAATTGTCAAATCAAGTTAGGATGACAAAGGTTACCAGTTTTGTTTCCAACTTGTAGACTCCACGGCAGCTCAAATACATGATTAAACTTTTGACCTGTTTTTTTAAGTTATAATTTGTATTAAATATGTGCTAAACATAAGTAAATATGCAAATGGTCTAAAACTTTTGGATTCCAATACAACGGACTTTTTAGCAAATCATATCTGCAAAAAGAATATAGATGACAGAGTGAAACCTCCAATTGACCTCTACCTCTTTCTTACTGTTCTTTGAAACTGGTATCACTGATCTTTTCCACAATAAAATGAGTCTCAAATCTGCTGAGTGCAGCTTGGGTCAGGCAGCTAGATTGGATCCGGGGTGTCTGGTTAGTGTTAAAGTTTAACAGAAGACTTTAGATGTCTGATTTCACTCAACAGGCCAGCCGCTCCTCTCAGTTTTAGAATGCTTTGGAGTAATGCCTTGCAGATATGCAAGTGAGGGAATATACTTATACTGCTGCAATCAAAACTACAAACCATCTTGCATGGGATCACACAAGTTGTAAGATCCAATCTTCAGACCTGTAATCCAGGTCCAAGTACAATGATGTCCTTGCTTCAATATATACACTGAGGTCATCATATTCTTCTTCAAAATAAAGTGATATTTTAAAGGAACAAAGATGGAAAGCACACTGCCAAGTTTTCAGGTTTTAGCAGCACCAAAACATCCCTACACCAGCATGCACCTAACTCCATGCTTTACTGATGGGATGAGATGGTGTCCACCTACTCAATTCAATTCAGTTTGTATAGTGCCAAATAACAACAAACAGTCGCCTCAAGATTTTTTATATTGTAAGGTAAAGACCCTACAATAATTACAGAGAAAACTCAACAGTCAAAACGACCCCCTATGAGCAAGCACTTGGCAACAGCGGAAAGGGAAAACTCTCTTTTAACAGGAAGAAACCTCCAGCAGAACCAGGCTCAGGGAGGGACAGTCATCTGGCGTGAATGGTTGGAGCTGAGGGGAGAGAGACAGGACAAAAGGCATGCTGTGGAAGAGATAAGGTCATATACTAGACCTTATCCTTCTTATGAAAAATAAACTGATGATACAAGAGACTCTTAAAACTTAAAGTGGCTTCTATTTCTTTGCACATGTAAATTAATTTAAAAAAAACTATTACTTTTTAAAATTAAAATCTTTATAGGTTAACTTTACTGGTAAATTGCAACGGAGGAAAAAACTTACCTTTTTAGAATAATTTTGCAACAATTCATTAGTCTTACATTTGAATACATGATTAAAAACCACTGGAAAGGGGATGAATAATGCCTGTATAGTGCAATGATCCTGCAACTCAAAAGGCTACGCGTTTTCATTATTGTTGTCACTTAATAGGGCTTTCAGACCCAGTGTGATATGTAATGAACCTTAATTGGACACTGATCAGCAGTGATCAGGGGTGTTGGAAATAACGGGTTCAGAGTGCAGTGCTGGTCCTAATGGCCCATAACAAATTTGAAGGAAATTTGGGAAAAGACAATGAAAAAACATATTATGTGTAAACCCTTACAGACTCAGCAGGGCTGAATAACTGCGGTCTGTAATACTGCTAATATTAGGCAACAATAAGTTATTACCATAATGAGGATAGAACTGATTGCATGGCTGTTATACCTCACTACTTCAGTTTTTAATTAGTTTAGATTTTAATTTAAAATTAATGCACAGAAAATAAATTATTTTAGACACTTCTGAGCATCATCGTCAAAAACATCAGATGTTTGGATGAAATTCACTGCATACTTTGTCACCATTCCCCCCAAACATGTTACATTCACCTCAGCAATGTTCAGTGAAAATTAAAATCCTTCACTGGAAAACTTCCACTACTGAACAGAAATTTTCTACAACCAAGGCTACAGGTGCTGCCATCTTAAAAAGATGAAGTACAAAGATACACAACCAAGAAAATATTTCAGTTATTCTAAAGAAATAAAACTTTCATTCAAATAACAAAAAAGAAAAAAAATGCACAATAGGTGGCCTTCCATGCTCTTTTTAAGTGATGGTGGATTGGTTGTGCTTTTTGAGAAGCAAGGCCAGCAGAGTAATCAAATTAGCAAGCAATATTGTGATCTGCTATTATGTTTAGTTCCAAAGACAGCTGTCTCCCATCCTTTGATCAAAACTAGAAAAAAATTGTGTGGGAAAACTGAATCATAGAATGCGATCTCAAATGCTAATCAAAAGGGCAACTGAAATTCTACTTTAAAGTATAAGTGATTAACTGCTATTCTGTGGCTCTGTAAACATGGCTCTGTCCATCACTGGACAGCAACTCACTGCTGACACATTTACTCCTCTCATTTTCTACTTTTCACATTTTTTATATTTTCCAGGATTGTGAATCTGGTTTAATAGTTTCCAGGTTACTGCCAAAAGTCACAATTGCAGTGTGCCAACAAGATAATCCTGTCCCACTACAAACATGGTATACTGAGCCCAAAAGTCTATCTTACAGTCTTATAGTTGCATGACACTGGTGTCAAAGCTCACCTCTGGTCCTCTCTTCCTGCATCCCCGGGCTTAGTGTGGTGCTGCAAGCATAACCCTCCTCTTCCTGGCTTGGCGTTGTTCCAAGTGGGAAACTGACAGGACGAGAGTTAGTAACTGAACTGGATGGCCGGGAACTGGCACAGTTCTGTGAGAAATAAGAAAGCAGTGTCATCAGATGCTTTTTTAAAAAAATTAACCAATGGTGATCCACATTAGTTGAATGTTTTTTTCATTGCAATCATTATCATTCTTATTAGGCTGTCTTCTGTATCTGTTCTACTTTGCACTCTTATGTATGTGAATGCTTTAAAATGTTAAAGAAATATAAAGGGAAAAAGTTCAGTGTGCTGATATTAACACAGTTCATTGACGTAAAACCTTGAAAATAAGTACATAAATGCATAAAAAGTTCTTTACTGAACACGTATATATTTCCATGCTAAATTCTGTTTTTTGATCATTTTTTTTTCTCATTACTTCTGTATTATCCTTCCTACAATGTGAGCACTAAGCATGAGCAGCTTATATATGAATTTAACTCAAAGAGCTCTTTGTTTTACCCACGCACACACATCTACCAGCCAGACCAAAATAAACGGCAATCACATAAAACCCACTTGTTTGCACAGCTCTCAAACAGACCCGGGGGGGCTCCAGGTTTGCCAAAGTCTTGTACTGTACTATATCAGTCTAGAATGCTTCATATATCCATGGCCTGCTCTTCTGTATTTATGTAAACAGAAACAGGCAAATAGATGCATTGCTACGTGTCACTGTCATTCACTTCAGCCAGTAGTCTCAGCAGAAATAAATGGCTTTTTATTATTTAAAAGTCTTTTACAAACACTTATTTTCATGCTCCCAGATAAAGACAAAAAAAAAAGAAAGAAAAGAAACACCAACCGTGGACTTCCCAAATGTAAAAATTAAATTCTAGTCCCATTAATTTTTTTCTTTGGCAGACTCAGTCCTACTAGCTCTTACATGTAGCTTCCTATATCTTGTCAAAACTTGAATTAAGATCAAAAAAACTAATCCACTTCCAATTTATATCTATATTTCAGTGGTGTCAGGGCCATGGAGCACTGAGGGGGGTTGTTTTTTATTTGGGTCCTACAACTGACAGCTTTATTTCACAAAGCAATCTGGCTGTGAGTGTACAAGAAGGAGGTCAGGGTGGGTCAAGAGGTATGTGGTATCAAACAGACAGGCAACACTGTTCAAAGTGGCCATGTGTGTGTGTGTGTGTGTGTGTGTGTGTGTGTGTGTGTGTGTGTGTGTGTGTGTGTATAAAACCGCGCTCCCTGGGGTCAAAAAAAAAAAAAGACAAGCAGCAGTTTGAGATCCACAGCTATGTAGAGGGTTACAGCATGGAAAAGGGCTAAAGAGGTCAACAGTGGTGTGGAATTAAAAAGGGGATAGTGGGTGATTAGGTTTGGTGGAAGTTGTCAAAGTAGGTGTTCTCCCTGTGCTTGTGTGGTTTTTCTCCATGTGCTCCAGCTTCCTCCTACAGTTTATTTGGTTATTCTAAATCTAGCCATCTGCAAATCTCTAAACTATAAACAGATAAGACCAATGGCTTTTAAAATTATTTATCACATACCAGGGGCAAATTATCTACTCCTGCCAGGTTGCCATATAGTACTGTCTAAAGGTTTCCGCAGATGAACAGTATCTGAAAGTCATGTCCTTAAAACAGAGGAAACAATCCAGCAAAGACCTGACGCAGGACCTGAGAGATGCATCTGGCCCTTCAGCTGTTGCTTCTACTGTTCACTGAAGCCTCATCAGAAATGAAGCTTAGGCATAAGTTCAATAAAAAAGATCTGTTTTCACTCCTCTGTCTCCTTTCCTGGGTATTTGGTTACTAGTCTATGGTTCACATCCATGCTGTCAAACTCAAAGCTGATGTCATTGTTCTAGACCAATCATCTTTCTGCCCACGTACTACAGGCCAATCAGTCTCCACTTTGCTTACTTTAAATCTCATAGCTTACACTGTGGAAGCTCTGTCATGGTTTGAGGCTGCATTTCAGCCCGTGGTGTTGAGCATCTGGTCAAGACTGATGGAATTATGAATGTAGAAAAGTACAAAATTTGGAAAGGTCTGATTGGCAACAGCTTAATTTTCCAGTGTGAGAAACACACTGCCAGTGCAGTAAAAGCATAAAAAAATTACAAGAAAGTTTGCCTAAGAGAGTTCAGGCTGTGTTGAGTAAAGGTAGTCATACCATATATTGACTTTTAAGTTTTTTTAGAACTGTACAAACTTTGTTTTTGCCTTATATTCTGTCCCTATTTCCAATTCTCTTTGCAAAATATAAAGAAATGAGGGAAGGCTCAAGGCTGTTGCATATTTTTGTACATTTATACTTTGCACTGTTTAGATACACTACATTACTATAGTGAGCAGCCCAGTACTTTACATTTCACACAATATCAACCTGGAGGTGAAGGAATATCCCAAAATTCAATACTAGGGTGGCTTTGACCTAACCTGGCTTTGGACTGTGTTACGGCCCTAGCCGGGCCTGCTGTGGCTTCCTGACCCACTGGGTGTGGCTTGTGCTCTCCGGCCTTGGGTGCCACCCCTTTTGGAACAGCTGACTCAACTCAGCAATCAAGCTGGGGCACTTAAGGCCAGAGAGAGAAGAGATCCAGGCCCAGTGATTGCCAGAGACTGCCTTTGTGGCACAACTTGTGAACTGTGTGTTGCTGCTTACTCCTGCTCAGTGGAGAGGAGGGAGGTGTTTTGTTTTGGTGCGTGAGGCCTCTTGCCTTATGTTGTTGTTTATGTTTGTTGAATAACTCCTGTGTTTTCTTTTCCTTTGTTTAGAGGTGATAGCAGCGTGTCCGTCTCTTTTTGTTATAATCTTAATAAAAATCTTTTATTTTACCAATTTTGCTCATGTCTTCTTTTGTCAACCCAGTCACTTTTTGTTACTTCCCCCAAACCCCCTAGACTTTTTAGGGGGAACGTAACAGACTGCCTATCCTTAATGTTGATAATAAAGGAATGCTTAGAGCCTGAAATGGACTTTTTTATTTAAATAACCACTTTCAATTCCTAAAATGAAGTTACTGTGAATAATCCTTTGTGGGTTAAATTTTAACTCGCAAATAATGCAATGTATAAACCCCTCTATCTCTAAAGAGCCATTTGTCTTCAAATGACCCCATATGCAGTAACACGCCAAAGCCTCTTTATCCCTCACCCGGCAAGGCACAATACCCAATCCTATGTTTTACAACAAGGGAATATATAGGGGCATGTGCGGTCATCTAGAGCCAAATGTCTCCTATCTAACCAAAGGACAGGTAGATACAGTATTTCAAGCAGGATTTATGGCACAAGATAGCATTAGCTAAAAACTGTCAGGCAGCAGTGATGGCTAAAAAACGCATTCTGATAGTGGAACCCAGCGGGATTGGAAAATTGCCGCCACAGAGAGAGGAAGCAGTAAAAATGATGGTAGATGGGGGGGGCTCACTGATAACATGAGCAACCAATATATCAGATTGCACCAGGAAGCAAGTCCCCTCCCTCCAACCCCAACGCATAGACATGGACATAGAAACACACTAAAACATTAATTAACCGATTTATTTATTGCATTACTTTTCATTGTGAGGTGCATGGGTTAATGGGTGGGTATGGGAGTCAAAAGGCACGTAGAAATTTTAAAAATAAATCTCCTGCTCAGCAATGATTTTGTGATAAGGTATTATAAAGTACATATGTGTGGGTCAGAGTGCAGAGGGAGGGCCAGGAGTGTCCTGTGTGGTGTTAATGTGACTGCTCATAGGGCAGAAGAGGGTTTTCGTGCATGTGCACCTATGTATGCAATTGCAAGATGAGGTCGGGGATAAGTTTGATGAGAGTTTGTCAAGGTGTTAAGGTTTACAACTGTATGTGTGTGTGTGTGGTGTATGCCTGTTTGTATGTGCTACAGACTTGTGACAACTTTTAATGTCCTTTGGTTAGGCTATAATCTCCCAAGACGCACACACCACAGACACACGTGCAGCATCCTACAATTTCAGCCGAACAGCGTCCACCAAGGTATAAATACTGGCCTGACACTTTAATGTCAGGGGACGGCTTGTCCTGGATTAGAAACTTGTAACCCACCGTGGAGCTTGACATTGCTAGGATGAACGTGCTGCAATGGGGAGAGTGAGGAGGGTGGGGAAGGGGGGTTATTATGGGTCTATGTTTGATGTATAAGGGCATCTAACACGAACTGTCGACTAGTAAGCCGATGTACAGTGACTCTTTGTGGCAAGCTTTCATTCGCAATGCTGTAGTAGTGATTTTTTTCTTTTCTTTTTTTTTTCACAAGAAGCAAAAGCTGTAAGGAAAATTGAGTCTGTCACACCAGTGTTTATCAGACACACACACACACACACAGACACACACAAGAATAAAGACACACACTTGTTCACAGGAAAATGGAAGATTACATACTGAAAAATTAAGCGCTTTTCTCCTCTCCTTGATCCTGTTGACCGTGCTTCGAACCTGAAAGAAAGCGAGAGAGAATGGGAGCGAAAGAGATAAGCGCGGCACACACTGAATTAAAACAAAATATCTTCCACAGCAAACACCTGCGACTATGCAAAGTGTAGAAATGGAGAAGGGAGAATAAAATGTGGAATGGAAGGAACATGTTTTGAGGGTTAGTTTGCAGACACTGACACGCAGTGGTTGGGATAGTGTATGTGTGTGAGTGTGTGTTCCAGCATGTCCCAGTGGCTAATGGGACTTGAAAGTGACACATAGAGCTGGCAAACTAAGGAGACGACTTCAAGCTATCATCTGTCAACACAGAGCGCCGGGACCAACAAATGGGAGCTATTGGAGGAGAAGGGACTGCCCTAGCAGAACAGATTACACTTTTACACTCAGATGAAACAGTGTACTGCACACCTTCATTTAACACATAAAATACCAGACAGAAGTTGATTATATATATATATATATATATATATATATATATATATATATATATATATATATATATATTAGATAGATAGATAGATAGATAGATAAAATCTTTTAAGATTTCAAATGAACTTCTCTACTTCTCTGTCTTTGATATTTATGCTTTCAAAATATTGCTCTGTAATGAATATCACATGAGGCAATAATTCAATCATTCAAAAGGTTAATTAAAATATTGTATTAAATCATGATAAAAATGTATTGTACAAAATAAGAACATTTTTTTCTTTTAAAAAAAAAATCACTTTAAAAAATATTACAACAGTTTGGTACAATTCAATTTTGCTAATCACTCAGTACAGTGAAATAAGTATTACTGAATAAGAAAATGATCAGGATTGATTCTAATTTTTTTTTTAATCTTCTTATACTTTGACTCTACACAATATTATTCTTTCATTTACAAAGAAACATTGTTATATTATATTGAAACGTTTTTACATTGTTTACTAATAAGCCGTACTCAGGAACAAAATATTAATAAATAACTAAATTAAAAATTAAATAAAAAACAAGTAAAACATTGTGTCAGTAGTTCAGTTACACCTTCTTATCTTCTTCTTCAAAATCCTCTGGTAGTTCTGAGAGTGAGTGTGTATATGTGTATGTATGCGTGCGTGCACTTGTGTTTGTGCACACTGTCAGCACTAACTGTAAATTTGTAGTGGCTGGGCACTCATCACTACAGCCCGTCCCAGCCCGGCCCACAACGTTAGTGAATATGCATTATGGCTTATGGCTTCATTAAGTCACGCCGTGTTATAAATTATGACACCACACTGAACGCATACACACAGTCTCAGACACCGCATGTGTATACAGAAGATGTTTTGCATACGTACCACTGTTGAAGGGCGACATAATGAAGAGAGCCTAAGCCCTGTGACAAGGCAGAATCAACAACACCAGCATCATGTTTCAAACACCCTTCTATTATTTCTGACAAGATACTAAGAAGGTCTTCACCACAGTGCAGATGTTGGGTAGAAACTATCTTAACAATATTTAATGGGGAAAATAAGACATGGGGATTTCACTGATATTAAAAGCAGCCAGTGTGCTGAGGCAATTACATGACACAACTTAATTAATCATTTGACAATGAGGGGAAGGGCATTGTTTTAGATGATCGTTATGTGTTTAAGGGGTTTTACACAGACTCAAGGTTTCAAAATGATGCAAAGGATGCAAAGCATGGTTTCCCATGTAAATGGGTGCTAAGCGATTACCATATTAAAGCAGTCTGCCCGACAACACCTGCCGACATCCTTGGAGCTGATGGAAATAAAAGGTCATCAAAGCGTGGGATTACAAGGTGACCACCAAGGAAAAGCTAATTGCAATGAATAATGGAAAGCTACTGTCAGGTAATTAGCAATTAAAACGATGCATTTTGAGGGTAATAGCAGCAGATGCAGTCTCTCTTCCATACCATACACAATTGTAATTATTCAGCCTAGAAACCAGCTTCATAAATGGAGCATGTCCTGACTTTCAGGCACTAGTTAATTCAACACCTTAAGAATATCAAAGCAAAATCTCCTCACACAGAGGTAGTTATACTCATTTGTTCTAACATGTTAACAACTAACAGCAACTTTGCAAAGTTTTTACACGCCTCATCCTCTTTGTGTTTTGTATATCTCCCATGTGCTCTACCAGCTGTCAGTTAAAATCCCTGCCAACACAGCTTAAAAAATGAATCACAATGCCAGGACATAGTAGATCCTGCCCACAGGAACCTTTCAAAATAAAAAAAAAACCTCAACCAAAACTGTGAATTTCCACTAAACAAATATTTTTTTAAAGGGGTCGTGAAGGCTGAAACCCAAAGCCAAAGGTGCCAAGCATCACAATCTGGAGAAAAGGTTAAGGATAGAAAACAAAAGAAAAGCAGGGAGACAGAGCACAAAAAGACACCCCCCTCCTTGAAAGGTGATGGCAGGTCAGTCAGAACAGATGACATAATTACAAGAGCACTCCATTTTGTTTTGTTTTTCCCAAAATTTTACTACAACAGTTAGGTCTTCTTGAAAATCAAACATAAAGAGGAGCTGCTCACAAACTATGAAGACCTCAGGGTCAAGGACAACTCGGGTGTAAGAAAATGTATTTCCAAGCACTGAAAAAGCCACTTAAGCAAGAATGCAATCTTGATGTATTTTACAGTGTGAAAGGTCGGCCCTCCCTGGCTCTGCATTGTCGGTACTTTGCCTATGACTCAG